>NC_058408.1:73099329-73182215 GCF_002201575.2 Neomonachus schauinslandi
AAGAAAGAAAGAAAGAAAGAAAGAAAGAAAGAAAGAAAGAAAGAAAGGAAGAAAGAAAGAAGAAAGGAAGAAAGAATAGAACATGAGAGGGATTATTAAAACAGTTGTGAGAGACAATGATATATTTCAATAAAAATAATTATGCTATTTAAAAAAATAATTCTGTTATTTTTGAAAACACTACAAATCTCATTAGGTTTTTAAAGTTTTACATTGCAACTTAGAAATCTATAACTTCTCTTTGGTTTTTGTAGAGACTACAAAAGACCTAATTATTTAAAAAACATAATTTACAACTGGAATTCTCTAACAAAATACGATGCATTAGAAATACTTCATGTAATATTTTTTACAATCCAATGCTTGACTGAGCTGAAATAATGTCAGAATTGGCATTTGGCTTCACAGCAGTGTCCAGAAAAATTGGTTGGCAATAAGACTGCCAGTTAAACATAACTTAGATGGTTGATTCTGGACTCTCTTAGGAAGAGCTCAGTCATCTTCATGGGGATAGTCTGGTTCACGTGCCCTTAGCACACACGCAATACCTAGTGACGCCCTGGGAATGCAGGACACTTCCAGGGTGACCGAGTCTTCTATGAGAACCAGAATGGTAGGAAAACCCATGTCAGCTGTTCTAATTACTAATTTAAGTATTCCTATTTAAGATTATTTGCATTCATTTTCTCTGAGGTACAGTTTTCACAAAATTTCTGAAAACTGTGTTTATTAGCATTCATCTTTCAACAAGGCGATATATACTTCCTAACACTTGGTCAAACGAGCATTAAGAAGGCAATGCACACTTTGCCAAATATTTCATTTTTTTTAACCTGTGTTTTCACATGATGTGGGACACTGGAGATGACTAAATTCAACTCAGTTCTTGCTCAAAAACAAGGCATAAACAATATTCATAATAAATGTGAACTTAAAATGATTGGTATGGCTATATTTTAGTGAAGACAACACCTTTCCAAGGACAATGCCCCACGTGACTGTGTTCTTTATGAAAGTAGCACGTGGCTACTTCATCAAGCTGTCCCCCACTGGCCAACACAAATCCCACAAACAATAGACTGGCCCAGAGCTGGATGAAGACACTGTTTCAGGTGCCAGGTCTCTTGGGGTTAAAATACCTCACTGGCATGCCGAAACACCGCTGGGATAACAATAATAATAATAACTGCTAATTCTTCGAGAGAGCTTACCCTGAGTCAGACCTTTCTAAGCACTTTACCCATAATAAGTCATTGGATCGTTACCAACAGGGCCGTAAGTAGGTACTGCTGGCTCAGTTTGTAACGGCTGCCAATTTCCATGGTGTAGACACTCTCATCATGATCATCATCAGTTTCAAGCTCCCACCATGACATATTTATACCAGTCAGATGAATGGACGTCCATGTCTACTTGTGTGGGAGGAGCACAGATGATAATATAATACACTACAATAATTAGCCAGTGAAGTTCTGAGGATTTACACATTGTGTTTTTAAGATACTTTATAAGCTGTGAATTTACAGAATTTAACTTTCAGTAATGACTCCCCTTAATTGGCTTACAAAATTGCCGAACATTTAACAATCCATTCTCGTGGTTTAGTATGGGCTGGCTCTGAACTGGGCAGAGAGCTCAAGCAACTTGTTCAAAGACAAGACATAAATAATATGAAGTATGTGCCTGCACCACACTCGCAACAACCCAGTGGCACAGACATTAAGACTCTCTCCATATTATAAGTGAGGAAACAGGTATGAAAAGGTCACCCAGCAAGACAATGACAGCAATGTATTCAAACCCACATAGTTCCAGAGTCTCTGCTCCAGTCACTACACTAGTGTGTCCCAGCTCAGCAAGAAAATAGAAAATCATGACAAAAATCTCTCAACCTTTATGTTCTAACATAAAGCAGCTGATTTAGTAATGAGAAAAAAATTGGAAAATAAGTCAAAATAACTGACATTTTCACCTCAATGTTCTTCTCAAAATGATTTCACAAATACTCAGTGCATTGGACCATTTGATCTCAAAAGTATCTTCATTTGTCCTTGTTTCATAAGTGACAAAATGGAGAACTAAGCTAGTAAGTGACTCATCCACATTGCAGCTAGAAAAAGGTGAGGACGAGCGCCAACTCAGGATTTACTTCATAAATGTCAACTCTGCAGAAGGAGCTGCTCAATTCCACAGCTCTATAGGAGTGCTTAAGCCTGAGGAAACAGCATACAAAGGTAACAGAGATCTGGATCATTCTTTGATCTAACAGGCCTATGGCAAGAAATGTTCCATTACTGGCCATGAGACAGGAAGTGGTCAGCAAGGGGGAGTCCACCAGCTTCCCGGCCCCAGAGCCCCCTTCCTGACCCGCTGTGGGGGGGCCCCCAGGCTCAGGCCCCATCAGCCGCCCAGGGCACTCTGAGAGCCCCCCTTCCCCACTGCTATGGACCACCCCCCCACATCCCCAGAGTAACGCAGGGCCCTTTAATCATGGAATCAGTGGGAAGACAGGTTCAGTATTCTGAAATTTAGTGTATCTATTTTTATGATTCTGCAGAATACTTCACTGTTTCTTTTGTCTACCATCTACATTCCACTTTAGCGTTATTAAAAAATAAACAAACAAAACCTCTACATCTAACTAGAAATGTGAGTATTTGAGACATATAGCCAATTGCAAGTAATACAAAGCGTCATGAAAATCTCAAATGCATCTTATTCTTCTTCTACAAGAAAGGCAGAGTGTGGCAGAATTTTTTTTTTTAACAAAGAATGTGAACTGCTAGAGGATATGCCCCACAAAGGAAGGGGCATCTGTCTGTGTTGTTTGCTGGGGTACGAGCATCATGCCTGGCATATAGTAGGTGCTCAATAATCATGTTAAAAATGAATGCTTATTTAGTTACACATCTAAGTTATTATGAGAATAAAGTCTTTTTCACATCCTATATTGTTTTATTAATCTGGGAACTCAACAGAGGTTCTTCAGGGATTTTAGTATTTTTCAGGCAGTAGAGCCTTTCTTGAAATCACAGGTACCCAAACAAAGACATAGATCGGTGTGGGGGGGGTGGTATTCTAAACTGACTTCCAAGACCTGTATGGTTATAATTTTACTTTATAAAGACAATCTCTTAAAACCTGAAAATAAGACTGATAGATGTTAATTGCCTATCCATGTCAATTTCAGTTATTAATTCTCATTTCCTTCTGATTGTGCAATATCCTGACTCACACACTTACAGATAATGGCAAAGGATAAGAATTTTTAAACAGGTCGCCTGGGTGGCTCAGTTGGTTAAGCGACTGCCTTCGGCTCAGGTCATGATCCCAGGGTCCTGGGATCGAGTCCCACATCGGGCTCCCTGCTCGGCGGGAGGCCTGCTTCTCCCTCTCCCACTCCCCCTGCTTGTGTTCCTGCTCTCGCTGTCTCTCTGTCAAATAAATAAATAAAATCTTTAAAAAAAAAAAAAAGAATTTTTAAACAGCTCACCTCAGATTCATGACATTTTAAAAAACCTATTGCACCACTAAAGTCTGATGAAAGAGAAAATTAACATACTGATGGTCTTTGATGTCTCCAAATTTGGTAATGACACATTCATTTAAAAAACGAAATAAATGAATTGAATCAAACATTCACCAAGCTTCTGATGTACATCCATGGACAATGTCATGCATGTAATCATCATACAATTCGCCCTCCATCCTTGTGCCACTAGATAAGACACAGAAGGCTCATTTTACAAATACAAATGTGTTAAAATAAATGAAAACAAAACCATGGACAAACAGAAACAAACTGCCTTTTATGCGAAAGGTCTTTTTTATCATATTATTGCTATCTTCATAAGTTCTCAAACTCCAAGTGTGATCAATAAACCAATAAATACAATGGTAGGTGCCATGAGGATGGTGGGGATAGGGCTTACAAAGATGAATAAGAACATAAGTTTGAAAACGTGAAATGCCAAAATGGTACAGATTTGTGACAATATGTGAATTTATGGAGAAACTGTTCTCCATGGGCCCCTCGCATTGCCACAATCCCTTTGTCTTGACTATCTGTTCAAGGATAGTTGTATAGTGAACAGCACTGGGAGACAGAGCGTCTCCCTCTCAAGCAAAAGAGCAGGCTTGTTTCCAACCTACTATAATAACTCATCAGGGAACCAGAGCCATGCTTCTTCCCATGAGGACTGGATCTCAGCCCGAAGGCAAGGTTCGTCATTCTTTGAGTGACCTATTTCATCCAAGGGTATAATGGCTAATATTCAAGACATGGCCATCAATTATTGCTGATTTTACACATCTTGAGTCTCTGAGGCCAGAGGACCAGTTATTAGGCAGGACAACCTGCAGAATGGTTTCTGCAAGCAAAAACAGGAAATGTCTTGAATTTACTCTAACAAATGTGCTCACTATCTCCAATAAGTGCCAACAATTCTCTGAGACAGTCCCACTTTTATACTTCTGTTTATTCATCTGTACCAGGAAAATACGAGCTAGATTTCACTTGGCTTTAAGGAGAGTAAATCTGCCACTGTAGTAATTAACAATATAGACTTAGAAATTCAATAGTTTCCTATTTGCTGCCGATTGTTTATTATGATATAGATACACTTATTAATCATTTATGATCTTCTAAGAATATCCCTGTATCATAGTACAAAAAGGTACAAATGCCACGTTTTGCTTTGCTCTAGTAACCAAAACTGGATTTCCTATTTCCCTCTAGACACGTAAAAATAAAAAAAAAGAAATTAATAGCTCAAGGTTCCCCTCTCCTTAGTCATCATTCCCACAGGAATCGGAAGAGAGCAGCTGATTACTCAGGTTTCCCCACAGAAGCTAATGTGCAGTCTCTGTCATCACAGTTCATGAAACAGACTCCTTAACAGGAAGAAGACAAGGCCCTCTCCTCGAGTCTTCCAGCAGTTCACTCCACTGAAGGGCAGTTTAAGGTGAAAAAGGACCTGTGTGGTTAAGTAATCTGTAAGGACTGGGTGAAATAAGAGTAACCAGGTGTCTTGATTGCAGGACTTTCTGAGCCTTTCCTTACTGAGCTCAGGCACTTGGGGAACGCAGAGCGGGAAAGAGTGCACCCATTTCCCACACTTGTTTGATCCAGAATCCCAACATTTACAGAATACGTGTTAAAAATCACTGTGTTTGCCCAAGTTAGTCTTTACATACAAGTGACCTGAGTCTCAGGGAAGAGCCCCGTTCAGCGTTCCATGAGTGCTTGTCGCAGAATTCATAAACGCTTTCCCCTCGATACCCATTCTTCTGCCCATTTTCTGGTTTGAGAACACTCCTTAATCTAATCTCTCAGATCTTAAGAATTTTATATCATGTTAACATAGAGAACATTGTTTCTATATTTTCACCATGCCATTTTTCTTAGACTTCTAATGAACAGCAACAACAAAAAGCTAACACTCTTATCTTCAAAGATGGAGAAAACTCCTTTTTCATCTTTGCTTCCTTTCCTCTGTCTGGTGTATCTCTCTCTCCCCTCCCATCACATTCCCGAGGCTGCCACACGGCGCTATTTCCTGTGAAGGATCTACTCCTTCACACGACTTAATGCCCAGTGTTAATCCTGGTGTATAATTTATGCCACGCTTTCCATCTATGTGCACAGGAGATCAGTTTGGCCATTAGGGTTATAATGATACCATGTGGTCACCACGTTCCAAACACGGCACTATTTTTACTTAACACCCTTATTAAATTCCCACAAGCATAAAACCTTAAGTAATCCCCACAACCACCAATAACGTAGGTAATATTAGGACTGCTGCTTTATAAACCAGGAAAATTCGATGTAGAATGTTTCAGTTACTTGCACAAGGTTGCACTTCTAATGAGTTGCTGAATTCAATTTAAACAGGGGCTGTGGGACTTCACAAACACACTCTTAACCACTCACTACCTGGCTTTTAACTCGCATAGCAACTTAACACCAAGCTGCTGGTCAGACACTGATGTAGTCACAAAGAAAACAGAAACAATTACTGGGTGGATGTTTAGCACGCCCTTCAACGGAGTTTATTCTCTTCTACTCTGCCTTCTCTTACACTGCTTTCTAAAAAGCATCATTTTTATCCTGTCTCTCATAAATTCCACACAAAGGTAATGACTCTGCAATAGTGATAAACTTCTATGTGCATTGTGAATGAGCAAATGAAGCTAAATATTCAACCATATACTCAGCAAATATGATGATTTTCACTTTTATTTAATAGTCTGACAGCTGGAAAGAAAAAAAAGTAATTAAACACTAGTACAATACCTTTTTCTTCCTAAGCAAGATAACTACAGATGGTAAGAAAGGCAGAATTCAATGTCATAACTAGGCTTTTGAGAAATGATGGCTATTATTTCTATCAACTTATAACTGGACTTTGGATTTAGAATGCAGCTATGACTCAGCATGGCTAAAACGTTATATTCTGCTTATTTTTAAAATTGAAAAGGTACCAAGAGAAAGAAATTCCTTTCGGGGGAAAAAAAAAAACTGGTTAGATTCTTTTAACAGTGACAGGAGTTGAAAATTAGAAAAGAAAAAAAATAGTTATAATCACAAAGGATTAGTCTCTTCTCATTCTTTTTTTTCAATTTTTTTATTGTTATGTTAATCACCCTACATTACATCTTTAGTTTTTGATGTAGTGTTCCATGATTCATTGTTTGTGCGTAACACCCAGTGCTCCATGCAGAACGTGCCCTCTTTAATACCCACCACGAGACTAACCCATCCTCCCACCCCCCCTTCCCTCTAGAAGCCTCAGTTAGTTTTTCAGAGTCCATCATCTCTCATGGTTCATCTCCCCCTCCGATTTCCCCCCCTTCATTCTTCCCCTCCTGCTATCTTCTTCTTTTCATTTTTTTCTTAACATATATTGCATTATTTGTTTCAGAGGTACAGATCTGTGATTTAACAGTTTTGCACAGTTCACAGCACTCACCATAGCACATACGCTCCCCAGTGTCTATCACCCAGCCACCCCATCCCTCCCACCCCACCCCCCACTCCAGCAACTCTCAGTTTGTTTTCTGAGATTAAGAATTGCTCATATCAGTGAGGTCATATGATACATGTCTTTCTCTGATTGACTTATTTCGCTCAGCATACTACCCTCCAGTTCCATCCACGTCATTGCAAATGGCAAGATCTCATTCATTTTGATGGCTGCATAATATTCCATTGTACATATATACCACTACTTCTTTATCCATTCATCTGTCGATGGACATCTTGGCTCTTTCCACAGTTTGGCTACTGTGGACATTGCTGCTATAAACATCGGGGTGCACGTACCCTTTCAGATCCCTACTTTTGTATCTTTGGGGTAAATACCCAGTAGTGCAATTGCTGGATCATATGGTAGCTCTATTTTCAACTTTTTGAGGAACCTCCATACTGTTTTCCAGAGTGGTTGCACTAGCTTGCATTCCCACCAACAGGGTAGGAGGTTTTCCCTTTCTCCGCATCCCCTCCAACATCTGTCGTTTCCTGACTTGTTAATTTTAGCCATTCTGACTGGTGTGAGGGGGTATCTCATTGAGGTTTTGATTTGGATTTCCCTGATGCTGAGCACGTTTTCATGTGTCTGTTGACCATTTGGATGTCTTCTTTGGAAAAATGTCTGTTCATGTCTTCTGCCCATTTCTTGATTGGATTCTTTGTTCTTTGGGTGTTGAGGTTGATAAGTTCTTTATAGATTTTGGATACTAGCCTTTTATCTGATATGTCATTTGCAAATATCTTCTCCCATTCTGTTGGTTGTCTTTTGGTTTTGTTGACTGTTTCTTTTGCTGTGCAAAAGCTTTTTATCTTGATGAAGTCCCAATAGTTCATTTTTGCCCTTGCTTCCCTTGCCTTTGGCGATGTTTCTAGGAAGAAGTTGCTGCGGCTGAGGTCAAAGAGGTTGCTGCCTGTGTTCTCCTTTAGGATTTGGATGGACTCCTGTCTCACATGGAGGTCTTTCAACCATTCGGAGTCTATTTTTGTGTGTGGTGTAAGGAAATGGTCCAGTTTCATTCTTCTGCATGTGCCTATACAGTTTTCCCAACACCATTTGTTGAAGAGACTGTCTTTTTTCCATTGGACATTCTTCCTGCTTTGTCAAAAATTAGTTGACCATAGAGTTGAGGGTTCATTTCTGGGCTCTTTATTCTGTTCCATTGATCTATGTGTCTGTTTTTGTGCCAGTACCATACTGTCTTGATGATGACAGCTTTGTAATAGAGCTGGAAGTCTGGAATTGTGATGCCGCCAGCTTTGCTTTTCTTTTTCAACATTCCTCTGGCTATGCGGAGTCTTTTCTGGTTCGATACACATTTTAGGATTATTTGTTCCGTTTCTTTGAAAAAAGTGGATGGTATTTTGATGGGGATTGCATTGAATGTGTAGATTGCTCTAGGTAGCATTGACATCTTCACAATATTTGTTCTTCCGATCCATGAGCATGGAACGTTTTTCCATTTCTTTGGGTCTTCCTCAATTTCTTTCATGAGTATTTTATAGTTTTCTGAGTACAGATCCTTTGTCTCTTTGGTTAGATTTATTCCTAGGTATCTTATGGTTTTGGGTGCAATTGTAAATAGGATCAACTCCTTAATTTCTATTTCTTCTATCTTGTTGGTGTATAGGAATGCCACTGATTTCTGTGCATTGATTTTATATCCTGTCACTTTACCGAATTCCTGTATGAGTTCTAGCAGTTTTGGGGTGGAGTCTTTTGGGTTTTCCACATAAAGTATCATATCATCTGCAAAGAGTGAGAGTTTGACTTCTTTACCGATTTGGATGCCTTTGATTTCTTTTTGTTGTCTGACTGCTGTGGCTAGGACTTCCAATACTATGTTGAATAGCAGTAGTGATAGTGGACATCCCTGCCGCGTTCCTGACCTTAGGGGGAAAGCTCTCAGTTTTTCCCCATTGAGAATGATATTCGCTGTAGGTTTTTCATAGATGGCTTTTATGATCTTGAGGTATGTACCCTCTATCCCTATACTCTGAAGAGTTTTGATCAAGAAAGGATGCTGTACTTTGTCAAATGCTTTTTCTGCATCTATTGAGAGGATCATATGGTTCTTGTTCTTTCTTTTATTAATGTATTGTATCACATTGACTGATTTGCAGATTTTGAACCAACCTTGCAGCCCAGGGATAAATCCCATGTGGTCATGGTGAATAATCCTTTTAACGTACTGTTGGATCCTACTGGCTAGTATTTTGGTGAGAATTTTTGCATCCATGTTCATCAGGAATATTGGTCTGTAGTTCTCCTTTTTGATGGCGTCTTTGTCTGGTTTGGGGATCAAGGTAATGGTGGCCTCATAAAACGAGTTTGGAAGTTTTCCTTCCATTTATATTTTTTGGAGCAGTTTCAGAAGAATAGGTATTAATTCTTCTTGAAATGTTTGGTAGAATTCCCCTGGGAAGCCATCTGGCCCTGGGCTTTTGTTTTTTGGGAGATTTTTGATGACTGCTTCAATTTCCTTAGTGGTTATAGGTCTGTTCAGGTTTTCTATTTCATCCTAGTTCAGTTTTGGTAGTTGATACATCTCTAGGAATGCATGCATTTCTTCCAGGTTATCGAATTTGCTGGCATAGAGTGGCTCATAATATGTTCTTATAATTGTTTGTATTTCTTTGGTGTTGGTTGTGATCTCTCCTCTTTCATTCGTGATTTTGTTGATTTGGGTCATTTCTCTTTTCTTTTTGATAAGTCTGGCCAGGGGGTTATCAATCTTGTTAATTCTTTCAAAGAACCAGCTTCTAGTTTCATTGATCTGTTCTACTGTTCTTTTGGTTTCTATTTCATTGATTTCTGCTCTGATCTTTATGATTTCTCTTCTCCTGCTGGGTTTAGGCTTTATTTGCTGTTCTTTCTCCAGCTCCTTCAGGTGTAGGGTTAGGTTGTGTATTTGAGACCTTTCTTGTTTCTTGAGAAAGGCTTGTATTGCTATATACTTTCCTCTCAGGACTGCCTTTGTTGCATCCCAAAGACTTTGAACAGTTGTGTTTTCATTTTCATTGGTTTCCATATATTTTTTTAATTCTTCTTTAATTTCCTGGTTGACCCATTCATTCTTTAGTAGGATGCTCTTTAGCCTCCATGTATTTGAGTTCTTTCCAACTTTCCTCTTGTGATTGAGTTCTAGTTTCAAAGCATTGTGGTCTGAAAATAGGCAGGGAATGATCCCAAACTTTTGGTACTAGTTGAGACCTGATTTATGACCTAGGATGTGATCGATTCTGGAGAATGTTCCATTGGCACTAGAGAAGAATGTGTATTCCATTGCTTTGGGATGGAATATTCTGAATATGTCTGTGAAGTCCATTTGGTCCAGTGTGTCTTTAAAGTCTTTACTTCCTTGTTGATCTTTTGCTTAGATGATCTGTCCATTTCAGTGAGGGGGGTGTTAAAGTCCCCCACTATTATTGTATTGTTGTCAACGTGTTTCTTTGCTTTTGTTATTAATTGGCTTATATAATTGGCTGCTCCCATGTTAGGGGCATAGATATTTACAATTGTTAGATCTTCTTGTTGGATAGACCCTTTAAGTAGGATATAGTGTCCTTCCTCATCTCTTATTACAGTCTTTGGTTTAAAATCTAATTTGTCTGATATAAGGATTGCCACCCCAGCTTTCTTTTGGTGTCCATTAGCATGGTAAATGGTTTTCCACCCCCTCACTTTCAATCTGGGGCTGTCTTTGGTTCTAAAATGAGTCTCTTGCAGACAGCATATCGATTTGGGTCTTGTTTTTTAATCCAGTCTGATAGCCTGTGTCTTTTGATTGGGGCATTTAGCCCATTTACAGTCAGGGTAACTATTGAAAGATAGGAATTTAGTGCCATTGTATTGCCTGTAAGGTGACTGTTACTGTCTATTGTCTGTGTTCCTTTCTGGTCTATGTTGCTTTTAGGGTCTCTCTTTGCTTAGAGGACCCCTTTCAAGATTTCTTGTAGGACTGGTTTCGTGTTTGCAAATTCCTTTAGTTTTTGTTTGTCCTGGAAGCTTTTTATCTCTCCTTCTATTTCAGTGACAGCCTAGCTGGATATAGTATTCTTGGCTGCATATTTTTCTCATTTAGTGCTCTGAATATATCCTGCCAGTCCTTTCTGGCCTGCCAGGTCTCTGTGGATAGGTCTGTTGCCAATCTAATGTTTCTACCCTTGTAGGTTACATATCTCTTCTCCCGAGCTGCTTTCAGGATTTTCTCTTTGTCTATGAGACTCGTAAGTTTTACTATTAGATGTCGGGGTGTTGACCTATTTTTATTGATTTTGAGAGGGGTTCTCTGTGCTTCCTGGATTTTCATGCCTGTTTCCTTCCCCAAATTAGGGAAGTCTCTGCTATAATTTGCTCCATTATACCTTCTGCCCCTCTCTCTCTTTCTTCTTCTTCTGGGATCCCAAGTATTCTAATGTTGTTTCGTCTTATGGTATCGCTTATCTCTCGAATTCTGCCCTCGTGATCCAGTAGTTGTTTATCTCTCTTTTTCTCAGCTTCCTTATTTTCCATCATTTCATCTTCTGTATTACTGATTCTCTCTTCTGCCTCATTTATTCTAGCAGTTAGTGCCCCCATTTTTTATTGCACCTCATTAATAGCCTTTTTGATTTCTACTTGGTTGGATTTTAGTTCTTTTACTTCTCCAGAAAGGGTTTCTCTAATAACTTCCATATTTTTTTCAAGCCCAGCTAGTATCTTTAAAGTGATGATTCTGAACTCTAGATCTGACATCGTACTAATGTCCGTATTGAGTAGGTCCCTGGCAGTCGGTACTACCTCTTGTTCTTTTTGTTGAGGTGATTTTTTCCGTCTTGTCATTTTGTGCAGAGGGGAATAGATGAATGAGAGAACAAAATGCTAGCAGAGTAACAACGTCCCCAGAAAATATACTCTAAACAAATCAGAAAAGACTTGAAACAGTGGGAAAAGAAAGGGAAAGAGAGAAAAAAGAAAAAGAAAAAAAGAAAAAGATAAAGATAAAAACAAAAACAAACAAAACAAAACAACAACAACAAAAAAACCAGAATGTGATCAAATATGATCAGGCTGGTATATAGATCAGTGCCACACACTAGATTTTGGGTGTATTTTGGTCTTTTAGAAGAAAGTGTCTCCCAAAATTTTAAAGAAAGAAAAACTTATATATGTACAAAAATAAGGGTTGATATGATGAAGGGATGGAATATGACTGTAAAGATGGAAATTATAAAAGATTTTATAAAAGGAATTGATAAGAAGTTGTTTGAAAAAAGAAAGAAGAGGATTTAAAAAAAGAAAAAAAAAGGGAGAGGATGTGATCAGGCAGGGGAATAGAAAACACCATATACTAGAGATTTAGGGTATATTTTAATCTGTTAGAAGAAACTATCTCAAAATTTTAAAGAGAGAAGAACTTATATATATAAGCCAAAAATACGGGTAACTACTATGAAGGGATAGAATATGACTCTAAAAATGAAAAATAAAAATGTTTTTTTTTTTTTTAAAAAGGGATTGATAAGATGTTGGTTGAAAAAGGGAAAAAGAAAAATTCAAAAAGAAAAAAAGACAGTTAAAAAAAAATTAACTTTGAAAGACTACAGAATCATGGTAAAAAAGCCATGAATTCTATGTGCAGTAGTCCCCTAGAGCTGGAGTTCTGCCGTTCTCATTGATGGGTAAACTTGGTCTTGGCTGGCTGTTCTCGCTGATCTTCTGGGGAGGGGCCTGTTGCCGTGGTTTCCAAATGTCTTTGCCGGAGGCAGAATTGCCCCGCCCTTGCCCCCTCCCAGCTAAGTAATCTGCTCAGGTTTGCTCTCTGGGGCTTTTGTTCCCTGCGAGCTTTCCGTACAGCTTTGGAGGCAGAGAGTGAAAATGGCGGCCTCCCAATCTCTGCCCTGGAGGAGCCGAGAACTCGGGGCCCTGCTCCTCAGTGAGCCCCCAGAGAAAAGCCGTCCGTCACTCCCGTCTCCCCGGTCTCCAGCCGCACTCCGTGCTCACCCGGCCTGTGACCGCGCATTTCTATCTCTGGCACCCGACCCCGGGTGGAGTCTCCAAACCCAGCAGATCCCTGCGGTGCACTCCCACGCGGCTCCTCCCGGGGGAGGAAGGTGAGTCTCCCTGGATCTGCCGCTTGTTGGGTCCCTGCTGGAGGAGCAGTGGCCCGACTGTGCCGCGGATCACAGTTTATGGCAACCCCGAGCTGAGAGCCCGCGCCTGGGCTCCGCCTCTGCAGCCGGCTTCCCTGCTCCATTACCTGGGAGCTCTGCCGCACTCAGGCACCCCCGGTCTTTCTGTGACCCATGGGTCCTGAGACCCCACTGTCCCGGAGGGTTCCACCCCCCGCTTAGCCACCAGAGTGACGTCCCTCAGTGGAGCAGACTTTTAAAAGTTCCAATTTTGTGCTCCGCGGCTCTATCACTTGCCAGAAGCGGCCGACTGAGGCCCCTCCCCCTCCATCTATCCTCCCAATATCGCCTCGGATTCACTTCTCCGCACGTCCTACCTTCCAGAAAGTGGTCGCTTTTCTGATGAGAGAGTTGTTGTTCTTCTTTTCTTCGATCTCCTGTTGAGTTTGTAGGTGTTCAGAATGGTTTGATCCCTATCCAGCTGAATTCCTGAGACCAGACGAAATCCAGGTCTCCTACTCCTCCGCCATCTTGCTCCGCCCCCGAAACGGTTTTGCTTTTGTCTTAAGACTTATAGGAACATAGCTATAAAAGCTGAATTTAATTTTAAATGCATTATTTAGTCTTAGTGAGATGGAAGAAGTAGTATTTTGCCCTTTCTGTATAATGCATACTTGCATCCAGCATTTATTTTCAGATTCAAAAGCTTCTCATTTCAGCAGCTGTGTTCTAAAAATGAAGGTGATCTTTTAGTCACTGTTAACTGTAAGTTAATTTTCATTAGAAACTTCATATTTTTCTATCCAAAGGTATTAAAAATACATTTGAAAAGATGATTGTATTTTTCATAGTCTAGTAAAATTTCTTTCCTTCATTTTAAATAAAATGATGTTTCTAGCTTTCCCATTTTACAATATAGCTGAAATTGCTAGAAAATGATTATTGTAACTTTTCATTTGCCAGTGATGATTTCAACAGATACATTTACCCTTTGTTTTACACACTGCGTTATGTCAAGAAAGTTCATATACTAAAGACCAATTTCAAAACTAATGCCATAAAGTGCCTTTTAATTGAAAATATCTAAAGAAATCAGTGGGCTAGAAAAACACAAAAAGATATTATTGAAAGTTAAAGGAGAATATTAATTTGGCAAGGATGTGGAGTGACTGCAACTATTATATATTCCTGGTGGGGGAGTGTAAATTTGTGTAGTCACTTTGGAAAAGTGTTTGCTGGTAGGTGTGTCTGATGCCTCAGGAATTCCACTAACGGAAATGTCTACATATGCTCAAGGAAAGCCATGACAAGAATATTCACAGGATCAGTGCTCATGATATTTGAAAATTGAAAACAACACAAGTCACAGATGTCTATCAAAAGAAGGATAAACTGTAGTATACTCATGCAATGCTATATTATATATATGGTTTGAATAATTTTAATAGACAAACCTGCATATGACAATATGGATGATTAGAGTAATATAATTTTGAGTGAAGTAATTGAGAATAATTTAGACACAAAGGAGCATATACTTTATGATTCTATTTTTATGAAGTTAAAAAGCAGACAAAATTAAGCAATGGTAGTTAAGTCAAAATTCTTGTTATCCTGAAATGGGATTTGGTGTTGAGGGGACTTTGAAATGATCATAGTTTTCTCTTTCTGGATTCTGGTTACACGGGTGCAATCAATTTGTGAAAATTTATCAAACTGTGTATTTATAATTTGTGCATATTATATATATATTTTAAACTTAAACAGAGCATTTCATAAGTTGATGATAATGAGTGTGGTTTATCAAGAGAGGATAGGTGAATGACTGGTTACTAAGTGGTCTCATTGCATGCCAGCATTTTGGTATAATTTATCTGCAGTCCAGCATTTGGTCTTTGTTAGAGCCCTCTAACAAAGGTTGTTGGCTAGAGTAAGGGATGCCAGGTCATGTTAACTAAACTCACAAGATCCTGATGAATGGGCAAGAAGGTCAATATTTTAATTCAGAATGAAGAATATTCTTTTCCATGACCTTCAAATTCCCTAGTTAGGTTAGACCTTTCATTATCATCAAATTATCGTGAGTATAGAATGAAAACAGAGTAAAGTGAAGGATCATGGGGGCCTTTTCATCTAGAAGAGGGTGACACTCAGTTGTGTATTGTTATATAGACAGAGTTTTTGTTTCCCATGACTGTGTAAGAATCCCTCACATTTAGTTTCTCTCAGTCTGGAGGATGCCAGGTAAACCATACCACGTGGCACTGTTCTTTTCTCTAACTTCCAGGTTCCGTGCTTTCTTCCCATTAACACAAGTTTTCAGTAGGTAGACTGCAATGCAGATGACAGTGTGCCCAGCTATAGGAACATATGCTGTTCAGAAATAGGAGAACATATGCCACTTTGAGAACACAGATTTCCAAACCTTTCCCGCTTTTCAGCAGGACCTCGAACACAGTAGCCTCATGATCAATGATGGCACAGTACAGAACATGTTAGTATTCTCTTTGAGAGAATCTCAGAGTTTGCAATGAGTTTGGAGAGAAACATGAAGATTTGACAAGCCCCTTCCTGCTATTCATCATCTTTTACTGATACGCTTTTAAAGTCAGGCAACGATGGGGGTCAGACAAAACAGAATGAGGATGGATTATAAATTCACATGCTGGTGCCTTCACATTTTTCTCCATATCTTTGGGGAGACCCATCCCTTCAGCACACTGGTCAGCTGGAGCACAGACACCCACTCTCTCACTTGATAAATTCCAAAACAAAGGAGTATTTATCTAAGTCAGTGATCCAAATCAGCAGGGTGATAGTATGATTTTCTAGCATGCTGACCTCTCAGCAGATTTATAAGGAGAAGCTAGAGCAGCAAGTTAAAATGGTATCAAGGATGAAGTCAGAAGACTTGAAAGGCTGACTACCAGCAGTGAGGGTGCCAACGACAAGGCAGGAGGAACACGTGCAGGTTAATACTTTGAAAAATGATCTCATCACATCAGTGCTTGTCCTTTCCCAACTTTTCTTTTCTTTTTTTTTTTTTAAATGTAGGCTCCATGCCGGGCATGGGGCTCAAACTCATGACCCTGAGATCAAGGCCTGAACCAAGATCAAGAGTCAAACACTTAACCAACTGAGCCACCCAGACACTTCAGTGTCCTTTCCGAACTTTTACAGCATTCGTCTCTATTTTGAAAGATGGTTATTTACAGTGTCCTTCATTAATTGCCATTTTTACTTGGATTTTCTTATTTTTCTGAGAGTACTGTCAGAGCATTGAGAGCAGAAATTGCTGCTCACTCTGTGGTTCATCTTCCATGACTCTCGGCAGTATTGGGCACATAAATTAGTCATTTAATCGATGTTTGTTTAGATTGTAGTCTTTTGAATTAGCAGTTTCCTGGCGGGAACAAGAGACAGAGGATTTCATGGCTTTGCAAAATAATAATGCCACCACTGAAGATCTGGTAGGGCTGAGATCATAATGGGAACTTTACAGCAGTTTTCCTTGCTTTGTCTTTTCAGAGCTAGTCAGGAATGTAGGACTTATAGTGTTCACCTGCACCGTGTTCTGTTTTTTTGCAGTAGAACTGAGACTTAGTTTTGTAAAATGGCTTCCCAGGGTCAGTGGTATTATTACAGAGTTGGATATAGCACCCACTGTTCTTTGTAAACTTGGATTATTGATGTCTACATCATTCTCATTTTGCATTTGCATCGTGATGAGAGTTCGGTTCTGCTTCTTGTTCAACTATAATACATTAAGTCAAACCCCAAACTATTCGTAAGATCTGGCTTACTTCCATCCCTCTCTTTTTTGTGTTTCCTTAGCATAATGGGCTCTTATTTATAGTTTGTACTTTGAGTTGATATAAAAACAAAAATGAAACAAAATCATGTTCCAGTAATTAGTTTTTCTTTTGAAAGAAACTCTTCAGTGTTCTATGAGAAAAATGCTGGATCCTTTTACTTTTATTTCATGTTCTTTCTTCTTTCCTTTATCCGCTCCTCCTTCCTTTATAATGAAATATTTAAATTGAAAGTATTTCATCTCTTGTCATTTTACCAGATTAAAATATATAGACTACCATGATTCATTACAATAATTGTTCTTGCAATTAAAAAAAGATTTCATTAAATAAATTCATGTATCAAATCAGGGATATGTCTTTTGAAAAGGGGGGAGCAGAGCAAGATGGCAGAGCAGTAGGAGACCTGGATTTCGTCTGGTCTCAGGAATTCAGATGGATAGGGATCAAACCATTCTGAACACCTACAAACTCAACAGGAGATGGAAGAAAAGAATAGCAACAACTCTCTGAAGAGAAAAGTGACCACTTTCTGGAAGGTAGGACGTGTGGAGAAGTGAATCCCAGGCGATATTTGGGAGGATAGACAGCGGGGGAGGGGGCCTCCGTCGGCCACTTCTGGCAAGTGATAGAGCCATGGAGCACAAAATCAGAACTTTTAGAAGTCGGCTCCGCTGAGGGACGTCGCTCCAGTGGCTAAGCAGGGGGTGGAACCCTCGCGGGACAGTATGGTCTCAGGACCCTCGGGGTCACAGAAAGACCGGGGGTGCCTGAGTGCAGCTGAGCTGCCAGGTATCGGAGTGGGGAAGCCGGCTGCAGAGACGGAGTGGAGGTGCAGGCAATAAAAAATGGGGGTGCTAATTGATAGGATAAATGAGGCAGAAGTGAGAATCAGTGATATAGAAGATGAAATGATGGAAAATAAAGAAGCTGAGAAAAAGAGAGAGAAACAACTACTGGACCACGAGGGCAGAATTCGAGAGATAAGCGATACCATAAGATGAAACAACATTAGAATACTTGTGATCCCAGAAGAAGAAGAAAGAGACAGAGGGGCAGAAGGTATACTGGTGCAAATTATAGCAGAGAACTTCCCTAATTTGGGGAAGGAAACAGGCATGAAAATCCAGGAGGCACAGAGAACCCCTCTCAAAATCAATAAAAATAGGTCAACACCCCGACATCTAATAGTAAAACTTACGAGTCTCATAGACAAAGAGAAAATCCTGAAAGCAGCTCGGGAGAAGAGATATGTAACCTACAAGGGTAGAAACATTAGATTGGCAACAGACCTATCCACAGAGACCTGGCAGGCCAGAAAGGACTGGCAGGATATATTCAGAGCACTAAATGAGAAAAATATGCAGCCAAGAATACTCTATCCAGCTAGGCTGTCATTGAAAATTGAAGGAGAGATAAAAAGCTTCCAGGACAAACAAAAACTAAAGGAATTTGCAAACACAAAACCAGCCCTACAGGAAATCTTGAAAGGGGTCCTCTAAGCAAAGAGAGACCCTAAAAGCAACATAGACCAGAAAGGAACACAGACAATATACGGTAACAGTCACCTTACAGGCAATACAATGGCACTAAATTCCTATCTTTCAATAGTTACCCTGACTGTAAATGGGCTCAATACCCCAATCAAAAGACACAGGCTATCAGACTGGATTAAAAAACAAGACCCATCGATATGCTGTCTGCAAGAGACTCATTTTCGACCCAAAGACAGCCCCAGATTGAAAGTGAGGGGGTGGAAAACCATTTACCATGCTAATGGACACCAAAAGAAAGCTGGGGTGGCAATCCTTATATCAGACAAATTAGATTTTAAACCAAAGACTGTAATAAGAGATGAGGAAGGACACTATATCCTACTTAAAGGATCTATCCAACAAGAAGATCTAACAATTGTAAATATCTATGCCCCTAACATGGGAGCAGCCAATTATACAAGGCAATTAATAACAAAAGCAAAGAAACACATCGACAACAATACAATAATAGTGGGGGACTTTAACACCCCCCTCACTGAAATGGACAGATCGTCTAAGCAAAAGATCAACAAGGAAATAAAGACTTTAAATGACACACTGGACCAAATGGACTTCACAGACATATTCAGAACATTCCACCCCAAAGCAATGGAATACACATTCTTCTCTAGTGCCCATGGAACATTCTCCAGAATAGATCACATCCTAGGTCATAAATCAGGTCTCAACCAGTACCAAAAGATTGGAATCATTCCCTGCCTATTTTCAGACCACAATGCTTTGAAACTAGAGCTCAATCACAAGACAAAAGTCGGAAAGAACTCAAATACATGGAGGCTAAAGAGCATCCTACTGAAGAACGAATGGGTCAACCAGGAAATTAAAGAAGAATTAAAAAAATACATGGAAACCAATGAAAATGAAAACACAACTATTCAAAATCTTTGGGATGCAGCAAAGGCAGTCCTGAGAGGAAAGTATATAGCAATACAAGCCTTTCTCAAGAAGCAAGAAAGGTCTCAAGTACACAACCTAACCCTACACCTAAAGGAGCTGGAGAAAGAACAGCAAATAAAGCCTAAACCCAGCAGGAGAAGAGAAATCATAAAGATCAGAGCAGAAATCAATGAAATAGAAACTAAAAGAACAGTAGAACAGATCAATGAAACTAGAAGCTGGTTCTTTGAAAGAATTAACAAGATTGATAAACCCCTGGCCAGACTTATCAAAAAGAGAAGAGAAATGACCCAAATCAACAAAATCATGAATGAAAGAGGAGAGATCACAACCAACACCAAAGAAATACAAACAATTATAAGAACATATTATGAGCCACTCTATGCCAGCAAATTCGATAACCTGGAAGAAATGGATGCATTCCTAGAGATGTACCAACTACCAAAACTGAACCAGAATGAAATAGAAAACCTGAACAGACCTATAACCACTAAGGAAATTGAAGCAGTCATCAAATATCTCCCAAAAAACAAAAGCCCAGGGCCAGATGGCTTCCCAGGGGAATTCTACCAAACATTTCAAGAAGAATTAATACCTATTCTTCTGAAACTGCTCCAAAAAATAGAAATGGAAGGAAAACTTCCAAACTCGTTTTATGAGGCCACCATTACCTTGATCCCAAAACCAGACAAAGACCCCATCAAAAAGGAGAATTACAGACCAATATCCCTGATGAACATGGATGCAAAAATTCTCACCAAAATACTAGCCACTAGGATCCAACAGTACATTAAAAGGATTATTCACCATGACCAAGTGGGATTTATCCCTGGGCTGCAAGGTTGGTTCAACATCCGCAAATCAATCAATGTGATACAATACATTAACAAAAGAAAGAACAAGAATCATATGATCCTCTCAATAGATGCAGAAAAAGCATGTGACAAAGTACAGCATCCTTTCTTGATCAAAACTCTTCAGAGTATAGGGATAGAGGGTACATACCTCAAGATCATAAAAGCCATCTATGAAAAACCTACAGCGAATATCATTCTCAATGGGGAAAAACTGAGAGCTTTCCCCCTAAGGTCAGGAACGCAGCAGGGATGTCCACTATCACCACTGCTATTCAACATAGTATTGGAAGTCCTAGCCACAGCAATCAGACAACAAAAAGAAATCAAAGGCATCCAAGTTGGCAAGGAAGAAGTCAAACTCTCATTCTTTGCAGATGATATGATACTTTATGTGGAAAACCCAAAAGACTCCACCCCAAAACTGCTAGAACTCATACAGGAATTCAGTTAAGTGGCAGGATATAAAATCAATGCACAGAAATCAGTGGCATTCCTATACACCAACAACAAGACAGAAGAAAGAGAAATTAAGGAGTCGTTCCCATTTACAATTGCACCCAAAACCATAAGATACCTACGAATAAATCTAACCAAAGAGACAAAGGATCTGTACTCAGAAAACTATAAAATACTCATGAAAGAAATTGAGGAAGACACAAAGAAATGGAAAAACATTCCATGCTCATGGATTGGAAGAACAAATATTGTGAAGATGTCAATGCTACCTAGAGCAATCTACACATTCAATGCAATCCCCATCAAAATACCATCCACTTTTTTCAAAGAAACGGAACAAATAATCCTAAAATGTGTATGGAACCAGAAAAGACCCCGCATAGCCAGAGGAATGTTGAAAAAGAAAAGCAAAGCCGGCGGCATCACAATTCCAGACTTCCAGCTCTATTACAAAGCTGTCATCATCAAGACAGCATGGTACTGGCACAAAAACAGACACATAGATCAATGGAACAGAATAGAGAGCCCAGAAATGGACCCTCAACTCTATGGTCAACTCATCTTTGACAAAGCAGGAAAGAATGTCCAATGGAACAAAGACAGTCTCTTCAACAAATGGTGTTGGGAAAATTGGATAGCCACATGCAGAAGAATGAAACTGGACCATTTCCTTACACCACACACAAAAATAGACTCCAAATGGTTGAAAGACCTCCATGTGAGACAGGAGTCCATCCAAATCCTAAAGGAGAACACAGGCAGCAACCTCTTTGACCTCAGCCGAAGCAACTTCTTCCTAGAAACATCACCAAAGGCAAGGGAGGCAAGGGCAAAAATGAACTATTGGGACTTCATCAAGATAAAAAGCTTTTGCAAAGCAAAGGAAACAGTCAACAAAACCAAAAGACAATCGACAGAATGGGAGAAGATATTTGCAAATGACATATCAGATAAAGGGCTAGTATCCAAAATCTATAAAGAACTCATCAAACTCAACACCCAAAGAACAAAGAATCCAATCAAGAAATGGGCAGAAGACATGAACAGACATTTTTCCAAAGAAGACATCCAAATGGCCAACAGACACATGAAAAAGTGCTCAACATCGCTCGGCATCAGGGAAATCCAAATCAAAACCTCCATGAGATACCACCTCACACCAGTCAGAATGGCTAAAATTAACAAGTCAGGAAACGACAGATGTTGGCGGGGATGCGGAGAAAGGAACCCTCCTACACTGTTGTTGGGAATGCAAGCTGGTGCAGCCACTCTGGAAAACTGTATGGAGGTTCCTCAAAAAGTTGAAAATAGAGCTACCATATGATCCAGCAATTGCACTACTGGGTATTTACCCCAAAGATACAAAAGTAGGGATCCGAAGGGGTACGTGCACCCCGATGTTTATAGCAGCAATGTCCACAATAGCCAAACTGTGGAAAGAGCCAAGATGTCCATCGACAGATGAAGGGATAAAGAAGATGTGGTATATATATACAATGGAATATTATGCAGCCATCAAAAGGAATGAGATCTTGCCATTTGCAACGACGTGGATGGAACTGGAGGGTATTATGTTGAGTGAAATAAGTCAAACAGAGAAAGACATGTATCATATGATCTCACTGATATGAGGAATTGTTAATTGTAGGAAACAAACTGAGGGTTGCTGGAGTGGGGGGTGGGGTGGGAAGGATGGGGTGACTGGGTGATAGACATTGGGGAGGGTATGTGCTCTTGTAAGCGCTGTGAATTGTGCAAGACTGTTGAATCTCAGATCTGTACCTCTGAAACAAATAATGCAATATATGTTAAGAAAAAAAAAAAGAAGAAGAAGAAGGTAGCGGGAGGGGAAGAATGAAGCGGGGGAAATTGGAGGGGTAGACGAACCATGAGAGATGATGGACTCTGAAAAACAAACAGGGTTCTAGAGGGGAGGGGGGTGGGAGGATGGGTTAGCCTGGTGGTGGGTATTGAGGAGGGCACATTCTGCATGGAGCACTGGGTGTTATGCACAAACAATGAATCATGGAACACTTCATCTAAAACTAATGATGTAATGTATGGGGATTAACATAAGAATAAAAAAAAAAAAAGACAAAAGCAAAACCTACAGTTCCTGGAATTAATCTAACACAACTGTGACCCTGATGATCTGCAACTATTTGCACATTGAGGGTTTTTTTTGGCAAAACCCAGAATCACTACTAAATAGATATTACTTTAAGCATATACTGACAAAGACCACTAAGCTCCAGATATCAAGATAGGATCTGAAAATAATGCTTCTGCTTCACAAGAAAGAGAACATCCAGGAAACATGAAAAAAGTATATTAGTGTCGATTTAATAGCTTTTTTTGCTTTTCCTCTGTTTTCTGTAAAGTGGCCCAAACCATTTAACCTATTCTTCATTACCACTGAGGTTGTATGAATGTATGCATTATGGCAAGATTAGAGAGGACCAATAATGCACTGCCATGTTAACTTTCAAAGGACATTTTAAGAAATATTTGCCCCCAGCAGAAGCAGCCATTAATTTCACTGGCTCTTAAGTTGCCATAGTGGGTTTTAAGCAGGAAAACAAAACAATCTTTAATTTTGTAAAGACCGTGCTGGCTACAGTATGGTGTATAGAGCCCATGGAGAGGCTGGGGTGGGAGCAAACAGACGCTCACTAGGCCGCTGCAGGTAACACAGGCGGATGACCGTGTTTGAGCAGCATGGCTGTGGGAAGGCGGCAAGTGGGGTCCCATTCAGAGTTTAGTGCAAAGATGAGCAAAGAGAAACCTCTGGCACATTGGATAGGAGGTGTGAGAGTCTAAGAGCACTCAAGGAGGGCCCCACACTCTTTCTGACCAATTGCAACAACAGAAGGGGCCAGGGAGAGAAGGAAGGAGCCAAGCTGAGATGGAATAATGGAATTTTACTGAGGGCGTGTGAAGCCTGACATAACTTTTAAACATCTAAGTGAGGATTTGTAGAAGGCTGTGTATATATACAACCAGGGCTGGAGATGCACAATGAAAAGTCATTAGTGAATAGCTGATATTTACTGGATAAAGTTGCCAGGAGACTCAATGTGGATGGAGAAGAGGAGAGACCCAAGGACCAAGCTCTGGGGCTTCACACCCTCAGAAGGGTGGTGAGATGAGGAGCCACCATGGGAAACAGCATGGAGAAGGAGCCACCGGAAGGTAGAGAGAGAAAACACAGTAAACCAGAAGTGTGGTGATCAAAGTCTCCAAAAGAAAGAGTACTCATCAGCGTCAGATCCTGCCAATCCATCGAGAAGAGGCTGAGGACTGACTTCTAGATTTAGTGAGCAGTCTCCCTGGAGTTTACACTGTGTTGAGAAGTCAACAGGAGCCAAGTTTGAGAAATACTGAGAAACAAAAGGACTTGGACACAGTGAGTAAAGCCAACTCTTCTGAGAAATTCTCCTGTAAAGAGAGACAGAGAAATGGGGCAGCGATTGGACACAGTGGAATCCAGAGCATTTTTATAAGATGGAAAAAAACCAAGAACACCACATTCATGCAGAAGGGAGAGGGGGTGGCTGGAGCCAATCTCTTCAGTGGTCCAAAAGGGATGGGATGGACCTGAAACGAGACCCTGGATGCTTCCCCCAAAGTAATAAATCATCAGCTCTAGGCAAGGATGGAGAGAAGGTATGGGAGATTTGTGAGGAGAGAACAAAGTATCTGAACATCACCTAACAGAGGGGAAGAGTGAACCACCACCTAGGGAAACACAGGGATCACTAGTCAGCACAGAGAACCCCTCTGAGCTCAGTGATAGTTAATATAAGGTTAAACGAGACTTTCTAGGTTTTCCCTTAATCCTGCCCAATGGCACAGAGGCAAACACAAGGTAGGCAAATATTTGGATTTAACCATGGTTAGTGTTGGACCTCGGTGGCTCAGACTTCTTATTTTTGTATTTCAGTCATGTATTCAAGATGAACCATACTGTACATTTCACAAACTGCTCTTGTTCTTCGTATGCAAGGGTTCCTATTAGGGGTACTCTGTCATACTTGGTGGCCATACACTGTACCCCGAACCATATTGAGATTTCTTTTATTCTTAATGTTTTAAATATTTTTATTATATTATCATATTTTAGTTTCTCAACATGGTCTTATTTGTTTCTAAGCCAAAAAAAAAAAAAAGTACATAAACTCAAGGAAATGCATATTCCTTCCCTTCTTGATTGCTTTAACACAACCTAAAACACATGATGGGCACCTTATAAAGCTTAGAAAATTTTGTTTTCAGGAGATTAAAATTCTTAACCCCAGTGAAACATATTTTCAAGTATTCACAAGGCCTACCAGATTGCTTTGCTACTCCTTCCTTGCCCCAAGGCAATGGGTTAACAGGGAGCAGGGGTTGGCTACTTTGTCATTGGGGATGTCATGGGGAAAATTTGCTCAAATGTACTAAGACCCCAGACCTTATCGGGTGCTATCACTTCCATTCCTAGGGGCAATTCTGATTTGAAACTTTCTCTCCTACCCAGGATGTATTAAAAATCAAAGTGCTCTATATCCTTGATTCTTAAGATCATTTTTCAGTTTTATTTTGAATTTGAAGTCATAAAAATATGGAAACCAAGTTTCTTTGTAACCCTAGGCTTTGCTTAGAAGTGTGAAATCTACTTTAAATGGTTGAACTTAAAAGATTTATAAATTATACTCCATTTATGAATAAAGAAGATTCCATGATAAATAAAGGCTTGAATCCAAATAGAAGCTAAGAAAGTACATTTATAAAAAGAAATACTGTATTCAGTATTTTCCTTCAGAGTATATTCCTTCATAATTCTTTTCCCTTTGTCTTCTGAAATTAAAAAATTACAGAAACAGAATGAATTTGTCCCCAAACTCCCTTAGGCTGGAAACCATGACCCAGAGAAGTTACTTATCTTGGTAGATTCTCCAACTGCAATGAAAATCTATTCTCTAATTCAACAGAATCACATAATCTGGACTGGAGGAGACCACTCGATCTTCCACATTAAATCACTGTTAGACTCACTGCCTTCTTGCAAACATATTTAGCTTTGTTACTGTCCCTGCTAAGACTGTTGCACAAAGAACCAGTCACCATTAACCAGGAAGAAGCTGTCAAATGGACCAACACTGGTGAAATGTGAACACTTGTAGTTCTCAGTGCTCTGCAGCAGTCTGACCGTCTCGGCTTTGACAAACCAGGCCACGATGTGGACTCACACGGAACAGGTATCATTGTAGCTGGGATGATCCACTCCTATACTTGAGTATTCGACTTTATAAAATTGATGCAAGCCTTTATATTTATCCTTAATTTCCCTGTATTAAGGACAGCAATTTTTCCAGCCTGTAAATATATTTTTAAATTTATGTGTGGTTGCATTCACACATAAAATAAAAATTCTCTCTCTCTCTCATCTATCTATCTTCCTCTAAGTGTTAGGAACAGCTAACAGTGTGATGAAATGCTTCCTGTGACCTCATGGGGCTTCCTATTTAATGGATTTCTCGTTCTTCATCCAAGTCATTAACTTAAAAATTTCCAAATGAAGCAGGTTCATAAAATAGCTCATGCATCAGTTTTTCTGGGAAGTACTCTCTGTCCTCCGAGGCTAAAAAAGCCCTTTGTGGGGCACCTGGGTGACTCAGTTGGTTAGGTGTCCCACTCTTGATTTCAGCTCAGGTCATGGTCTCAGGGTCATGGGACTGAGCTCTGCATTGGGCTCCACATTCAGCGGGGAGTCTGCATAGGATTCTCTCTCTGTCCTTCCCCCTCTGCCCCTCCCGTGCTTTCTGTCTCAAATAAATGATAAATCTTAAAAAAAAAAAAAGTGCCCCACATTGTTGTTCCAACTGCCCAACGTGCTCAAGATTCAGCTCACAATCTGACACCAGCCCACATCGCTGGTCCTGTGACAGTCTTTCTCCCCCACAGACTGGTGAGTTCCTTGAGCACAAGAACCATGTCTGTCCATCTCAGCATCTCAGACACCAGGCACTATGCATGGCTCAACTAACTGCCGAGTCAATTCTTGCTGAGCTGTTGAACTGAACAAAAATGGGGCAGGTACCGAGAACTGTAATCCTATATCCATTTACTCAACAATAAATTCTGTGCTTCTCCAGCTTTCTCTTGAACCAACACTGTTGGACTAGTAAATCCGGCAACAAATTCATCAACATTTGCTGCATTTAGTATATATTTTTCTCTTCATCATAGCCATAGACTTTTTATGAGAAATATTCTTTCCAAAATCATTAGTTCTTTGCAAACCTCTTGGTCAGTCTAGTGGGGAGGCTCTTGCTTATGACTTTCCCTCCTCCTTGCCCTTCTTCTCCGCCCTACTGACTACTGCTCACTCCTGTGTCTTTTTCACGGAGAAGACCTGACCCTTGTTAGACAAGATTGAGCGTGCTGGCCAGGCATTTAGGTAAGAAACCTCATGTCCCTGTCATGACACATGGTCCCTGTCAAACTGATTTCAGTCCTATAGTTTCAGCTTCATGAGGGCAATCTCCGTGTTAATCCTCCTGGTTTCTATGTCCTCAGTGCCTAAAATAAGATGGTGCCTCTCAGAGAGAATATATTACCTGAATATAATTCTCCAAATGAATTATTGCTCCATACTATTTCATAAAGCATCACAGATATATTTTCTGAATAGCTAGTGACTATAATTTAGAAGAAAAGTTCCTCAATGTTAAATTGGATACAAAAATCTTAGTTCATAAAAGGTTATATGCAGTTAAAATTACAAATGTTGTCTTATGTGTAGGTAAATGTATAGAATGTGATTTCTCCTCATTTTTTTTTTCAATGCTTTATTTCAGTGTTTTCCCACATGAACCTGTTGCCAAGCAAATAATGCATGCCCTTCTCTGATAATCTTATAATTTAGCAGACTGATTTTCCTTAGGCTGTTAAACAAATAATGCATACAATTACGTCTTTGTTACTAATCATTACTGTTTAATGCTTCTCTTTAAAGATTTATTTTATTTATTTATTTAAGAGAGAGGGAGAAAGGGGGAGAGAGAGAAAGAGCAGGGGGAGGGGCAGAAGAAGAGGGAGAGAATCTCAAGCAGACTCCATGCTGTGCACAGACCAGGATGCGGGGCTCGATCTCACAACTCTGAGATCATGACCTGAGCCGAAATCGAGAGTCGGACGCTTACCTGACTGAGCCACCCAGGTGCCCCTGTTTAACCTTTGTGGTAGTAAATTTGTCATTGACTATGTCAAACCTATCAACCCAATTAAAATCTCTTTGAGGGCAGAGTCCATGTTTGTTTGTTTGTTTTTAATCTTCATATATTACATACAGAACTTAGTCAACAGCCCAATGATTAGTTGAGGTAACTACCTAATTAAAGTTGAAACATCTATTTAAATTATATGCAGGTTATAATAAACGAAATTTTCACTCAGTGCATGTTAAATTTACTCCAGTCACTCCCTTGTTTCTAAGCTCTACCCATATCCTAGATTTTGCTGAATTCTACTTCAAATAAAATGATTGCTATCCTGAAAGCATTATATCCAGCTACTTTCCCTCAAAATGGCAGACTAACACCATCCAAAAAAATTGATGAAACCCCTCACTTCTTCCTGCCATTACTGTGAGCATTTTATACTGTCCACTAAGATGACTGGTACTAACATAGGGGGAATTTCTGGTAGCAGTAACGTCTCTAGGACATGAATGTATTAATTATCTATAGGTTAGGTCTAGTTTCTACATCCTTGAAATATGTTAATATTTCTCTTCTGAAATAACAGGAGACAAATAGGTATGCAAAATAATGAGATAAAGTGAAAAATATGTTGTTAAATATACAAAGACATGTTTTTATAAGTTGGACAATGCACTAGTTACCACACGAACCTAGAAGATCCTAAAAACCAGAAACCCGAGGGCATGCTTTGTGCAATCCTGGGAGTTTAAAAATGGGTTTCTGTCATGGAGTTCACAGCAAAGAACATTTTGTATTTATTAACTTGCTTTGTCCAGAAAAATAAACTGATTCCTTGTTCCCACGCTGCCTGTCCTGCAGAGGTGTTTCTAGGCTTTAACCGTGGACGCAGGTTGTGTCTCCACGGCCCGGGCACCAGCACGCAGGCATGTATCTGGTACAAGCTGTTCCAGAGTTGGTTGTAACTGCACTGCAATGCACCCAAGGCACTGGGAAGACGGTGATCTGGGAACACGCCTGGAAAGGATGCTGCAAAAGTGGGTCACTGTGAACATAATCACTGCAGACTTCCACGGAGATTCCACGCGGTCTCCAACTTTATCTGAACAGGTCATCGTGTGAAATGGCCCCTCGTACATACTGAGGAAGCAGCACAAGTCTGTTCACCTAAACAAGGTGGCAGCTGGCAAATAAACAGAAGCCATAATTCTAAGTAATCTATCAGTACAGCATTCGTGGTAGTATTAGTAACCGTCGTATTATTTATTGAACGCACTGTATGTACCAGGTATTATTTTATTGAATATAGTCAATAATACTGTGAAGTAAGGATTGTTGTTAGTATTTTAGCAGGAGTATGGAAAGACCGGATGGTACTTAAAATCTCACAGCCTTGGGGCGCCTGGTGGGGGCTCAGTCAGGTAAGTGTGTGACTTGTGATTTTGGCTCAGGTCATGATCTCATGTGTCCTGGGATGAAATTCTGTGCTCAGTGCAGAGTCTGCTTCAGATTCTCTCTCCCTCTCCCTACCCCTCCTCCCACTCGTTCTCTGTCTCAAATAAATAAATAAATCTTTAAAAAAAAAAAACACACAGATATTAGAGGCTAAGAATGTAAAGCTTGAAATTCAAAAGGGAAATGTTAACTAAATCATATACCACCTTGTTTAGAATACTTTAAAATCCATTTGTTTGATGTAAAAGATGGTTTAGCTTTTATATCCATTCTTAATGGTTATAAAGTCAATAGCTAGATGATAAAGATAAATATACATAAATACATATATAAAATATATTTAAATATCCATAGTGGATCTTAAATCTACATTTACCCAATCAGGATGTATAATATGGCAGGTTTACTTCACCAGAATCTTTGATTTTTCTATATTTCACTCTGCTCACTCTATTTTATTTAATCCTTTTTATCATGCAGATAGTAAAAATTAATCTGAGTTTTGTCCTTTTTTCATAAATGTGAAACTACCCAGAGCTGTGCTTAGTTTATCTATATATTTACCATATAATTGAACCATGTGAGAGACCCTAAGCCAGAGAAGAAGCCTAAGGTCACCTAGATGCTTGATCCACAAATACTGAGAGATACAAATGTGTATTGTTTTAAGCCACTAGAACTAGGAATATTTCATTACCCAGTAAGAGATCACTTACACAGTCCTGAAGCTTATTAAACCTAGGTTCCATGTTACTCTGAGCTAGAAGATCCACTGACCAATGTTTAGCAAATGCAACTGTATGTGTATTCTGAGTTCCCTGAAAAAAAACATTCCTTTCTTGGATTTCGTGAGCTTTCTATACAGAGCCCTCACAGTATTCTGGAAGCTATAGCAGGCAACAGTCTACTGTAAAATCTCCCAAGATCATTTTAATCTATTTGGAGTTTTGCAGTGTTTTGAGATCAATTCCATGGGCTCAAACTTTGGTCACTTCTCCCATTACTCTTCCATGTCTGACAATTCCTCCTTTTATCTGTCTTCTGCACAGTGACCCAAAGACCACATTCTTCACACTTCCCCACACTTTACCTGCTTTCCAGTAAAATAACAACTGTGCAAAAACTCCCTCAGCTACCCACACCCTCTGCCTAAGTCTATTTTTGGCTCTAGTGCCAATCATTTCTATTATATTAATTTTATTCATATTTTACTTCTCTTTATTATTTACAGGATTCATTTATGGATTCAAAGAACACAAGCAGAAGTGCATTCCCTTCTTCTCATCCACAGAATTAATTTTTCTTTTCACAAATATGAAACCTAACTTTATGGTGCTTTAGTTATTTATGGTTTACCTGTTTTGGAAAATAACATTGTATTTTGGATAATGTTATTATAGAAAATGATATTATTTTCCTAATATTAAATTACCATGACATTTCCTTTAGCTCCCAGCTAGTTGAGTGAATAACTGCATTGTAATTTATTTTGCCTGTCTGTGCAATCTCTGAAAACTCCTATCTTCTCAATCTTAGACATTTATGTCTTATCAAACCCAGCCAACTTGCTGCCAATGCCAAATTTCATGACCTGAAATACATCATCTTGGATGTACACTTGCCAGAGTCCAGACCTAGGATAATCATCTTTATCTCAACTATAAATGCCACTATGTCTTTTGATGGTCATGTCCCTACAGTGAGGGAAACGTTTTCCTCAACCCTCTTTGGGTTCCTAGCTAGATCTGAAGAGTAAACTGATAAAGACAGATTAGTAGGAGCAAAGCACACAAATTTATTCCATCTAAGTCTTAATGTGCTACAGGTGCCTTCATAATGAAGACCCCCCAAAACAGACCTGAGGGTTTTATGCGAGGTCCAATGAAGAGTGCATAGTCACAGAGGAGTATGAAGGCTTTGTAGACAACTGGAGGAGACTCGGAGGAGGCCTGTTTGCTAGCACTCTTCTTCATGTCCCTTTAGCGACAGAGACAAGGATGCTCCTTTCCTCTAGCTGTAAGGAGGGCACCTTACACCAGCGTTCTATGGCCCATTTCAAGGAAGAAGGATGAGGAATGCAGGAAGCAAGTGACCTTCTTGCTTCTCCCATTTCCTCAAACTCCTTTAGCTCAGCTCAAAATAGTCCATATGCCAAAGTGCCATGTTTTGGGGTGGCATGCCCAGAACCCCAAGATCAAGGTGTCAAGGCAGGTCTAATTTCTGGTCTGTTCTTGTGTGCCTCCTTCTGTCTTATTGATTCTTAATTCATATGCCGGGAAGGGTAGCTGCCCAGAAACTGTTTCCGGGCATTCCTATAAGGCATTGCTTCTAACATGAGTCACTTGGGGATATTTGCATCCACTTGCATTTAATGCTTATTTAAGTAAAATGAAGGCTGACACAGAGAGAGAGAAACAGAGAAGCAGAGAGGAGGAGGGAGAGAGAGAGGTAGGAAGGAGAGGGAGTTGGCGTCTATGCTAATTCTCAGCTTGGAGGGGTAATAGGAGCCAGTGGAGCAGTACATACAGAGTGAAGCTCGAGGAGATGGAGGAGGGCGATTGTTCCAGAATTTGAAAGAATGGGGTAACTCTGAAGAACCCCGGGGAGCCTCCTATGCATATTCCGCTTCCCAGCAGCCCCATCTTCACTTCCTGCTATGACCCGCATGACTCCCAGCTTGCACAAGTCACCTCTATGATTCCAGCACACTCAGCATCCCTCACGCCTTAACAGCAATTCCCACGTTAGCAGAAACACAGAGGGAACTTGAGAATGGGCCCTTTCTTCTAATGGCCTTTTCAGTGGCTTACTGCCAGAAGAAATACACCATTCAGTGGTCCCCTCCTCGAGCATCCACTGAGGGTCTGTGCAGAATGCTTTCATGCACACTGAGAAAAAATACAGGGATATGAAAGAAACAGTGTGCCCTGTTTGACCTTGAAATCTACAAAGAGGCTATATTAAGCATATTTCTATTTCCAGTACTGCACTAGCATAACTGATTTTTGGACAAAGTCATACATCGTAGAAATGAAACACCTTTAAAAATCACCTAATCTTGCGTTCTGATTTTATACGTGCGAAGCTGGAAAACCCGCGAGGTTCAATGGCTCAAGCGTGCAGGCCAGGAGTCTAGATAAAAAAGCAGCAGATCCAAGGAGCTGCACCATCTTGCAGGCTGTACAGTGCCCTACTCAGGAGCCTTCACTTTGGACAAGATGGGATTTAAATCCCAGCTCTGTTTGTCAATGTTCCTTCACCCTCTGAAAATCATTTCTGTCATGTGTGAACAGGTTCATGTCACTCTGCACTTCTTGAAGGTGTGACTTAAGTGAGATGATACGTGTAGAGCTCTTGGTGCAGACTGACTCATCGCCAACATCGAACACACACAGATTGCCACCAGCTCCTAATATCACCTTCCTGACTTCCAGGTCAATGTTTTCAGGGAGGCACTGGGTCTCGTGATAAGCTTAAATGTTTTCTAGGCAATTATCTAGGTGATACATGAAAGGAATGGGTACATCTCTCTTACGGGCCTTCATCAAATTGTTAGCCAGTTCCATAAGCTCAACATCTTAGGGCTCCAACCACTGCCTCCCACAGTGCTCCTGCCAAGCAAAAGCCACAACAGCTAACTAAATCTCAGTGTACTGGAAATTCAAACTGAACTGGGTGTTTGAAATTCTGATTTGCTACATCTGGAAACTTGACCTCATGGTCTAAATCAGTCAAAGTAGATCTTCCAAAGTTCTGCCATTGCTGTATAAGCATAGACAACTTCAGTCAAGCACCAATTAAAGGGTCTATGTGGGTTAAACTCTGCCGTATTATCTCAGGTATATTTACTCAACAGTTCATTATTTGAATAAATTTAGACACACCAAAACTTAGACCTCCGGGAGTAAGCATATCCCTTAGCTACAAATCTCACTTATTAATATCAGTAACTTCCTTGTGTGAAATGAAACGGTAGTGATTCACAAGGGAATTCTAGCTCATAAAAATCGTTTTATCCCCTTCCTTTAGCTGGAAGGGCAAATAAGAACTTTTAAAAATAAGAAGTTTAAGGCTCCCTGTTGAAAACAGGGAAGACTTTCCCTTCTCCCCTTTCTTAGAGCATTTAGTTTTAATTGCAGTTTTCATTGTAAGTTCTTAGTCTCTTTGAAATGTAGGTAAATCTTTTTTTTTTTTTTTTAAGATTTATTTATTCATTTGAGAGAGCGAGAATGAGAGAGAGTACATGAGAGGGGGTAGGGTCAGAGGGAGAAGCAGACTCTTCGCCGAGCAGGGAGCCCGATGCGGGACTCGATCCCGGGACTCCAGGATCATGACCTGAGCCGAAGGCAGTCACTTAACCAACTGAGCCACCCAGGCGCCCGTAGGTAAATCATTTTTAAAGCTAACGTTTATGACCCACAAATGACTTTACCAAGGACCTAGCAACCATCTCCTCCAAATGCAGGAATCAAACAGATAATGCCATTCTTTCCCGGTTTCGGGGCGGGGGGGGGGGGGGAATCTGTCTTCAGTCAGTACCTCGCTCAAAACTGCTTCCTGTCATAAAGATATAACAAGTTTATTTTTCCTTTGCATAAAGCCAATTAGCAAACACAGATGGTCACCTCAATTACCTGGTGAATTTAGGATGAACCATGTGTGACAAATGGTGCTGTCAAGTTCTCTTACTTGATTGCTAGTTACTGTTTATCTTGAGAACATGTAACAGGTTGTGTCTCATTGCTTTATAAAATGCTGAGATGTCTTCTGTCTTTGCAATCTTTTAGTGGATCACCTGTGATGCACACCACAGTCGGGCTTAAGGTTTATTCACTAATAAAATTCTTTTCTTTCTTTTCTACTTTAGCAGAGAGGTTTTCTAGTTGAGAGGATATTTTGTACTAAATTCTATTTGCTCACATTATTTAAATCCAGGTCATGGTGAGTGCCAACAGGTTGCTCTGGTTTATTGTATTTATTTTTGGTACAAAAGCTGAAGGGAATACAGCCTGTGAAATTCATTTTTTAAATGAATAAATCAAAAGGAGTTTTTCAAAAATTAATGCTAATTTTCTGTGCAGCCTAGTCTCTGTCTATAGCTTAATATTCTGCCCTTTTACTTTTCATCTTTGTTTTGGAATATCTTCACCTTGCAAAAAAAAAGAAAGGTACAATATGAAGTACATTTTCCTCAACAAGCAACCCTTGTTTCTATAAAGACAAGAAAAAGTCATTATCTGCAATGAGGAAAATGAAAAAAAAATCACTTATTTAAGTTTCTGGACATTTAGAAAGAAAGTTGTTTTTATTTACCAAAGTTTTTCATTTTTTTTTGTTAAAGATTTTATTTATTTATTTGAGAGAGAGAGAATGAGAGAGAGAGACACATGAGAGGGGATAGGGTCAGAGGGCGAAGCAGACTCCCTGCTGAGCAGGGAGCCCGATGCCGGACTCGATCCAGGGACTCCAGGATCATGACCTGAGCCGAAGGCAGTCACTTAACCAACTGAGCCACCCATGCGCCCCTAAAGTTTTTCATTTTAATCTTTGCTTTACATTCTATTTCACATATAAAGCAGGCACAATCTTGTTGATAGAGGCTATGTAAATAATAACTATTGATATTCTTTTTTTTTTTTAAAGATTTTATTTATTTATTTGACAGAGAGACAGCGAGAGAGGGAACACAAGTAGGGGGAGAGGGAGAGGGAGAAGCAGGCTTCCTGCCAAACAGGGAGCCCGATGCGGGGCTCGATCCCAGGACCCTGGGATCATGACCTGACCGGAAGGCAGATGCTTAACCATCTGAGCCACCCAGTTAACTTTTCTTTCAAGGGAAGTGTATCAAACTATTTATATATATGCTATATATAAAATCATATATATGATCTATATCTCAAACTAAATATATATATTTCTTCTCCTAGAAATGAACGCTATGTGATTTTGCTCATTAACCTTTCATTTTATAAAAGGGTGAAATCAATAATCTATTTATTCAGCCAACCGAAAGGCAATTTCAAACAATTTCATGTGAGATTGAATTTTTATAGCTTTTTTTTCATCCTACAAATTCTAACAAAAAATAATATCTTTTCAATTGCTAGGCAAGTATAAAATGTTAAACCTTGGCAGCCTTTCAAATACATGAAATAAAATCTCCTACCTACAGGTGAATAATCGTCTTACTAAAAATACTGCTTTCTTCAAAACCATGAGGCAGTTTTTAAGGCAGTGGATTACTGGCATGCTCTAAATCTGGACATGAATGAGCTTCTGTTTTTAAATATTCTGCAATGCTGACCTGAGAATCATGACCATTTCAAGTCTTGTTATAAGTCTATTATTGGCCACTGACACAGAAATAATGATAGAACTTTTTATTTATTCATGTTACTAAGGACTGTGTCCAAAGATACCCGAAGGGCTGAACAAATAAAAAATGAAATAATCAAACCAACTATTGGCTGTCCTCAAATAATCTGTTGAGGATTCATAAAAATCTTTTTATGAATAGGCTTAATTTCTCCTTTAAAGGATAGGTAATTTCTGTGAGCCTTTTTATAATAAAAACAATAATATTAATATTAAGCCCACTGTCTATGGTCAACTGGGAAATCCAAACTATATATGCTGCAGATAGTACATACCATGAAGTCCTTTTCTTAACATAAATGTTAACTTTGAAACAGAGTAATACATTCAACTGGCAATTCAAACAACCAAAGTAAAGAGATAATGTTTTTAGAATGAGAAACACCAGTATAGCCCCTCAAAGATGGACACTTTTATATACTTCTGATTCTATCTGTTATATAACCTTGTATCTCCTTCTCTTCTCTACTTTTTAAGTTAGTTTTCATTCCTTTATAGGCCAACCTAGTAAAATTAAAGAATATGTTTTAAATGTTATTTTGCTATCTAGCTTAGGCAAATCATTTCTAGCTCTTCATTATGTAAAATAGTATTTTTATTACTTTCTCCAAAAGCCACTGTATGATCCCCAGTTTCTATCAATTTTACCTTTATTTTTCACAGTGTTAAGGCTGACAACATATGCATTTCTTTGTAAACAAAAATATATGCCACATATTTTGAGTAGAAATTGATTTGAAAGCTTAAAACTAATAAACAGGTTACATTAACATAGCTGTAGAAATTTATTGATCAGTTAAGTATCAAAGTGTTTGTTAGCACTGTTTGATCTTTTCTAAGGGTCTATGTTCAGGAAAGCTATGCTCTTTGAAGGAAATTGCTCTTGGGTAAAAAGTCAAGTGGATCTTATTTTCTACAACTTATCAGTTGATCATGCTATGTTTTATTTTCTTCTCACTTGGATCATGACTTGACTGCACATTTTCCCTCCTCCCTTGTCTCCAATGACCTTTCATTTTTTTCCTTGCTGACAAAAAAAAAAGTTATCAAATTCTTGACATTATCATATCCTTTAATGTACCTATTGCCCCAAGTCTGTCTTTTTTCCAGTCTTTTGATCATAGTTGGTCAGCTATATACTATAATCCCCTAATAAGCTGATGATTTCCATTTACTTCACTGCTGAATCCGAGCCACTACATCCTACAATCTATTGCTTTCAACCTTGCATTTCTGGAATTCATCCTTGGGTTACATCCTCAGAAAATATGTATGAGAGTTACATATTCTGAATCCTTGAGGTTCTTTGTTATGACTTCACATTTGATTGATATTTTTTATAAATAAATGATTTTAGTCTTAAAAGTATTTTTTCATGGACCTCTGAAGGACTTTCCAACACTAAATTCTGGCATCCTGTGTTGGGGGCTATCTTTTCTTCCTGGGTGATTTTTTTCCCCAAGTTTTTCAGAAATATTTTATTTATCCTTAGAGTTTGAAAACTTTATCATACTGGGTCTAGAACTGGATTTTTTAAAACTCCCTTCTCAATCTAAAATTGCATGCCCTTCTTCAGATCTAGGAAATGCTTTATTTATTTGAGTCCGTCTTCTCTTTCATTTTCTTTGTTCTCTCTTTCAGGATCTCCTACTGGGAAAGTCATACCTCCAGGGCAGACCTCTTGAATTTCTCTCTTTGTCTCATAATCTTCAACTCTTTGTGTTTTACATTAATGTTTCAGAAAGTTCCCTGAACTTTAGATTTCAACTTATGTAGCTGAAAAAACAAAATTCGACCAGGTGACTTTGAAGATCTTATTGGTTTAATTAAATAGTTCACAAATCAGGCAGCATCCCATGTAGCAAGTGCAGGGGTGCTGGAAGGAGCTGTACAGAACAGGTTTTTACAGGAAAGAGGGTGGGGCAAGAAAGTTACTGGCAAAAAAGAAGGATTGTTCCAGGCAAGTTCACTTTCCCCTAGGTGGGGGAACATCAGGGAGTGTTTCTTGCAGATGACCTCACCTTCCTTTGGAGTCAATGGAGAGAGCCTATGGGGTGCATTACTTCCTTGGTATTGATGAGAAACTTTCTAACTGACCTGTTAAGACTCCATTTCTGGAGGAGACTGAACCTGCCATCAGATCAGGGACTGAGCCCCAGTTTGCCGACTCAGACTAAGTGATGTCATTTTGGGCCTGTGGTTTTCTTTTTAATATAATAAGTGTTTAAACATTAGCAACTGTATTTTTAACAGTCAACAGACACTATGTGTTATTTGATTATTCCTTTTTCTTAGCATATTATGCTTTTTTATGAATACAGTATCTTCTTGAATAATTCTAAGGGTAGGAAATAATTTATTTTTTCTCTTCTCTATCTTGCATTATATGTTCTCTAAGGTAAGTTATTTTGTTTAAATTCCATCTTTTTCAACTGCCTAAAGATCCTAAATTGTTTTCATGCTCAAAAGTGAAACAAACAAAAAAGATGATTCAAGATATCTGTGTTTCATTCCAGTGATGTAAGGAGCTGTATGTGGTACACCTCTTCCCTGACTGAAAATGCTAAAGGGAATTTCCAAGTACAATGGGAGGGGTCTGTGACTGGGAGGCCTGCCTCAGGTGAAGGATCAGAAAGCCAGCTGAGGGGAGCCTGGGTGGCTCAGTCGGTGAAGTGTCAGATTCTTGATTATGGCTCAGGTTGTGATATCAGGGTTCTGGGATGGAGCGATGTGTCGGGCTCCACACTCAAGTGGGGAGTCTGCTTGATATTTTCTCTCTCTCTCCCCCTCTGTCCCTCCCCTTGCTCTCTCACTCTCTTTCTCTAAAATAAAAATTAATAAATAAATCTTAAAAAAAATAAAAAGCCAAGCCAGCTGAAAAGTCCATCCCCTACAACCTCAGGCATCACTACAGAAGCTCTTTATTCTGGGGTACCAACATCCAACCTAACATCCCTAGCTCTTCTATCATAGTTACTTAGTGAGAAAACCCTGTTACTTTTAGTTTGTCTCTGTTCTTGTTATGTTGTTTTTAAGGTAGTGTAAAGGTCAGGCTGCATGAAAAAGGAGGGAAAGAGAAAATGGATAAAATGGCTGCTGAATGCACAACCATTCTGCACACAGAGGTCCACTTTCTCTCCCTGTTTGGAGTCACACTTCTCATTTCTGCTCTTTGAATGGATTTACACCAAGCCTAGATCTTTCTGGGATTTCTGAATAGATGGGCTCCCACGCAGCATCTTCACACATACTTTCCTTGATTTCATCTACAAACTTGTCATCACATGATATTCGGATTTCAGAAAATTTGTTGACATCATTCTCCAGCATCGAACTTCCTTCTTTCTCTTTATCAGAATTCTGTATTCATTCTATGGGGGCCTTCAATGCATGACCTCAATCTACTCCCTTTAGAAAACTAACACCTGAATAGCCAATGTTGATGTGTTACAGTGGGACCATTCAACCAGGTACACAAGCCAAAATGGCCCAACTAACATTTTTTTTAAAGATTTTATTTATTCATTCATGAGAGACAGAGAGAGAGAGAGAGAGAGAGGCAGAGGGAGAAGCAGGCTCCCAAGGAGCAGGGAGCCTGATGCGGGACTCGATCCTAGGACCCTGGGATCATGACCTGAGCCGAAGGCAGACGCTTAACCGTCTGAGCCACCCAGGCGCCCCCAACTAACATTTTGTTAACACTGTTACTGGAATATGTAAATAGGCAAGAGGTCCCATATAGAATTAACTCCAAAAATTGAATTGTTCCTCAGAGGTTATTAATTCATGTATTTATTCAATAAATACTTTGAGCACCTGCTATTATATAACAGATTTTGTTTAAAATGTTAGCAAGAGCAATGCCAAAAGAGACAAAAACTTCAATCAAATAACACTGAATTAACATAACTATGAAGGCCATCTGAAATGGGAAAAAAATCACATAAGCACAGCTTATGGGGTACATAGAGAAAGACAGAAATTGACCTAAGATAGTTTCTTCCTAACAAAGTCTGCAGGAGGAAAAAATTCTAGGGTTGTTTATATATAAATACACACAAATCTTTAAGTAGTCAGGCTGATCCTTCACTCTCTAAGAGGAGCTCTGGCAAGGTAACCAGGCTCCCTGAGCACAGACTGCTACTCACCATACTAACAGAATTCTACACTTTAGAAAGAAAACCGTATCATGTTTCCCTGCTGAGCTCCACAGTCTGCACTGAGACAGATATGGGCAGAGTCTGGTTCCACCACTTTAAAATGTCTATAACTTAATATGAGGATATTATTTAATTTCACTGCACTGAGTTCTGCTCCTTAGGCCTGGGAACCCACATTATGCTATTTCTCACACAAACCTGAAGATTTGCTTTATTTGTCCCTTTTCAGTTAGAAAAAAAGGACTACAAGCCCAAATGAATTTTCATGAAAATGATGTCATAAAAGGTCACTATTTAGAGAAACATTTCTCAATTTATCCAAAAACTACCTACTTGAATTAGTAGTGTCATTGAAATCTTGTGTGTACAGCTCAGGAAAGTGTACTTTCCCACCTGCTTAATAAGTAACTTCACATGGGATCATCAGGGATAAAAGGTCTCCCCATAGTGGCAAGAAGTCTGTACGAATATGATCTGAAAAGCAAGACTTTACAGAAAGAAAGATAATTTTGTGCAAGACTGTTGAATCACAGACCTGTACCTCTGAAACAAATAATACAACATATGGAAGAAAGGAAGAAGAAGAAGAAGAAAGAAGAAGAAGGAAGAAGAAGGAAGAAGGAAGAAGGAGAAGAAGAAGGAGGAGGAGGGGAAAAATGAAGGGGGAGAAATCGGAGGGGGAGATGAACCATGAGAGACTATGGACTCTGAGAAACAAACTGAGGGTTCTAGAGGGGAGGGGGGGGGATGGATTAGCCCAGTGATGGGTATTAAAGAGGGCACATTCTGCATGGAGCACTGGGTGTTATACACAAACAATGAATCATGGAACACTACATCAAAAACTAATGATGTGATGTATGGTGATTAACATAACAATAAAAAATTTTAAAAAAAGAAAGATAGTTTTGCATCAGAGAAGACTGTAAGGTTGTGTTTGGTCACCAACCAAAAAAATTCTCAATGAATTATACGACAGGTGCATTGTAGGTCATTTGGACATCTGCTCCATACTGTCTTCACTCCAAGATACAGTCAGTCAAAACAGACTCTATCAGAAATATTTCTGATCATCCAGTCAGAAGGGATAGGGGAATCTGGGACCATGTGCTGACTCTCAAAGTTTCTCCCCAAAAGTGACACATGTTGCCCAAATTCTTATTCCATAGGCCAAAGTCACCTAGCCAAGATTAATATTAACAGGGATGAAGTATAATTTTTCCCTAGAGAATAAAAGCAAATATTTGTGAATAATAATACAGTCTGCTGCAGTAGATACAATGAAAGTTTCCTATAGGCATACCTCAGCTTCCCTGTGTACATCCTATTTTCTAGATGCATTATATATTTTATCCTTACAATAATCCTGTGGAACAGACAGCTATTGTTATCCCCGCTTTCAACATAAGGAAGCTGATTCAAAAGAACAAAGTGAGCAAAGACAAAATTCCTCCAACTCAGAGTTACCTGAAACTAGCTTGAGTTCATTGAATCATACTGTGTACCCTGTTAGTGAAAATACTTAAACAAAAGCAGAATGACTACTCTGTGGGAGTGTGAAAGAAAGAGAATATCTATAAATTCTGTGAATAACTAGGCAACATAACCTTTACAATTCCTTTTAACCCTGAGATTCTATGATTCTGCAAGTTGCCCAAGGTGATACAGCTAGTTAGAGGCTATTGAAGGCAAAATGTGTCTTCTGAAGAAGTGACCTCATTCACAGGAAAAGGAAAAGAGACTCCAATGTGATTTAACAATCTAGTATTCCAGTACCATTACTGTGAAACTCCAATGTTGAAAAAGTTTTATCACAGATCACTTCTCAATCAGCATGCAGAAAGAATCTGTTCATTTGGTGACTGAAATGCTATGGATTATTACTGGTATCATATCAAATTTTCCAAATACCCTGGAGATTGCTGTCCTAACATGGTTATGAATAAAATATAGGCAACAGCACTTCTACTATTCCCCAGAGGTAAACATTTTCTTGACTTGCATAACAAATAAACAAATGTTCTAATGAAAAGTGAAAAACAAGTACATCCTAAGTCATTGTTTAAAATAAGACTGTCTTCAAACTGATGAGCTATATGAGGTCTAACATTCTAAATATATATTAAGGAATTTTATAAAGAGATGATTCACATAGTGTTGACTATCCTTTCTTACCATATGTCCCCAAGGGTTTTATAGCTTTAATAACTCAAAAGTGCTGTAATTCTAATATGGTTACTTCACACAGTGATTTGAATTTTTACCATTTGTCAAGTGTAAATATAATAATGAAATAAATACAGGAAGTAAACCTAATAATTAAGTCAGTATACTTTTAAAAAATCCATCAGTTTAATTTAATGATTCATAAATCAGTGCAATAAAAATGAAAAGAGTAAAATGTATTTGCTTATTTTAAATGCATTTATTCATTCATTATTCATATTAGAAGCCAGGGATTAAAGGCTTTGGAACTAAACAAATTAGCAGTTTGCTTACATCTTGTAAATAAATAAAATAGCGTTCTCACCTTCTGGTACAACTAAAGATTTGTCAATTCAAGAACTAAAGATCTGAAAAACTCACCAGAAGCACATCCAGGGCAGCTCGTCCATGAAATTTTAAGACATCATGTGGCACCTCAGTATAATCAGATGAAATTCCTTTCAAGCTGGCTATTAGCCAGTAACTCAGCAAATAGCCTTCTTCAAACCTAGATGATCCCAAACATTTATAATGTATTTGAGGGAAGAAGCACTTCTAGAATAGTGTAATGAGGACTTCTGAAAATCTGTTCCTCTATTAAAGCAATGACACATTGGAAAAAATGTCTCCAAAACAACTTTTTCATAACTCTTAAAATTAATTAAAGGCTTACAATAATTAAAGAGGCATTTATTCAAGAAAAAGGACTTAATTCCATGAAGAACAGTTAACTTTATGGCGTTTTAGCTATACTTAGTCCTTTTTCCTTCTCCCCCGATCTGTGGTAGCTTTGAAAGTAAACAGACATATAACTATCAAAGCTGTAAAATTAAGCATTCCAGCAAACACAGTAAGGGGGAGAAAAGGATTAAAACTCATGGAAAAAAACCCTATTCTCCAGAGAATTCTCATTATTTTACATGTGTGGAAGTTCCCTGAAAAGCTTCATTCTCAGGGATTATCTTTATCTGAACTGAATCAGCACTGACTCTCTGCAAATAAGTCTATCCCAGCATTTGTCATAAAGAATCAGTGGTAATTGTTTAACACTGCAACTGCCTGAGGTAGTGATATCAGTTGGGGTGAACAAATGGCTGATCAAGAAAGTTAAAAGAAAAAGTAAAGATATGTGTGGTCCATAAGGTGCTGTGAAGAACTCTGACATATTCCTAGGGATCAAAAAGATCATACAATGAGCATAAAATGTGCATGCTGAGGAAAGACCTAAAAGGGCTGTTATCCACTTCTGATAGACCTGAAGGACCTGCACAAGCAGAAAGTGAATGCACAGAGTTGTAAACAGCCTGCTAAAATATTGAAAGTATGCCCCAATCACACATACAGAACCCCCTGACAAAGGCTAGGAGACTTGCCAATTCAAATTAATTGAGAAAAGCTCTGTCTAAGCATTACCTGATGACAATGCAAACCATCAGAGATTTTAGTAGCTGTGTACAACAAAGAATACAGACTTTATAGAATTACTTCAGAAAATTAAAAAAGAAAAAAGCAACAGTAAAAACAAAAAGCAGAAAGCAACAACAAACAAAAAGCAACAATAGTCCTAGGGCAGGTTTCTGACTTTCAAAGCTGATAAACAATAATATTGAATTCTCCAGTTTTCAGTAAAATATTATGAGATGCATAAAAAGGAAACATGATTCATACTCATAAGAAAAAAAGCAGTCAAAAAAAGCCCAGAGGTAAGACCTATCAGATAAAGACTTTCAATTTAAATTACGGATTTGAAGTAAATATGTTCAAGTAATAAAGAAACCATATCTAAGTAATTAAAGGAAAAGTATGAGGACATCTTACCAAATAGAAAATATCAATAAAGATATAGAAATTATAATATAAAAGAGAACAAAGTAGAAATTCTAAAAAGTATAGTACTAAAATACACAACTCATTCGGAGGTTCAACACCATATCTGAATTGGCAGAAGAAAGAAACAATGACCTTCAGTATGAGTCAATTAATGTCCAATTAGAGGAAAGAGAGAAAGAATCATGGATGCTATCAAACAATGGAATACACATCATTTTTATCCCAAGAGGAGAGGACTGACAGGGCAGAAAGAATGTATGAGAAAATGATTGAAACCTTTCCAAATTTGATTAAAAACATTAATCTGGGGCGCCTGGGTGGCTCAGTCGTTGGGCGTCTGCCTTTGGCTCAGGTCATGCTCCCAGGGTCCTGGGATTGAGCCCCGCATCGGGCTCCCTGCACTGCGGGGAGGCCTGCTTCCCCCTCTCCTACTCCCCCTGCTTGTGTTCCCTCTCTCACTATGTCTCCCTCTGTCAAATAAATAAATAAAATCTTTAAAAAAAAAACAAAAAAACAATCTGCACATGCAAGAATGACAAAGAACTCCAAGCAGGATAAACTCAAATACACCCATATCAGCACACTCATAGTTAACAAGTCAGAAGTTAAGAAAAATAGAATCTCAAGCAGCAAGAGAAAAGGGAGTCAACATGTACAAGAAATTCTCAACAAAGAAAATAACCGACTTCTTGTTAGAAACCATGGAAGCCAGAAGACAGCGAGATGATAAAGGCAAATTACTCCTAGACAAAGACAGTCAATCTAAAATTCTATACCTAGCACAACTATCCTTCAAAACCAATATTGACTGCTTTTTTTCTTATGAGTATGAACCATATTTCCAGATAGACAAAAGCAGAGAAAATTTGTCACAGCAGACCTGCCCTATAAGAAATACCAAAAGGAGGGGCACCTGAGTGACTCAGTGGGTTACACTTCTGCCTTCGGCTCAGGTCATGATTCCAGGGTCCTAGGCTGGAGCCCCGCATCAGGTTCCCTGCTCAGCAGGAGATCTGCTAGACCCTCTCCCCCTGCCCCTCCTCCTGCTTGTGTTCTCTCTCTTTCTCTCTCTCTCAAATAAATAAATAAATAAATTAAAAAAAAAAGAAGTATTAAAAGGAATCCTTTAGGAAAGAAACTAGAAAGTAACCTAATTCCACAGAAAGAAATAAAGAGTACCAATCTATTTAAATAGATACATAAATAGGAAAACAGTATAAATGTGTTTTTGTTTGTAATTCTATCTTCTTACATCAGTTTTAAAAGACAACTGTACAAAGAAATTATAAAACAGTGTTGATAGTCTTATAATATATAGACATAACTTATATGATAAAAATAGAAAAGAGTAGAGCAAGAACAAGCTAATATTGGGGCAGTTTTGGTGTATTACTTAAATTGGTGTTATTCTAAAACAGATAACTTTAAATTAAGATATTAATTTTATTTATTTTTTTTATTTTTATTTTTTTAAAGATTTTATTTATTTATTCATGAGAGACAGAGAGAGAGAGAGAGAGAAGCAGGCTTCCAAGGAGCAGGGAGCCCGATGTGGGACTCGATCCCAGGACGCTGGGATCATGACCTGAGCCGAAGGCAGACGCCCAACCATCTGAGCCACCCAGGCGCCCTAAGATATTAATTTTAATCCTAAGGTAACCATTAAGAAAGCAATTCAAAAATAGAGTAAAAAAAAAATGAATTAAAATGGTAAAATAGGGTATATCTATTTAATAAAAAAGAAAGCTTAAATTGAGAAATGGAGGAATAAAAAAGTCATGACAGAGGAAACAAATAGCAAAATGATATATATCCCAACTTATCAGTAATATATTAAACATAAAAAGATAAAACACTTCAAAAAAAAGTCAGCAGTTGTCAGAATATATAAAATAACACGACTAGACTGAAAGGCATCCAGACTGCAAAGAAAAAAGTAAAACTATATTCATAGTTGCACAGATGATATAATCTTATATATGAAAAATCCTAAGGAATTCATATGAACACACACACACACAAAGACACACACACACACACATTGTTCTTTAAAGAATTCCATCAAGAAGGTGAAAAGACAACCTATAGAATGGAAGAAAATATCTGTAGATCATATATCTCATAAATGATGTTTATCTATAATATATAAAAAACATAACTCAAAAATAAAAAGACCTAATCAAAAATTGGGCAAATGTTAGTAAGTGACTAAAATAAGATTGCAGAACACAAAATTAATATATAAAAGTCAATCACTTTCCTATATACCAGAAATGAAAAAGTAGAATTTAAAATTAAAAAACACAGTATCATTTACATTTGCACTCCAAAAATGAAATACAATAAAAGAAAGACAAAAACTACAAAACAGATGAATGAAATCAAAGAACTAAATATAGAGAGACATACTTCATGTTCATAGATAAGAAGACTCAATGTTGTCAAGATGTCAGTTTTTCCTAATTTGATTATAGATTCAACAATATCCCAATCATAGCCTCAATAAGTTTTCATAGATATTGACAAATTGATTCTAAAGTTTGTATCTAGAGACAAAAAGCCCTAAGAGCCAACTCAATATTGAAGGAGAAGAAGGAAATTGGAAGACTAACGCTACTCAGCTTCAAGACTTGATGCAGTAATCAAGACAGTGTGGTATTGGCAAAAGAACAGACGTACAGATTGATGGAAGAAAATAGAGAGCCCAGAAGCAGGCCCACATAAATATAGTGATCTTTGACAAAGAAGCAAATGTGATACAACAGAGCAAAAATTGTCTTCAACAAATGGAACAACTGGACATCCACATGCAAAAATTAATCTAGACACAGACTATGCACAACTCACAAAAAATAAGTCAAAATGGATCACAGGCCTTAATGTAAAATCACAGAACTCCTAGAACATAAGAAAACAGACATCCCAGAATATGGTAATGGCTTTTTAGACACTACATCAAAGGCATGATGCATGAAAGAATTAATTGTTAAACTGGATTTCATTAAAATTAAAAATTTCTGCTCAGCAAAAAAACAATGTCAAGACAATGAGAAGACATGCCACAGGCGAGGAGAAAATATTTGCAAAAGACATCCGATAAAGGAAAGTTATCTAAAATATACAAAGAACTCTTAAACCTCAACAATAAGAACACAATCTGATTTAAATATGGACCAAAGACCTTAACAGACACCTCACCAAGATTTACAGATGCAAAATAAGCATATGAAAAGATGCTCAACATCCTAGGTCATCAGGGAAACGCAACAAAGAAGCACCAGTACATACCTATTAGAATGACCCAAATCTGGAACACTGACAACACCAAATGCTAACAAGGATACAGAGCAATAGGAACTCTCATGCATTGCTGGTGGGAAAACAAAACAGTACAACCACTCTGGAAAAGAGTTTGGCAGTTTTGTATAAAATTACACATACTCTTTACCATATGATCCACCAATTGCGTTCCTTGATATATACCCAATAGACTTGAAAAGTCATGCCCACACAAAAACCTGAATACAGATGTTTAGACCAGCTTTACTCATAAATGCTAATATTTGGAAGCAACCAAGATGTCCTCAAGGAGGTGAATGAATCAACAAACTATGGTATATCCAGACAAAGGAATATTATTCAGCCCTTTAAAAAACATAAAGAGCTGTCAAGCCATTAAAATACATGAAAAAAATTTGCATGCATACTACTAAGTGGAAGAAATCAACCCAAAAAAGCCACACACTTACTGTAAGATTACAATTATATCACATTCTGGAAAAGGCAAAACTATGGAGATAGTAAAAAGGACCAGTGGTTGCCAGGGGTTGGATGGAGGGATGAACTGGCAGAACACCAAGGATTTTTAGGACAGTGAAAATACTGTAAACAAAATCATAATGATGTCTACATGTCCTGATACATTTCTCCAAACGTACAACATCAAGAGCCCAGAAACAGACTGTAAACCAATGTAAACTATGGATATGGGCCAATATGATGTGTCAATGTAGGCTCATTGACTGTGACAAATGTACCACTCTGGAGGGGGATGTTGATAATGAGGGGAGGCTATGAAAGTGTAGGAGCAGGGGCATCTGGGAAATCTGTCTCCTCCTCCTACATTTTGCTGGGCACCTAAAACTACTCTAAAAAAAATAAAGTTTTAATTTTTAAAATAGAGTGAGTTATTTGAACATACATTTCTTCAAAGAAGATATATAAATGGCCAATGAACACATGAAAATATGTCGTTAGGAAAATGCAAATCAAAATCACAGCATGCCACTTCACACTTACTAGGAGAGCAATAATGAAAAAGAGAAAAAAGGAAAATATGAGTGTTCGTGAGGATAAAAATTTGAAACTTCATGTACTGCTGGGGGGACAGTAAGATAGAGTAGCTGCTATAAATATACTGCAGATGATTTTTAAAAATAAATTTTAAAAAGTATAAAAGCACTAGTAACATTATTCTTTTATTGATACGTAACTGACAGAAAATATCCTATTAGTTTTAGGTATGCATCATACTGATTTGATATTTTTACTTTATGAAATGATCCCCACAATAATTCTAGTTACCCTCTGTCACCAAAGTTACTGCAATATTATTGACTATATTCCCTATGCTGTACATTACATCCCCATGACTTATTTCCTTTATATATGGAAGTTTGTATCTCTTAATCTCCCTCACCTATTTCATCTACCCCTCAACCTCCCTCATCTTCGGTAACCAAGAGCACTAGCAAAATTATTAAACAGTGTTTAAAAATATTAAATACAAAGGATAAATTTTAGAATATGCACTATGCTTCTTTGAATTAACAGCAACATGAAATAAAAATGAAATATATTTCAGTTATCAGATCACCATAAATTTCAAAGATCAATAAAATAGTGTCGGTAATCATTTACATATATAAATAAATTTGGCTCTTTGGAAGGTAACTGAATCTATTTTGCAAAATGTAAAATACTGGGGAGGCTGGGTGGCGCAGTTGGTTAAGCGACTGCCTTCGGCTCAGGTCATGATCCTGGAGTCCCGGGATCGAGTGCCGCGTCGGGCTCCCTGCTCAGCAGGAAGTCTGCTTCTCCCTCTGACCCTCCCCCCTCTCATGTGCTCTCTCTCTCTCTCATTCTCTCTCTTTCAAATAAATAAATAAATAATCTTTAAAAAAATGTGAAATACTTATGACCTTTGATCTAGCAATTCTATATGTAGGCTCTTATCCTATAGAAATACTCACATATAGATACATATCAGAGATACACACAAATATCACGGCAGTGTTGTTTGAAATAGAAAAACTAGACTTAACCTAGAGTCTCACTGAAAAGGGACATCTAAAATATGAACTACTGTGTAAGCAGTAAAAGTAGAATGGCATAGGAGTATACATACAGGCATAGAAGTATCCTTAAAGCATATCATAAAATATGCTCTTCTCGAACTCAGCCCCACACTCTTCATCGATCCCCTCCTTGCTTCACTGCTTCCTTTCTTTTGACATATTTGTCTTGACACAGAATCACCCCTAACAGGAGGTAGGGCTCCAGAACCATGACCAGGAGATCAGCTCAAAATTTTAAGACTCTGCAACCATTTCTTATTTTAGGCAATTTTAGCATAAAATTTAAAATTCTTCCTGAAGTTTTTTTCCCCACAAGATCATGTGCTTATGATTTTACAGTCTTCTTGTCAAATAACCAAATTATACATTTATTTTTCATATATATTTTAAGTAAAATAAAAATTCAAATAAAAATCAATACACACCATATATACACACACCATATATATTTATATACTATATTTATATTTATTACTATATTATGTTTTTGTACTGTATTTATATTCTCTCTATATATATACACACACATACATAAAATAACACATTCCTATTATTAGCAATATAATAACATACATTCCCATGGTGGAAAAGACTATGATAAACAGAAATTTTCCCTTTTTACTCTATGGATTTCTGCATATTATTTTCACATGGAAATTACTTCGTGTGTGTGTGTTTAGTAGAAAACTCCAGGTGCAATTTTGTGTCCAGTTTCAAAACTAATGATTTATACAAAAGGCTAGTACTAAAACAGAAGGAAGGAGAAAGGATTCACAGGTAGGAGGAGAAAGGCGAAGTTCCAGATTCGTCAATGTTTAGAAAGCTCAATATTAAGAACCAAAGGGACAGCTATTACTTTATCATGTATTGGCATTATGTTAAATTACTCTAGAAAACTTTTAACTTGAATTATTTATCTTAATCCTCACAACATATACTAAGAGCTATTATCACTTCCAAATTAAGGAATGGAACTTTGAAGGAAGTAAATAATTGAGGTTCATACCGTTGGTTAAGGGTTAGTGTCATTATTCAAATCCTGCTTTTCTGGCTCTAGGGAGCTTTTACACACTAAGTAAAATTAACATATTTGACAACTTGGCATGGGAAAAAAATACCAAACATCTGTATGCAGAAAATCCAGCTGTGAATCCCAGATTTTCCACATAGACCCTGAGGGCTCGTTAATTTCTAACCTCAGGTTTCTTGACTCATAAAGGAGTGAAATATGAAATTAAGTATGAAAGTGTCTATTCGTGAAGACACATCTGGCTGGCTTAACACACAGGCTATGAAGAATCAGTGATTTAACACAATAAAAATGTATTTCTCATTCTCAAAAACCTAAAATGGAGTCTTTGAATGGTAGGCACGTCTCTTCTAGGTTCCAGTTAGAGACTCAGAGTCACTCTACCCCATGGTTCCGTCATCCTCAGCCCACGGCTCACAACGAACCCTGCGTTTCATCTCCACTCTAGATAGACTAAAAGCTGTTCAGAATAATGCTAATTTCTATTTGTGACACATTTCCCAAAGGCACCACCTCGACTTGCTAAAAATTATATAAAAATTTTAATATTCCTCAGAAAAAGAAGAGAATTATTTGCAACGTTTTACATCAAACATGTACAAGGTGCTCTGTTTTTCATCCATGTTCTTGTGTATGTATCTACGGAGAGATGCAGACATCAAAGCAGCCCCCTGGACTCTCCTCACCAAATAACGGGGAACTGCAAAACGTGCACGGTCCCATTTATCAGCACTTTCATAGTTCCATCAGACACTCCTGCATTTATTTTAGGATTTCCTTTGCTGTATCAAATTGGATGCTGAATTAAAATTTTCTAAAGAGTTAAGTCTGAATTATTCCTCAATTAACTTGTCAAATTACTGAAATCTGAATTATGCCATCAAGGAATACTATTCAAGTGAACAACCATCTTTTTGAAGCATTAGCTGTCTGTTCTTTCTAGCATGACAGATATAGCTACTGGGGCATCCAACTTTTGATACTATTAACTTACAGTCTAATCAACAGGAGAATCTAGAATTCTGTCCATTATGACAAAGAACTCGATGATGCATGTTTGAGAAATGACAACATCGTGCAAGGATGTAGCAATTTGGTTAAACATCCCAAGTTCTTTGTAACTATCAGATCCACACCTCCAGGGATAGTAATATTACCTCTACTCTTCCAAGAAAATGGATTTTTATTTCTACTGTTGAATTTGCTAATTTGCTTCTTCCTTTCTTAGGAACTTTGCACTGGTTATTTTCTGCCTGGAAAAATTTACCTGAATCTTCTGCATTCTTTTATTCTTTAGGCTCTAGGTCTGTCTCTTTTTATGCAATAACTTTATTTTAGAGCAGTTTTAAATTTATAAAAAAAAATGCACAGATAGTACAGAATGTACCAAAATGTCATACAATTTTAATCAAAAGTATGCAGCCTCCTCAGACCAGCTTCAATTTGTCTGTGATACAATTTGTCCATGATACAATTAATCATGGTATTAGTCTGTTGTTTAAGGGGAATATAAGCTCAATTGAGCCAAATATGAATCTGGGTCATGTAAGCATTCATGACTACTGATTGGATTTGGGGAAAATTTGCAAAAGGAGAATATTGAATGAGCACAAGTTGGTCTTATTAAATCCTTTTGTAGAATGCCCATAGCTATTTCTTAGCTTTTGAAGACATTTCATATTTTTACAATTTATAGGGTAGTTTGAAGGTAATCTCAATGAAACATTTACATAAATCAATATATAAAGAGCGATTCAGAGTTACAGAGTATAAATAATCAAGGTTTTTGAATCTGGCAATTGTATTACACGACATTAACAATTTAAAATAGAAGAAAAATTTGAAAAGATCTCATCATATGAGGAATTTTACTTTGAGCATATGAATGAAAAAATTATAATTTTGATTAGTAATTGTTTAATATTAAACCAAAAGCACCAGACAAAAAGACCAGGCTCTGCAATGCCAAGACTACAAAATTAAACCAATTTATACATTTCTATGTGTTTTCTGATACACAGTCAAACATCATTGGCAAGAACTGAGAAAGAAAGAAGAGATTTGAAAATATGATTACATGTTCAGCTTGGCCAGGCAGAAATTATACACTACTGTAATTCATAATATTCAGATTGTGGGGTTTGGGCATTAACTTGAATCTCTGACTCCATTTGTCAAATGTAGACTAAAGTGTCCATCTGTACCACATGAGTAGTAGGTGAAAAAACGGAGAAAATAGATATGCATACGTTTTGCAAATGTCAGAATACTATGCAGTAGTCAGCAATAAAGGTAGTGAGCCTACCTGGTCTGACCCCACACACCCTCACAAAAGAATTCTAAATTCTATGAATATTTGCTGGAATTTTCTGCATTTAGAAAAATCTTTAAATACAGCTCTTAATTCAGCTCAAGTCCAAGGGTTAAATTCCACCGTTGCCTGTAACCTGGCTCTTGGGAGTGATGACTCTCTAGAGGCACTGACATTTGGGGGTTTTAGGAGATTGCTGGTTAAAGATATAGGACCTGGGCAGGGGAAAAAGAGGGAAAAGTTTCCTGAGGTGCAAGATAGAGATCAGGGGGGAAAGTTGGGGGGAGGAGAGAGAGTTATGTACAGACGGGCAGCTGGAGGACAAGGTTGGGAAGGGTTCATTAGGAAAAGAGTCTAGTTTGCTAACTGCTCATTAACGTTGGGCAAAGCATCTTTTACTAAAAGAATTTTTTATTCAGGGTTTCATTTCAATGAAAACTGCTGCCCAACTGGTCCTGAGAAATCTTATTCCTTTATTTTTTTGAGGGTACTTGTCAGGTGCACAATTTTGTTCAAGTCCCATGTTCCCCAGAATGGCCACTGAAGGTCTCAATCATCCTTAGTGAAGTTATGCCATTTAGGAAGGTAAGTGCTAGAGTTAGTGTTGTATGTATAAGCAGCAGCAGTTTTTCCTGGAAGAGGACAGGATTTACACATAGAAGACCCCACGAGAGCTGGTAACCACAGAAAGGAATATAATGCTTGTACCCCTGTGTCTCGGGTCCCCCGTCTTATGGATGGCCTCTCTGAACATGGACCCGACAATCTCCATTTTGCCTAGCAGGCAAAAAACCAGAGAGAACACTCTCTGGGTCAGAGCCAAAATCTCAAAACAAAAGCTCAAGAAGGAAGGAGAACCTCGTCTGGTTTTACTGATGACTCACCAATTTGTCCCGAAGGACCAGGTTCAGGGAGAACAGCAAACTCACCAGTCTGTGAGGCTGAGAGGGCCTCCGCCCACGTTCTCTCTTGTATTCTTCCTACTACAAGCACTCTTAAACTCTTAAACAGCACAACACAAAACTAACACAAAACATAGCAAAAGGGATGCAAAGGAATGCCCGATTCCACCAAAAAGTCCAGACAAAGGGGAACCGATCACAAAACCAGATACCAAACCACAAATCTGATAGCAGTTGGCCGATAAAGGAACTGATCACAAAGAAAGAGCAGCTCAGAGCCACTGCTGACTTACCACTTTGGAGCAGACAGCAAGCTGCTAGCCACAGGGCACCGGGGATCTCTGTGGCTCCCACGCCTGGCAGGACACTGGGCTCCGAGAGAGAGCAGTGAGGAACCTCCAGAAAACTGTGAAAATTAACAAATTCACATCACTAAGTCAGTGAGTGACGGAATCAATACATTGTCCACACACATCAAGAGATTCAGTACAGCCATCTGGGATTAGAAGTGGAGCCTGATTTTCAGTAATTCAATAAACTAGGCCATACTGAAAACCTCTCTCAAGAAATTCATAGGGATTTAGATGCCGAATGAAAAGTACCAGTGGTTTTTTATTTTTAAAAGTTAACGAATGGATGTGCAAGAAACAAACAAAAACCTTCATGTACCAGAATTAGAGTATAATGAGAGATAGAGCAATCGGTAGGTGAGTGAATATTTCCGCAGCTGTGAAAGAATTCTGGATTCAGCCAAAGTCAGGGAGTTAGATTTTAACACCCACCTCCTTAAGGAGTGAGACACCAGGCCTCACTCAGACCCATGGAACGCTGGGAGTTAGAGCTTAAACTGCTGTGGAAAAAATCAAGACCACTTGAAGGGATACAATTCTAGTTAAAGAAAGAATAAGTAAATAACTTGACACACTGACCCAGAAAGTATACAATACATTTAATGTTCATCTTGGACTTGAGTAGGAAAAAAAAAAAAATACAACTATCTTATGGAAAATTGAAACCATACTTCACAGAGTTTGGAGTCCAAATTTCCCATTTATTATAAAGAAAAAAGAAGTCAAAAATTATTTTAAAGACTTGTCCCAAACAAGCAATGCCCTCTGACAAAATCAAATTCAAAACTGTTCTGGAGTGACAGTTCAAAAACAAGCCAAAAGGATTTTATGAACAAATAAAAATCAATGTGTCCTTAAAAATGACCTCACAGAGTAAAATCTACAGCACATAAGGAAACAATACATCATGAGTAAGAGTCAGAAGATTCTACAATTTCGGGAATTAGAATACTCAAAGAAAAAAAAAAAAGATAACAGAACAATCCGCATCAGCCTATTAAACAAGTATGTGTGAAATTATCAGCTATATACACTTTAAAAGTATAGAACTCACAAGGATAAAAGAGACATTGAGAAAAAATAACAAACACACTTTTTTTTAAGATTTTATTTATTTATTTATTTGACAGGGAGAGAGACAGGGAGAGCAGGAACACAAGCAGGGGGAGTGGGAGAGGGAGAAGCAGATTCCCCCCTGGGCAGGGAGCCTGATGTGAGGCTCAATCCCAGGACCCTGGGATCATGACCTGAGCCGAAGGCAGATGCTTAATGACTGAGCCACCCAGGCGCCCACAAACACATTCTTTTAAAGAACTTACAGACATGGAAGGTGAAAATCTTGAAATCCAGAATGCAGTGCAAACAACCACAACTGATGACAAAAATGAATGAGCCCAGTGATATCTATACTGTAAAAGATTGAGTTGGAACAGCAGAGGAATCAGTAAGTTGAAGATTTTAACAACAACAAAAATCATTAAATGACCAAAGAAGTAAAATTTTATCCACGATCCTATTTTTGTAAAACACTGGTAATTACAACAAAAACAACAATAAATAAAACCATGTGTGAGTGTGTGTGTGTGTGTGTGTGTGTGTGAATGGAAAAAGTATTGAAGAATAAACTTTAAATTGTTAACTGAGGGAGGAGAGGATATATGTCAATAATAGATACAAAATAATTGAGATAAAAAGTATATGTAATTTTTAAAGAGATACATATAAAAAGAAGATGGCCCATGTTTTTAATGGAGTCACCTCAGAGTGGTTTCAAATGATCTGTACCGTTGTATAGCAGGGTAAAAGGTTTTATACTGAGCATGGACCACTTACAATTACACAATTTAAAAGGGCTATTTGATAATGAAAAAAACCTTATTTCCCCTCATTATTATTCCATCCCTTGCCATCCACCAAGCTCTTAAATCTTTAACAACAGAAGTGGGGAAAGCCATGTTTGTGCACAGGATGGCCTCTGTATAGCGGAAAGGTGAGAGTTTTTATTCTGTGTCTCTGGGCCTTTTCACATTTTCACCTGTGACAAGCTGGCCGCGACTCTGCTCATCACCTGACATCAGACACTGGATTGAAAACCTTCAGCCTGAACCACTGCAATCACCATTTCCAGAGATATTTTGTAGAAAGAGTTTCCCTAAAAACATGTTTTCTTTAGTTATCACAATATTTGCAGATAAAGACGACCAGAAAAACTCATCTTCATACAACTGATATTCGTTATCAAGTAAATGAGGTTCTTGTTCATCAAACTTCTGCAAAGCTTAAAATTTATTTTGAGCATGGGTGATAGACATTGGGGAGGGTATGTGCTAGGGTGAGCACTGTGAATTGTGTAAGACTGTTGAATCACAGACCTGTACCTCTGAAACAAATAATACATTATATGTTAAAAAGAAGAAGAAGAAGATAGCAGGAGGGGAAGAATGAAGGGGGGGAAATGGAGGGGGAGACGAACCATGAGAGATGATGGACTCTGAAAAACAAACTGAGGGTTCTAGAGGGGAGGGGGGTGGGAGGATGGGTTAGCCTGGTGATGGGTATTAAAGAGGGCACTTTCTGCATGGAGCACTGGGTGTTATACGCAAACAATCATGGAACACTACATCAAAAACTAATGATGTAATGTATGATGATTAACATAACATAATAAAAAAAAGGAAACAAAGTATTGAAGGAAAAAATTTATTCTGAGCATTCTCATACAATATAAATTGAACATATGAATTTTTTATAATTTAAGTTGCACATAAATACGTGAATAAGAGGTACATAACATTTTAGGGTCCTCCATACCACTCCCATTAAAAAAATGCATGCTTATACACACATACACACACACACACACACTCATTAGTTCCAGGCTTAACTGCACCTGACAGATACAAAAAGCACTGATTTTTATAAGAGATAGTGGAATTCAAGTGATGGTGTTGTATTTTGTTATTTGTTTTTAATTATCTGTTTTAGTTCAAACATCTTTCTTAATGCCTGAAACTGTCAGGGATGAGCTAGGGACATATGATGCATTTTATTACAGGTGCAATTAGCTATCTTGCTTTCTCATGGAGAGGCCGAGTACTTTGACTTTGAAGCAGTCAGGGATTTCCTTATTTGGATTTTAATTCCAACATTAAATACCTTTAATGTCCCTGTTAATGAATCTGCATTCAATTTTTTCTCCTAATGGAAGATGACATTCTGCCACCAACACCTGTTGCAGCCACCTTTCTTTAACCAGATGCCAAGAAAAACTGTGAGATTCTCTGGAATCACGTCCGTTTACTACTAATATTAGCATCTATTTATTCAATCATTTCACGTCAAGGCATGAGTTTGAGTCAACCCTCAAAAACTTTTGCAGAATGAAGAACTGGTTTGATCAATGCTCATTTGTTGTAATGGCAGATTCTCCAAGCTTATTTTTACTAATAAACAACAGATTTCAGGAGTAAGTTGGCTGAAATGCAGTGGTAGAAATTACAGACTCTGCGGACAGCAAATGCACAGTAGGCACTCTTCCTAGAAATGCAGATCCTTTGCAGCTTTGAAGTATTATCTCTTCAGATTTGAGTGATGTCAGTGGTATTATATTTATACAGATGGTGAGTTGAGTTTTCTTCCCGTTTCAAATCTTTCAAGTATCACCTACTCACCAGAGTAGCACTGATCACCGCCTCCATTCTCAAATTTATGCCCCTTCCCAAAAATACAAGACACTGTGAAACACAGCAAAACAGAGGTTGCCATAACACCTGGGAAAAGTATCAACAGGGACTTCTACCAGGAGTGCCAAAGAAAACAAGGTTACATGGGTAACTTAATTCTACTAAATGAGGACATGAGACAGGAAGTATAGGCAACAGTGTTACAAAAACCATAGATCAGACTTGAAAGATATTTTAGCCTCTGGAAAGAGAAGGTACTGCCTAGAAGTGGCAAGTTGCTGATGATAAACACTTGGCTGAGATGAGAAAAAGATCTTTGCTAAGGGTAACTTGAGTTAGATTGTGGAGAATATTCAGTATTTCCCTTCTAAGAGCCATGTTATTCAGTCCAAGCTTTCCTTTATTCCCACCCCCCCACCCCCACTCTTAAGAAATTAGGAATTTGCAACAGCTCTGAAATCTTGAATTTCCTTATCTAGAAAACCCAATAACGCTCCCTTGCATTTGTCTTAGACTATTTAGCCCTCGTCCTCCTCGTTGATAGGTGGTGCTATGGAAAGTGTGTGAGGGGAAAATTGCTGCCCCTGGATGGATGGTGACAAAATGGACTCCCACAAGCTACCGTAGCCACCCAAGAAGGAACACGGCTTTGCAAGCAGTGACCCTTGCGAGATGCAAATACTCCTTCATGGTACCGGGCTGGCTTGGGAAGAGTTAAGCAATTTCAACACCTCCTGATTTTATTTAATTTTGCCTTGGTGAGTCAGATTGCTGTGCTGAGTCTAATGCTGTGTAGCCACTTCAACAAACATGCATAGATTATCTCGAAGCTTCCACAGATTACAAGTCTGGGTACCACTGGATCATCTACTCAGGGTCTTATAGGCGGAATCCAGGTGACAGCCATCTCCCCTCAGGGTCTTACAGGCGGAATCCAGGTGACAGCCATCTCCCCTGAGGGCCTGGGTCCTCCCTAAGCTCCCAGGGTTGTGGGCTGAATCCAGTTCCTTGAGGTTGTAGGACTGAGGGCCTCAGGATTGAAAAAGCAAGATGGAGAAACTATGGAAAAGCCTGAAACGGAAATTCTAGAAATAAAAAATAAAATAACCAAGAGAGTACTTAATGGATGAGATGATCAGCAAATTATACACAACTAAAAAGAGGCCTTTTAAACTGGAAGGTAAACCAAGATAAAATATATCAAAGATAAGATCAAAGATAAAGACTTTTTTTACAAAGACATTTAAAAAGAAGATGAAAACGAAGTCAAAAGCAGCATGGACCTAGTGACATGAGGAGCAAGGAACAGGACAAATTCCTGACAATTTTTAAAAATTACTGAAAGATATTAACAATGAAGTGAAAGATAAATTTTGAGATATTAACTACTACATTTTCAAGATGCTAACTTACAGAATCAAGAAGTATTATATATCACAAATAAGATGAATACAAAGATCATAAATACCATACAAAATTGCTGACTATTAAAGATAGAAAAAAAAAATTAAATGCAACCAGAACAACACACATATTACTTTCCAAAGAACTGTGAGCAGACTGATGGCTGGCTTCTTCATGGAAATAATTAGAGCTAGAAGACTATGGGATGTTATCTTGAAACCACAGAGCTGATATCTGTAGACCCCTGTCAAGAGAAATACTAAATAGTCCTCTTGGAGGAAATGTGGAAGAACTGAAGAATAAGGCATGGTGACTGATCTAAACTAATCACAATAAACATTGTATAACGCAGCAATGACAATATCCTTGGAGAGCTTTAAGTATTTGGTAAATTTTTTAATGGCTTATAAGGAGAAGTGGGTTTAAAAGTATTGGAATGTTCCAAAGCCCTGGAATTTAAGAAAAAAAAAAAAAAGGTCATAGATGCAGCCGTATGCGTTGGCACTGCTTCTTGGCCAGCCAAAACCCAAGGTTTCTAGTCACCTTTTTTTTTTTCTATTCTATCTCAAAATCTTCCCTCTATTGTTAATCCTCTAGATGTCAAGCTCTGCCTTTGACCTTTATGAAGAATTTCCCAGCTGCTCACCTCGCTTTCTAATTACAGCTCTCTGCATATTTAAACTACAGTTGAGATTTTGGGTATATTGTTTAGATTAACTGTTAATATACAGCACACATTTTATTTTTTTAATATTTTATTTATTATTTATTTGAGAGAATGAGAGAGAGCACAAGCAGGGGGAGCAGTAGAGGGAGAAGGAGAAGCAGACTCCCTGCTGAGCAGGGAGCCGACGCGGGGCTCAATCCCAGGGCCCTGGGATCCTGACCTAACCAACTGAGCCACCCAGGCGTCCCACCATTACACATTTTTAAATGCCAATACCACCACCACCTTCAGATACTAAAGAAAAAGATTCCTGCTTGGATTTTTTCTATCCTTCATATATTCACTCAGAACCTGGGCCGGAACATCACTGAATAAATATCTGAATGAATGAATGAATGATGAATAAATCAGAACTGATGGCAATCCACTAGCAACTGAACACTGAGAAACAAACAAATTCTCCCTTTTGAGGAAAAAATGTTTGTTGACACATTAATTTAAATTGGAGAGTAAATTTTTTTGTCATTGGAATATTCATGTTTCGAAGATTAAAAGGGTGAATTGAGTTGTGTTTTTAGAGAAACGATACAATACAGACATACAATCATTATGGTCCTTATTGGAAATTAGCCAGCTCATGGCCATTAAGCTCCCTTGGGTATATTTAATTTAGAAAGAAATATAAATGTGGTGCTCACAATCTAACCCATTGTAGGGTTTGGAATTTCAGTTTGAAATGTGAGGCTTTCCAATCTGGAATTTTGGCTTTCATGGAACACAACTTTTAAAAATTACTCTTTTGGGGCACCTGGGTGGCTCAGTCATTAAGCGTCTGCCTTCCGCTCAGGTCATGATCCCAGGGTCCTGGGATAGAGCCCCGTATCGGGCTCCCTGCTTGGTGAGCCTGTTTCTCCCTCACCCTCTGCCTGCTGACTAACCCCCACCCCCCACTTGCGTCCTCTCTCTCTGTCAAAAAAATAATTAAAATCTTTTAAAAAAAAGTTACTCTTTTAGAGCTCTCAGATTACACTGTGAATCATCACTGTTAGCAAGAATTTCAAAGTGAACATACCTAATATCCCCACTCCTACTAGAACAGTACTTTAAAAACAACTGACAATTCCATGCATTTAACTTTTGGTAAAGCCCAACTACTAGATTCAATTTTATAGTAAAAATCTGAGTCACTGGTTTTAAACTGACATCTTAACAGCACCAGTTACAAAACTCTTACAGTATGTCTGTGCTTCTAACTGTTCTTGTTACCTGTGATGATCAGCAGGATAATGACTAATACAGGATGGAGAGAGTTTTATTTCACTCATGTGAACAACACCCGAACCATACATTATCCATAATAGCATGTTACAGATGCAATTTTCAAGCATGTAATTTCATGTAACCAAGCATTAAACGTAAGACCAACTCTCTCATCTCTAGCTCTGTGAATTATGGTTTTATGTCAGAGCCCAGAAAAATGTACTTACTCTTTCTGATATTCTAGGGGAAAAAATCTACCCTGTGGCAAGGACCAAGTTTTTAAATTTCATGAGCTGTATAAAAGGCAAAGCTTAAAAAATATTCATACCATATAGCAATTTCCATACATCACAGAGTCAGTGAGTGTTGCCACATGATTTACAACTAGAAAACAGGCAAAGCAGTATATTATATAAGATACTGGTTTCCAAATATTGTGTATAGAATATATTCATTCTGTCTGGATGTATTTCTTTTCAATAGTACCAATTTTAGTCAGAAAAGTGAAACATGCTCTTGTACTGGCTAAAGAGGACACCATCTCTTCTAGGAGAGATGAGCAGGACCTACAGCCTTTCTCACAAAAGCAGGGCTTTTGCCACATTTGCCTAGAGTCAAGCTGTTTTCCCCTCCAAGAATGCACTGACAAATCTCAAATCTGACTGGACAGAGCAGGGGTCTACTGGGAGCACTGGAAAGCTCTAAGGTTCTATTATTTAAAAAAAAAAAAAAAAAGGACACTGCAACCAGGCAGACATTGTTGCAATAAGTTCTTCTGCAGTATCTGAAATTACCATTAAAAATAATATAGTTAAGATTTTTTTAGTTGCAAATTACAGGTATCCATCTTGAATGAGCTTAAATCATTAGTTTAAGGATACTAAGGGATGTTAGAAAATTCAGGAAGACAAATGGGACCTGGCCTTAACAATAAGCTGGAAAACAGAGCTCAGCACCCATCATGAGGATTTTGCCATCTTCTGTGTACACCTAAGTCTCAATCTGCTTAGCTGCTCATCCACCCAGGCCTGCCCTGCATGCCCACCCTCAGGCCAGGTGCTGCGCAAAACAATGCAACTCCTTGTACAGGAAACTGACAGGGAAGTCCAAAAAGGGTACATGACCTAAACTGGGTCAGTCACTCCTTGACTCCAAAATATGAAAATGAGGACCAAGAATGAGAGGCCAATATATTGTAGGGCTGCCAAATATAAAAAATAGAAATACAGGGCTCCCAGTCACATTTGAATTTCAGATAAACAACAAATAATTGTCAGCGCATATTTATACCAAAAAGTATGCATAATTCATCTGAAATCCAAATGTCACTAAGTGTCCTGTATTTTACCCCACAGCCCTAGTATCTCTGGATGATGCTGGAACATGTAAGCTAAGAAATGGTGAGCGCTGTGAATTGTGTAAGACTGTTGAATCACAGACCTGTACTTCTGAAGCAAGTAATACATTATATGTTAAAAAAAAAAAAGAAGAAGAAGAAGAAGATAGAAGGAAGGGAAAAATGAAGGGGGGAAATCAGAGGGGGAGATGAATCATGAGAGACTATGGACTCTGAGAAACAAACTGAGGGTTCTAGAGGGGAGGGGGGTGGGAGGATGGGTCAGCCTGGTGATGGGTATTAAGGAGGGCACGTTCTGCATGGAGCACTGGGTGTTATACACAAACAATGAATCATGGAACACTACATCAAAAACTAATGATGTAATGTATGGTAATTAACATAACATAATAAAAAAATAAAAATGAAATGAAATGGTCAACAGCCAATGGCCATTCTGTACAAAAACCTCTGGTCTTCAACCTTTATTACCTCTTTGCAGAATGTAAGGTACTAACAAAAATCTCCCTCTTGAAACATTCTACCTCTTCTTTTAAAAAGTCAGTGTAATTTAAAAATGTGCTCATGGGGCGCCTGGGTGGCTGAGTCACTAAGCAGCTGCCTTTGGATCAGGTCATGGTCCCAGGGTCCTCAGATTGAGCCCCACATTGGGCTCCCTGTTCAGCAGGAGGTCTGCTTCTCCCTCTCCCATGCCCCCTGCTTGTGTTCCCTCTCTCGCTGTGTCTCTCTCTGTCAAATAAATAAATAAAATCTTTAAAAAAATAAAAATAAAGAAATAAAATAAAAATGTGCTCACAACACTGATGAGCTCTTTCAACTCTGGTGACCTACACAGTTAGATTTTTAAAGAGCAGAAAGTGAAGGGAGTAGTTCCACATTCCCTCACTTCTACAGCTATTCCTTCTTTCCTACTCTGCAGGAAAACATAAAACCACAGAAATTACTTAGAAAAATTCTTAGAGAAACTTTAATAACTTTGTTTCCAGAGCTTATTCCCTAATTGTAGGTCAGAGAATCAGGATGATGACACTCCCCAAGGCGCCACTAGGTCAGCCTGCATGGATGCGTGCAAGAAGAGCCGAGTACAAACTGGAAGTTTATTGTAAGATTTCAGCATGAAAGTTTAACTGGTTTTGGAAAGACATGTTAATTCTAACATGGGATTGGTCTCACTACCAGTCTGAGTTATTGGCTATTTCCTAGGAGCCTTTAACAAAAATCCAGTAAGTGCACATTAGCTAAACGCAAATTTCCTAGGATTACCCAATGTTAACAAAAGAAAGAGTAAAGGCTAAAATAATTCTACAGGGCTTTACTCAGCGATTTCCAAGTTTATTAATTAAAAGTATCAACCGAGATGGGGCACCTGGGTGGCTCAGGCAGTTAAGTGTCAGACTTTTTTTTTTTTTTAAGTGTCAGACTCTTTTTTTTTTAAATTTTAATTTAATTTAATTTAATTTTTTTTATTTATTTGAGAGAGAGAGAATGAGAGACAGAGAGCATGAGAGGGAGGAGGGTCAGAGGGAGAAGCAGACTCCCTGCTCAGCAAGGAGTCTGCTTCAGATTCTCCCTCTTCCTCTGCCCCTCCCCTGCTTGTGCTCGCTCTCTCTAAAATAAATAAATAAATCTAAAAAAAAAGATAAATAAAAGTTTCACTGAGGTAACTCAGATAAAAATATCCAGCTGCCACTTAAAAAAAAAATCATTGCTTGTACATATCAAATATGAACATTATTTATAAAATCTAATTTTTACTTAATTAATAACTTTGAAAATTTTTAAAATATACAAAACATTTCCCTAAAACTTATTAGTGGTGAAGCTCAGGACATGGTAATCCTGCTGTGAAAAGACTTCTTCAGAAAGATTACCATTTATATAAGCCCCAAGTTTAAAAGAACTATTAAGACATTCTGAACATCTACACAACGAATGAGGTTTAGAGAAATGTGGCATTTTGCTAAACACACTAAAGTGTTATTCAGAAAGCAAAAGCATTATTAATCTGTAAAAAGCAGTGAAGTATAATCTGCAAAATACTGGGGACTGGGAAAATATTGCCTCCAAAAATAATGATGTAGAATAAAAGTTTAACCTTGAAAATATTAAAAACTAAAGAAGCCCTTTCAATAACTGGCGAGTTAGTTAACTTGATTGATTTAAACACTTTTTCAATGAAAACAGTAATGAAACAGTAATCAATGATTCTAGCCAAAGTTCCTACGTGGACATAAAATCGAGACCCTTTTAGGTTCATAGCTCCTGGAGAAAAAATGTGGTTATGCCCTTGTCAAATAAGTAACCTTGAGAGATTCATTTATGTTCTCAGCTCCTTCCCCCAACATAAGGGATGACAAAGCACAGCAAATTAACTGCTATGTTATTTATGAGGCGCAGGTAAATGAGCTGTAACGAGGTCGTGCAGCCCCTTGGCCGTTTTCACAGGCATCAGCACGCCCCAGGCCTGTTTGGGCCACGCTCCACAAACTCCATTAGTCCTAGCCCACAGGCTCACGGTTTGGCTGCATTTCAGTCTTCACGGCATGGGAACCTTGCCAGAAGTTATAAATGTGGCTCCCAAGCCTGGCCTTTCAAAACCCGACACGATCATCTGTGCTGTCCTCCCCCTTGGACAGTCCAATGCAGAGAACCAGCGGAAGACTCCAGACCTTAGAGGAGCTTGGGGCGCCACCGGCCAGAAAGAACATAGGTTCCCACATGGCGGCGTGAAGGTGAGCCCCTGCAGACCCATGTGCTAAAAATAAAGCTGCATTGTGTCCAGTGACTGAGATGTCGAAGTTATACCAACGGTGGCCAGTGTGATTTGTACACGGGCAAAGGATAATTCACAGATCCAAGCTGTTTTCAAGTCAATGTGTGCCACAGAACCACTACCATAAACAGAAAGATGATTACAAAGCATAGACTCAACTGCTGCCAGGCCGTTAATATCATTGTGATACAGTGACTTCTTATAGGATAGTCCAACATGATATAATGAAGTCATAATAACTAACATTTCTAGAACATACACTATATGCCAAACACTACGTCAAGCCTATCATGCAATTGATTTCAGCTGACACTCACCTCAGGAGCACCTGGGTGGATCAGTTGGTTGAGTGACAGACTCTTGATTTCAGCTCAGGTCATGATCTCGGGGTCATGAGATCAAGCCCCTTGTCTGCTCCACGCTGAGTGTGAAGCCTGCTTAAGCTTCTCTCTCCCTCTCCCTCTGTGCCTCCCCCTGCTTGTGCACCAACCCCAAATAAATTAAAAAAAAAAAACTGACATTTTTTACTGACATTTTAAAAATTAAAAAATGAATTTAAAAAAATGCCTACGAAGTAGGCATTATCATTGTCTCTCCTGATAGAAAAATCAGGCTCAGGGAGGTTAAATAACTCGCCCATATTCATCCAGCTGGTATTCATCCAGCTTTCTGTAGCAGAAAGACCTTGAACCATGTCTAACAACCAAACCTGAGCAGTTACACATTCACTGCATCACAGGATGCAGGAGAGCTGGAAAGGCAGCTGGGACGCCAGGTATCCAACCGCAGCTCCAATGCTATAATTCACTGCATGGACCCAAGCAAGCGATTTCACCCCACCACACCGCAGGCTTCTATGGTTCGTCCTAGTGGTAATTTTTTTTTTTTTTTTTGCCCAGGATTTAAAAAATTAAATTGCTCAAAGATTAAACACTTTCTAAATCAGCTTTGCTCATGCTTATGCGCTTACCCCTGAAATACAGGATATTTCTTAAAATTCTAACCTTGTGACAGCAGATGAAGGATGTAAAGCACACATCAATCTGTGTTTGAGCATCTAGCTATGCAGAATACTATTCTGAGGGCCTCTCTTGGGGAAAAGCAAAAGTCACACTACTGTGTTTAGGATTTTGAAACAAAATCCCCTTCTGTGCTTTACAATGATTCAAAGATAATTTTGATAAAAGAGAGAGAGAGATGCACCTAATAGGAGAAATAACTTGTTTTATAAATAGGGCTGCAAAGTGTCTTGTATATTCAGGACACTTCCTATAATTAATGATTTTTGTCCTGTTTGCTATGTTGACTTTGTCAAAATGTCTTAAATGCCTTGTATTCAGCCTTTTTCAATACTTTAAAAAAAAAAATCAGCAGTCAGTTGTTTTTAGGCTATAATTTTAATGTTTAAATCTCTAAAATGGCAACACTAGGTGAGAATCATAGCACCACAAATAAAAATTAGGATAATCCTTGGGTTTTTCCTACAGGTTTGGCTGAGGAAAAGACCGGAATGGGAGAATGCGAATTAGACATACTTGTTCATATTCAAGAAAGGATAAAACTATTCTTTGGCTAGAATTCCAGGTCCTGGACAATTAGCGATCTTCAGAAAAAGCTTCAGATCAGTACCCCTTCTCTGATTGGTTGACAGCCCCTGGTCTCGATAAGGACAAATCAGCAAGTACTTCACTCCAGTGTCCATGTTTCTGAAAAGCAGACGCTCATAATAGCCTTCCTCCCAAATCACATGAACACAGATTCAAATCTGTCAAGCCCTAAACACTTGTGCTTCTTAGAATTCATTTAGAATTCACCAAACTTTATAAAAGATGGGCAAGATTGTGCCTTCCAAGTGCATCTGTCCCTTGAATCAGGCAAATGGAAAGTTCTCTTTTATCTCAGATGTGAACTCAATTTATTGATTCACATATTCCCCAGTCTTTCAATAGTTCAGCACATTTACAGTGAGCTATGAGTTCACATTGGTGAATGACAAACACGTCCATTAACATGATATGCAATCTCCAGTTCTTCCACGGGTGGCTGTTATCTTTTTATTTGTATACGTTTGAAGCCCAGAATGCCAAAATGCTTGTTAGTGTATATTTGTTAGTGTATATTTGTTAGTGTATATGGATACATTTTCTGAATAGTGAACATTTCTTAAGGAAAAGCCCTTCTGAAGTAAGTAATTTGTACAGTGTGCAATTATTCATTCAATATCCGAAAGGGTGGAAATAAACCAGCATATACTGACAGCTAAAAATGTCACATGTATAATTTATTCAACTAGTACCAAGAAAGCAATAAAATAAAAACTTTAACAGAGAAATTCAGATGCAGATGAAATAATCACAAAAGAAGTTGTAATAACATTCTGCACCATATAATGTTATCAGTTTTGGAGCTCAAGTGACTGTACCATACCAGAAGTATTTTCATATTCCAAAAGTTACCAGTTTCCACAAGGAAATAATGGAATTTTTAAAAATGTAATAGCTCATGTTACCATTACAGATATTATTAAAGATCTAAATGTCTCTTTTTCTATGGCATAGCCAAGGAAGCAAGTAATCACAATACAAAATCAATTATTTTGCTAGTACAATAATTTTTCTTGTGAAAAAGTTTCTCTTATAAGGCTATTGTGAATAAAACAGTATCCACTTGAGACTTCCAAAAAATTATTTGCAGAGTCTCATAGTGAATTAGGAGTTAATAAGATTTGCATTGTTTTTGGTGAGAATAACGGACATTCAGGTGAAACTTTGTGTAAAGGTGTGGACACATTTATACAAAGTTGAAGACTGATTCTAGGGAAGGTGTTGACTGCCCTGCCCACATTTTGCATAATGTTGTTCAAATGGCATCTTGTATCCTATCAACACTGAAGTCATTATTACAAAATTATTTTCTTCCTTCAGTAATTATACTTTTTGAATGGAGCAATTACAGTAATTTTACAATTTTGTTACCAGTAAGTATTTTTCAATTCTCTTGCATTCAAAAACCAATTTGGGGTCTGTAAAAAATGCAGTTGATGGATATTCACATGCAAAAGAATGAAACTAGTCTACTGTCTTACACCATGCACAAAAATTAACTCAAAATGGACTGATGACTTGAATGTAAGACCTGAAGCCATTAAACTTCTAGAAGAAAACATAGGTGGTAAGCTCCTTGACTCTGGTCTTGGAAATGAGTTTTTGAATTGGATCCAAAATCAAAAGCAACAAAAGCAAAAATTAATAAGTGACACCACATCAAACTAAAAAGCTTCTACACAGCAAAGGAAACCATCAAAAATGAAAAGGCAGCCTGCTGAAGAGAAGAAAATATCTGCAAAGCATATATCTGATAAGGGTGTAATATCCAAAATATACAAAGAACGCCTACAACTCAATGGCAAAAACAATTCAGTTAAAAAATGGGCAGAGGATCTGAACAGACATTTCTCCAAAGAAGACATACAGATGGCCAACAGACACATGAAAAGATGCTCGATATCACTCATCATCAAGGAGATGCAAATCAAAACTACAATGAGATACTACATCATGACTGTTAGAAAATGGGTATCATCAAAAAAGACAAGAAATAAGTGTTGGTGAGGGTGTTGAAAAAAAGGAAACCTCTCTGCATTATTAGTGAACATGTAAATTGGTGCAATCACTATGGAAAACAGTATGGAGGTTCCTCAAACATTTTAAAAAAGAACTATCATAAGATCCAGTGATTCTACTTCTGGGGATTTATCCAAAGAGAACAAAAACACTAACTCAAAAAGACATATGTACCCCAATGTTTACAGCAGTATTATCTACAATTATCAAACTATGGAAACAGTCTAAACATCCATTGGCTGATGAATGGATAAAGAAGATGTGGTATATACACACAATGGAATACTATTCAGCCATAAAAAAGAATGCAATTTTACCATTTGTGACAACATGGATGGAAAGGGCATTATGCTATGTGAAATAAGGCAGACAGAGAAGGCAACTACCATACAATTTCATATGTGGAATTTTAAAACAGCAACAAGAATAACAAAATCAAACAAATACTGAGAACACATTGGTGGTTTCTAGAGGTTGGAGGTAGAGAGGGGGAGAAAAAGGTGAAGGAAGTCAAAACGCACAAACTTCCAGTTATAAAATAATGAAGACATGGGGATGTAATGTACAGCATGGTGAATGGAGCTAATAATACTTCATTTCTGAAATAAGTGGTTAAAAGAGTACATCTTAAAAGTCCTCATCTCAAGAAACAAACCTATAACTATGTGCGGTGAGGGATGTTAATGAGATTTATTGTAGTGACAATTTTGCAATATATACAAGTAATCCAATCATGATGTTGTACACCTGAAACTAATACAATGTCATATGCCATTATACCTCAACAACAAAATAGAAGGCAAGCAACAACAATATAGAAGTCAAAAGCAAAACAAAACACACACAATAAAACAAATGCAGTTGAGAGATACCTGAGTTTACCTGAAGCACTGAAATTATACTTCACTTCTGCTTAAAAAACTCTTGTTGACTTTTTAAATAATCTATTAAGGCCTACTTATTTCTTGTTCATAGTTCCCAAAATCTCATTATTAGTAGGATCATGCCATTTGAGAAGTGCAACCAGTGTTACTCAAGTATTTCATTGCTTAAAGACATTTGTTGGGTACATTCAAGAAAGAACTGTAATGTTGTAGGCATTCAGTATCAAGGCTGTATTCAAAAGCCACAACATCACTTATTAACAGGGAAAGAAATTCCACTTTGAAGTGGGTAATTATTATGTCATGAAAGATGGTATTATGTGCTTCAACAAATCAAATTTATAGAGCAATTCTCAGAGTTGTTAACTTTATGCCAGTATATGTTCACTGTACTAGCTCATGATGCTAATGATGAGTGTGTGCCTTCTTATTAATAAATATTCAGTGGGCAAAAGCATTAAGTAAGTTGAATGTGACCACTGGAGAAGCTATGTTGTGACAGAAATGGAACACATGATGCAATGGCATGGGAATTTTATCAACAAATTTTGCAAAATGAGGATTGTTAGAACAAAACAATTCATTGGAGAAATATAATAAAGAGGTCTGTTATTTAGAGACAATGTATTTCACGTTAACAACTTTTTTTTTAATATAAGTGTGGCTCATGCAATATTTTTATTTTATCTCAGTGAGCATACACATAGGCAATTAGGAATAATTCACACTTAACTATGCAACCTGCACTTTTTTTTTTTTGCTAAATCTGGTAACAGTCTCTCTAACATTGTTTTTAAATGCAAATAAAGCAACTGAATCACTCTGGATATTAAGAGAAACTACCCTTTGAATAAAAAGTCTGTTTTAAATGTAACAATATCAGGAAAAACAAATGAAGAAAAAGCTCATTTCTGCTGGATCAGGTAAGAATGAAGACTTACTCCTTGAGGGTTCCTCAAGGAATAGCTGCATTTTGAGAGGATGCTTCAAGGCAGAGTTCAGCCTTGACAACGTGAACAAGTCAAACAATGACGTTGTCAAGATTTATGAATTCTGGGGCGCCTGGGTGGCTCAGTCGGTTAAGCGTCTGCCTTTGGCTTAGGTCATGATCTCAGGGTCCTGGGATCAAGTCCCGCATCAGACTCCCTGCTTAGTGGGACGTCTGCTTCTCCCTCTCCTTCTGCCCCTCCCCCCACTTGTGCTCGCGCACTCTCTCTCTCAAATAAATAAAATATATATTAAAAAAAAGATTTATGAATTCTAAGCCATAGCCACACTATGGGGAGAAAAAGTTCCCTTCCTGAGAAACTCCCAGCCTGGGCAAAAGGTAAAATAACAGGGAGATGGGTGACTGATGAAATCTGATCTTTTCCTTATACCCATGACATACAGTAAATTAGATTTCTTTCCACTGTTAGTAATTTGTATTCTGATTATGCCATATAGGTGGGGAAACAAAAAAATGAGAGAGTCTTTTGGGGATATACTTACGATAGTGCAAAATTAATTTTATAATTATACTTCAGATAAGACCTGGGACAATGATCTTTGACCAGGCACAGACCTTTCATGGGTAATTTATTCTTATCATTTCAAGATTATGTACAATATGATTCTCATTTTTTGCTTGTTGATCTTGCAGGCAAATCCTCTTTCTCTACCACGTACCTCTGCCTTCAGAGCTAGGAGTTTCTGCATTCAATCTAAACTGGAATTTATGCTACCTTTACATTTTAACATTCATATTTTATAGTTTAATTTGAACTCAAGTAAGGTATGGGTTAGCGGCTCTGTGAAATATTGAGTGGCTTATGGCAGTGTTCTAAAGGTTCTTATTTTGAACCGTGTGAGTGCTTTCAAAATACAGCTTTGACAAATCATCTGGAATTTTATCATTTGTCTTTAGTGGGCATTTATAAAAAATAAACTGTTCCTCCATCTTTGTGATTCATCACTAACTGTGCTTATGAATCTATGTGGATGACCAAAGAAATAATCCTGCTGTATGTGGATCACAGGTGCTGAGAAAGAGGAAAGGAGGGAGGGAAGGAGGGAGGGAAGGGAGGGAAGAAGGCCTACTTAACCTGTGGGTGAGAATACAGTGTATAAGGAGACTCTCAGGAGCATCATTCCATCATACATTCATCCTACACAGATTATTCGGCCACCCAAATACTTCTAAACAACTTGAGACTGGAAGTGTCACACATCCCAATATTAATTGAGATTTCTTCCAATAATGTCACTATGAGGAATATGAGATAAGGAACCCATCCAAAAGCTCTGTCAAATCTGCCCTGGATCAAGTTCTCAAGTTAGGATGGGGGAGAAGATGAGAACAGAATTTCTCTTTCTTAATTAGATTAAATCCAAAGGGTAAAAATAGCTCTGCATCTTGTCTTGACCACCTGAGCTACTCAGGCTCTAACACCATCATGGCAGCTCAAGGTCGACCCCAGCTTCACCAGCATCTGGTCACGGCTCAGTGAGAGTGGTGCTTTCTTGCTTACAAATATATGAGAGCATGTAGAAAGTTCCAGGATTTTGCCCAGGTTGACACACTTCACAGTTAGCTCCCTGTTACACTCAGAAACAAGTGTCTTGGCTTCAGTCGTGGCTTATTACTCTCCACTATTATTTTAAGGGTCAATTCTGAAGGAGCTGATGAGCCCTCTGTCCTCAAATCCCTGCCACAAACCCCATCAGCCTCAGAGTGAATGATCTTTGTATCTAAACATTAATTTTTATGCCCATGTCTTTCCCCCATTAGATAACAAATCTTGGTAAAGTCTGGGCTCATCCAGGTTTTGTCCCCACTCAGTGTCTGCTACTTGATGCCTACTTATACTTTATCCAACTTTAATATCTACCTTTATTTCTCAGTCTACCTCCCTACAAAGTTAATATGGCCATTTTCCACCTCCACTGCCTTCATTGAGCTTTTTGTTCCTGTGACATGAATTAGATAACACATGTTCTAGTCAAAGAAACACCTTTGGACATGTCCCTATAGCTAGTGACCAAATGGTGACCATTCTGTGTCTGTAAGAGAAAATGAGAGGCTTAATATTTCTAGTCTTTCTAAGTTAACATGCTTTATATTTTCAGCCCTCTAAATAACATGACACCCATCCTCAGGTGAAAGCCTATGGACCCGGTATTTATTCCTCAGACACCTTTGTATGCTGTGTGCTACTAAACCAATGTTGAAAATAGTTGGTCAGTCCTCGCCTGCAGACCTTTTTTATATGAACCATACATTCCTCACCTACATAATTTTTAAATTTTCAAACACTTAAAATTTGGGGGAGATTCCAGTGTAAATTGTTTTCATAATTTGAATAATTGGAAGATCTGGAAACACTGGCCTCTTCCCCACATGACATTATCCCCATTGCCACAGTCTGCACTACTCCCTGCTGTCCACAGCCAAGGAGAGTGTTCACTGCAACACTCTTCTTATTTTTATAGTAAATGTAGGCAGAAAATAATTTTTTTTGTGCCCAACTCTCTCAGAAACCAGGAAATAAAACAGGGACATGTTTAGGAAAAAGAGAAAAGCATATATGCTTCTTACAGACCTCCAACCTCTTTAATAGACCAAGAAAAAAGTCTTCCGGTGAAAGAAAGCCTCCTGGCTTCCTGCACTCATGCTACCTGTGTATCATTCTCAGATTATGTTATAGACAGAGGGTCTGTGAACTATGGCTTGCTGTCCAAATCCAGCCCATTGCCTCTTTTTGTAAATAAAGTTTTATTGACACACAGTCATGCTCATTCACTTACGTATTGTCTTTGACTGCGTTCACATACAATGTAAGAGCTGAAAATCTCCACTGTAACTCTCTTACCCCAAAGACATTTACTAACTGTCCCTTTACAGAAAGTTCATGGATTCCTGCTATAGAATGGACAGTATCCAGGAAAAAGCTGGCAGCTCCAAATTTGATGGATCTTAAAACCAAAAATATGAGGGCACCTGGGTGGCTCAGTCGGCTTGTGCTTGCTCGCTCTCTTTCTCTCCCTCTCTCTCTCTCTCTCAAATAAATAAATAAATAATCTTAAAAAAATCAAAAATATGACTAGCAATAATATAAAACAGCATGTAATCAAGTACCAAATTTCTTGAGAAACATTTATAAGCACAGGAAAACTTAAAAGCGAGAGATGAAGATTAACTGAACAGTTTGGGAAAGAATTCTAAAAGACACATTGGTGAGGACAGCTACTGAATATATTTTAAGGATATATTACAATTTGCCTCTGTTAGAAAGCTCTTCTATAAAGCTCTTGCCTAAAAACAAAGAAGAAAACAACACTTTTAATTATATTTCTATGGAACATATATGGAGACAGATGACATTGGTAAAATGAAAGACATAGGAGCTGGAAAGGGGATGCCTTTCTTTAACAGAATTTGTATGTTTTCATTTTTATGTTTCCCAATGGAATGTGAATTAATATATTTTGACTTTTAAAATTTGATGAATGAAAATAAGATACCATCTCAACATCAAAATAAGACATTGGCAAAGATGTACATACATTCTCTATGTACATATCATTGTCGAATTAAATCATTTTATGAAATATTTAATAAAGTTCTTCAATTTTTCTAATAATTTCAAAATAAAGCCATGACCAAGTAAAGCAGTTTACCAAAGAGAAATTATGTCTGTGGAAAAATCACTATGAGCATTTCCCATTTACAATATGTCAATATAGCACTACATCTATCAGACTTTATGTGGAATCAACAAAGTAGGGTGAAAACAGATTCTTCATTTTCTCATAAACAGAAGGAAGACTTTTTTTCCCAAAGAAAAAGAGTTTTTTGAGAGGAAACTGTTAATTATGATTTGGTTTATAAATTTTACAGTCTTTCAAAAGATAAACATAGAGTCTGTTCCTTAAAAAAAATCAATTCTACAGGATTCTAAAGACTTACGACTCTTAAATGAAGTGAACTAGCAGTAATCATGTTCGAGTCAACTCTACGGCAAATGAATCAATACAAGATGATATCTATACACCATTTATCTCCTGGTGTGATATGAATGAAAATCAATCACATAATCACATTATCTCTGAAGTGTCGAGAAGGCAAAGTAAGTGGAACCGGTTATGTGAGACAAAGAATAAGGACAGGCCAGGATGGCGAGATGCTTGACCCCACACTGCATCTTCACATGGAAGAGATGGTTGAAAGAAAAATATGCCTCTAGAAATGACTGACATCCATGAACATAAAGACTCTCAGGTCTTCTTATGTTTGCGAGTCTTCTTTTCTCATTTGTAACTCTTTTCTTGCAGAAATATACGAACAATAGGAGCTATAGTTACAAAAACAAGAATTCAGTGATGAAAATTAATTGTGTTGATGAAGGACACTATACCTCTCTGTTCCTAAGAAATTAAAAACACCAAAAAGCAGCAATGTGGAGGCTTTCTGGAAGGAAACACATCTACCCTACTTCTGAAAGATGAACTGAGGTCATCCAGTTGAGAAGGCTCTAGGGATGGTGGAGGAAAGAGGGTAGTGCTGCAGAAACACAGCAAAAAAAGGGCGCAGGTAAGTAATACCATCATCCACTATGTCACCAAACCTCAAAATGGAGAGTCACCTTTTCCACATTATATCCGCATTATGTCTTCAGTATCTCAGCGTCACTCCTTTTTTTTTTCCCCATGCCCAGAAAAGAGTGTGTGGGCCCTGGTCCCTAAGTATACTAAATACCCAGCAGAGTGCTCAGAACAATTCTTAGAACAGAGTAGGTGCCTGATCAATCTTTAATTGAAAATAAGTAAAAAATAAATAAATGCTTATATTGCAAAATGTTTTCAGGTTTTCCCATTTGTTTCTTGCCTCATTCACTGCAATCGATTCCTAACTAGTTCCCCTGCCTACTATTCATTTCTCTCCTCTAAACTGTGAATGAGATTATAGCATTTTTTATGATTCAAAAAAACCTTTTTATAATCTTCCAATGATTGATCTTCAATAACTCTGACACATTGCTGTGATGACATAAAAAGAGTAAAAACCACTTGAAAAACAATTTTACACTAAATAGTAACACCTTCTCTTCATTAATTCCACTCCTGGAAATCTATTTATGTAGGGATATAATCCCAAATATAGGATGGTAATGTCCCAAAGTTGTTCATTATAACAAAAATCACAGGAGTAAAAAATTCTAATAATCTAAATATATAATAATAGGTAGACACTATTTAAATTCTGCATTTTCTCTCAATGCAATGATAGTACAAACATTAAAAGTGGTAACATTAGAAGTGGTATTAATGTACCAGTGCTCATATCAGCACAAGTTAAAACAGAATTTAAATTTTCATAAACAATTTTAATACATATCTGAAATTTTACATATTTCATAACTCATATTCATTTATTCATATGTAATTTAACTTATACATTTGCATGTAATATGATATATATGTATAATAAGATTATATATGCGCATAGAAAATTGTGGAAAACAACACAATTAACACTTTTAACTTTTTCTTCTGAAATGAGAAAATTTTCAGTCATCATCATATGCAGTTAAGGCTTGTCTGGATTATTGTAATGAGTGTGTATTTTAATAAGAATTTAAACACTAAACATCAAGAACTGCCAGGGAAGATGGCAGAGTAGGAGTATCCTAGGCTCAGGATCCTTGTCCCAGGATCACACCCACACCAGAGTAAATAATCCAGGAAATGACTCGAAAACCAGCAGAACAGACCCTCCGCAGCTAAATGGAGAGAAGAGGACGCATCGAAAACAGTAGGAAGGGCAGAGGCACAGTCGGGAACCAAGCTGACCCAGACTGTCCACAGGAGGAGGGTCACTGCAAGCATGAAGAGGGGAGAGGAGCAAACCCTACACCAGGCACCACAGGCTCAGGGGATCTGCACTGGGAAGACTAAGCCCCATAACATTTGGCCTTGGAAACTAGAGGGACTTAATTTCTCCAATTCTTATCATCAGCAAGGCTTAACACCTGGAACCTTTTTAAAAATCAGCTGCCCAGCTCTGTAAGAGCCCAGAGGGTGAGAGGAAATGGAGTCCCCACCCTTAAAGAAACAGCACAGCAAAGAGCCCACTGAAATATAACAAAGAAGTACCAGTTTGAAAAACATGCGGGGTACACTAGAAGGGGATCTGTTTACTCCTCTCAGAGTGTGTGCTGAGCGGGACAGAGATCTCTGGGAGACTTCTCAAATAACAAAGCCCTGGTAGGTGCCATTTCCCTCCCGTCCCCGAGCCTGGAGACATGGACCCTACAGGAACAAGCATAGCACAAACACTCCACCTAGCTTGCTAATAGCTCTCACCAGCCCCTCACACTTCTGCTGACCCACCCTCTCCAACCTGCCCTCAGCAGCAGTCCCCCAAATCAGCCCCAGGTCCCCTCCCACAGCCAACCTGCATAAACCTTACTAACACTGTGCATCCTGCTCCCACATTTTCTGCAGACCCATCCACCCCTCCCGCAATCCACATTCAGGAGTCTTCCAAAGTGGTGCCACAAACCTCCCAGTGTACAAGCAGCAACAGCCGGAACCAGCACCACTCCAAAGTGATTCCTGCCCCAAGGAAAGGAAAAGATAACCACACACACCCACACACCCACACACCCCCCCCACACACACACACACCAGTCTGACTGTACCCTGAGCAACGGGCAGCAGTAGACATCTGGTCTCACTGCAGGCCCTACCTACCAATGAAATCCTCCCAGAGGACAACACAGGGAGAAACCCCTGCAGCTCTGTGCTACTGCATCTCTGGCAAATGCCTGGCCTGACCCAACCCAAACCCAAGATGGCTCCAGACTAGCCTATTAACAACATAGGGACTAAACACTGCCCACAACAGGCAAAGAGATCCACTGGACTAAAGTGGACTAAAGAGACAACTGGATGCACACAACACACACAGGAGACAGGCCGAAACCACCAGGTTCTGATGAACAGGGGACACTGCACTGCAGGGCACTACCCAGCCTCCTCTTCATAAGACCACTATTTTCAAGAGCAGGAGAAGTAATGGACTTTCCTAATATATAGAGAAACAGACACAGAGAGTTAGAGAATAGAGGAGACAGAGGAATATATCCCAAATGAAAGAACAGAACAAAATGACAGCAAGAGACCTAAATAAAACAAAGATAAGCAACATTCTGATAGAGAATTTAAAATAATGATCATAAAGATATTCACTGGACTTGAGAAAAGAGTGGAGTAACTAGAATTCAAAACAAAACAAAACAAAACAAAACAGACTTTTATATATAGAACAAACTAATGGTTACCAAAAAGGAGGTGGTTAAGGGAATGGGTGATGAATCAGTGATGGGGATTAGGGACTACTCTTGTGATGAGCATCAGATATTGTACATAAGTGTTGATTCACTATATTGTACACCTGAAATTTATATTACACTGTATGTTAACTAACTGGAATTTAAATAGAAACTTAAAAAATAATTATAATTTTTTAAAAAGACTGGAACACATGCAGAAGAACAAATGAGAGATGAGAATTCAATAACTGAAATTGAAAATACATAGATGGGATGCACAGTAGACTAGAGGAAGCAGAACGGATCAGTGACCTAGAGGACAGAGTAATGGAAAGTAACCAAGAGGAACAGGAGAGAGAAAAAAATAATAGTAAATGAAAATAGATTAAGGGAATTCATCATGCCATCAGGCATTAAAAACATTCACATTATAGGGATCCCAGAAGAATGGAAAAAAGGGGGCAGAAAACTTATTTGAAGAATAACAGCTGAAATCTTCTGGAATCTGGGTAAAGAAACAGAAGTCCAGATCCAGGAGGAACACAGTGCCCCCAACAAAACTGACCCAAGGAGGTCCACATCAAGGCATGTAGTAATTAAAATGGCAAAAAGTAGTGGCAAAGAGAGAATTTTAAAAGGAGTCAGAGAAAAGAAAATAGCTTCATAGAGGAGAAAAACCCCATAAGGCTATCTGCTGATTTTTTTCAGCAGAAACATTGCAGGCCAGAAGGGAATGGTATGATATATTCAAAGGACTGAAAGAAAAAATCTGCAGCTAAATATATTCTATCCAACAAGGCTATCATTTAAAATAGAAGGAGAGATAAAGAGTTGCCCAGACAAACAAAAGTTAAAGGAAGTCATGACCACTAGGCCACTACACAGCCATACAGGAAAGCTTAAAGGGGATTCTGAGTGAAAAGGAAAGACTATAAGCATGAATAAGAAAAGTAGGAAGCACAAAAGCAGTAAAATTAAGTATATCTATAAAAATCAGTCAAGGGATTCACAAAATTAAAGGATGTAAAGTGTGACAAACATATACCTAAAATGTGGCAGGGAGAGGAATAAAAATTTGGTGCTTTTAGAATGGGTTCAAACTTAAGCAACCATCAACTTAATATACACTGTTACATACACAAGATGTTACACATAAAACAAAAACCAGTAACAGATATGCAAAAAGTGAAGATAAGAAATCCAGTATAGCACTAAATAAAGCCAGTAAAGCACAAGAAAAGAAAGCAAGGGAAGAAAGGAACAGAGAACTATAAAAACAACAATAAAACAAGAAACAATATGGCAATAAAAACATACCTATCAATAATTATATCGAATTTAAATGGACTAAACACTTCAACCAGAACATATAGGGTGACAGAATCGATAAAAAAGGAAGACCCATCAATATAGTGCCTACAAAAGACTATTTTTGGACTTAAAAACACATGTAGGTTGAGAGTGAAGGGATATAAAAATATTTATCATACAAATGGAAGTGAAGAAAGATCAAGGATAGCAGTACTTATATTGGACAAAATGGACTTTAAAACAAAGACTGCAATGAGACAAAGAAGGATACTATATAATCATAAAGGGGACAATCCAGCAAGATATAATAATTGTAAATATTTATGCAACCAACATGGGAGCACCCAGATACATAAAACAATTAATAACAAACATAAAGGAATTAATCAATAGTAATACAATAATAGGAGGGGACTTCAATACCCCACTTACATCAACAGATAGGTCATCTAAACAGAAAATAAACCAGGCAACAGTGGCTTTGAGTGACACATTGGATCAGATGGATTTAATAGGTATATTCAGAACATTCCATCCTAAAACTGGAATACATATTCTTTTCAAGTGCACATGGGATATTTTCCAGAATAGATCACACACTAGTCTCAACAAATGAAAAAAGACTGAAGTCATACCATGCAACTTTTCTGATCACCATGCTATAAAATTAGAAATCAACCACAAGAAAAAAATCTGCAAAGAAGACAAATACATGAAAGTTAAATGACATGCTACTAAACAATGAATGGGTCAACCATAAAATCAAAGAAAATGAAACACAATGGTCCAAAATCTTTGGGATGCAACAAAAGCAGTTCTAAGAAGGAAGTATATGACAATACAGGCCTACCTCAAGAAGCAGGAAAAACCGCAAATAAATAACTTAAACTTACACTTAAAGGAGCTAGATAAAGAAGAACAAACAAAACCCAAACCAGCAGAAGGAAAGAAATAATAAAGATTAGAAAAGAAATAAATGTTATAGAATCTAAAAAAAACAATAGAACAGATCAATGAAACCAGGAGAGTGTTCTTTAAAAAGATAAACAACATTGATAAACCATTAGCCAGACTCATTTAAATAAAAATGAAAGAAATCAACAAAATCAGAAATAGAGTAGAAATAAGAACTGATACCACGTAAATACAAAAGATTGTAACAGAATATTATGAAAAATTATATGCCAACAATTGAACAAGCTAGAAGAAATGGATAAATTCCTAGAAACATATACATACCAAAACTGAACCAGGAAGAAATAGCAAAGTTGAACAGACCAAGTACCAGCAATAAAATTGAATCAATAATCAAAAAACTCCCAACAACAAAAGTACAGGACCAGATGGCTTCACATGCAAATTCTACCAAACATTTAAAGAGAGGGGGGATTTAATAGCTATTCTTCCCAAACTATTCCAAAACATAGAAAGAAAAGGGAGAAGAGCTTCCAGATTCATTCCATGAGGCCAATATCACACTGTTTCCAAAACCACATAAAGACATTACAAAAAAAGAAAACTACAGACCAAAATCTCAGAACACAGATGTAAAAATTCTTAAGAAATATTAAGAAACCAAATTTAACATGCATACGTGCCCTCCTTAATACCCATCACTGGGCTAACCCATCCCCCCACACCCCTCCCCTCTAAAACCCTCAGTTTGTTTCTCAGAGTCCATATTCTCTCATGGTTCGTCTCCCCCTCTGATTCCCCCAGCTTCAATTTTCCCTTCCTACTATTTTTTTTTTTAGCATATAATGTATTATTTGTTTCAGGGGTACAGGTCTGTGATTCATCAGTCTTACACAATTCCCAGCGCTCACCATAGCATATACCCTCTGCAATGTCCATCACCCAGCCACCCCATCGCTCCCACCCCCCACCACTCCAGCAACCCTCAGTTTGTTTCCTGGGATTAAGAGTCTCTGTTGCATTTCTATACACTAATAATGAAGCAGCAGAAAGAGAAATTAAGAAAACAATCTCATTTACAATTACACCAAAAATAATAAAATACCTAGGAATAAATTTAACCAAAGAGGTGAAAGACCTGTACTCTGAAAACTATAAAACACTGATGAAAGAAACTGAAGATGACACAAACAAATGGAAAGACATTCCATGGTTCATGGCTTCAAAGAATTAATACTATTTAAATGCCCATAGTACCCAAAGCAATCTACAGACTTAATGCAATCCCTATCAAAATGCCAATAGCAGTGTTCACAGAACTAGAACAAAGAATCCTAAAATTTGTATGGAACCACATAAGACTCTGAATAGTCAAAACAATCTTGAAAAAGAAGAACAAAACTGGATGTATCCCAAACCCAAATTTCAGAATATACCACAAAGCTGTAGTAATCAAAACAGTATGGTACTTGCACAAAAATAGACACACAGATGAAAAGAACAGAACAGAGAGCCCAGAAATAAACCCAGGATATACAGTCAATTAATCTTTAACAAAGGAGGCAGGAATATCCAATGGGAATAAGTTTCTTCAACAAATGGTGCTGGGAAAACTGGATGGCTATTTACAAAAGAATAAAATCGGACCACTTTCTTGCACCATACACAAAAATAAACTCAAAATGGATTAAAAACCTACATGTGAAATTTATAGTTTGCACTTTTCTGTATGTTCAGTGATTTGCTTTGTCAGGGTCAAGATTTGTTTGTTGCATAAAATATATTATTTTGGTGAGAATTTTTGCATCCATGTTCATCAAGGATATTGGTCTGTATTTCTCCTTTTTGATGGGGTCTTTGTCTGGTTTTGGGATCTAGGTAATGGTGGCCTCATAAAACGAGTTTGGAAGTTTTCCTTCCATTTCTATTTTTTGGAACAGTTTCAGAAGAATAGGTACTCATTCTTCAGTGAGGGGGGTGTTAAAGCCCCCACTATTACTGTATTGTTGTCGATGTGTTTCTTTGCTTTTGTTATTAATTGGCTTATATAGGCAACTTCTTCCTAGAAACATCGCCAAAGGCAAGGGAAGCAAGGGCAAAAATGAACTATTGGGACTTCATCAAGATAAAAAGCTTTTGCACAGCAAAAGAAACAGTCAACAAAACCAAAAGACAACCGACAGAATGAGAGAAGATATTTGCAAATGACATATCAGATAAAGGGCTAGTATCCAAAATCTATAAAGAACTTAGTAAACTCAACACCCAAAGAACAAATGACCCAATCAAGAAATGGGCAGAAGATACGAACAGACATTTTTCCAAAGAAGACATCCAAATGGCCAACAGACATGAAAAAGTGCTCAATATCACTCGGCATCAGGGAAATCCAAATCAAAATCTCAATGAGATATCACCTCACACCAGTCATAATGGCTAAAATTAACAAGTCAGGAAACAATAGATGTTGGCAGGGATGCGGAGAAAGGGGAACCCTCCCACACTGTTTGTGGGAATGCAAGCTGGTGCAGCCACTCTGGAAAACAGCATGGAGGTTCCTCAAAAAGTTGAAAATAGAGCTACCATACGATCCAGCAATTGCACTACTGGCTTTTACCCCAAAGATACAAATGTAGGGATCCGAGGGGGTACGTGCACCCCAATGTTTATAGCAGCAATGTCCACAATAGCCAAACTGTGGAAAGAGCAAAGATGTCCATCGACAGATGAATAAAGAAGATGTGGTATCTATCTATCTATCTATCTATCTATCTATCTATCTATCTATCTAT
>NC_058408.1:73182225-73450971 GCF_002201575.2 Neomonachus schauinslandi
TATCTATCTATCTATCTATCTATCTATCTATCTATCTATCTATCTATCTATCTATCTACCTACCTACCTACCTACAATGGAATATTATGCAGCCATCAAAAGGAATGAGATCTTGCCATTTGCAACGACATGGATGGAACTGGAGAGTGTTAAGCTGAGCAAAATAAGTCAGAGAAAGACATGTATCATATGACCTCACTGATATGAGGAATTCTTAATCTCAGGAAATAAACTGAGGGTTGCTGGAGTGGTTGGGGGTGGGAGGGATGGGGTGGCTGGGTGATAGACATTGGGGAGGGTATGTGCTATGGTGAGCGCTGTGAATTGTGCAAGGCTATTGAATCACAGATCTGTACCTCTGAAACAAATAATACAATATATGTTAGGAAAAAAAAAAGAAGAAGATAGCAGGAGGGGAAGAATGAAGGGGGGGAAATCAGAGGGGGAGAAGAACCATGAGAGAGGATGGACTCTGAAAAACAAACTGAGGGTTCTAGAGGGGAGGGGGTGGGAGGATGGGTTAGCATGGTGATGGGTATTAAGGAGGGCATGTTCTGCATGGAGCACTGGGTGTTATACACAAACAATGAATCGTGGAACACTATATCAAAAGCTAATGATGTAATGTATGGGGATTAATATAACAATAAAAAATAATAATAAAAATATATTAAACATGATTCCAAAATTATGTGGGAAAATAATTAGGGCCTAGTTTGTGGATTACCATCTCCAAGGTTATCCTTTCTTCATCTACTAATTCTTAAGGTTATCACAATTTATCTCAATATTTAGCCCTTGCTGGTCATGTTTTTTTTTAAAAATCTTTTAAATTATTTAATAGGATCTTAAGGTGTAAGCACCATTGTTGCAAAAAATTTTCGTTTGCTGAAGTGACATTTGCAAATCAGCTAATATTTAAAAGAGCAAAAAGAAGAAAGAGTCTATTGATCCACTGACATTTTAACATTAGAAGAGGATTTTAGGAAGACATTTGGACAGAATTAATGATTTGCGGTAAAATTCAGATAGCTTTATATAAAAATGGAAACCGATTACTTTTTGTATATTTGTCATTCACTTCATCCTGCCTCTTTCTCATAATAGGGGCAAAATTATATAATGAACAAAGAATCGGTACTTTTTCATTTATTTAGTTCTGTATCCCAGGTAAAATATTTTTTGTAGTTTTTTTCTTTTACTGAGACATATTTGATATATAACATGATACTAAAACACACTTCCTGAGCCATCTGATTGACTGCTTTGTGTACACCTTTCGTCTATCAATTTCTTCCCTCATGTCTGATAATTTCACACAGTAAAGAATGCTCTTGAACCAACAGCACTGCTATACAGTGCTCTGTTCCTCTTGTTGCACTGACCACAGCAGATCCAAAGTCCTGCCTTTGATAAACAGGGGAAACACACACCTCCCACAGTCCCTGGACGCAGTAATAGGCTTCCTTGCTTACCAACTCAATTTTTAAAAAATATTTCTTCAAATTCTGCAAACAAAATAAAAATAATAGAAATTTTAAAGCCCTCCTGTGTTTGGCATGATGACAGCTCTGTTCGGCTCCCCAGTATTCCCAGAGTGACAGAGGATGTCATTCGGTGTTAAAGGTCCCTATGGTCACAGCGCCCGGATTCCAGGCTCCCCTGCTCATGAGACAGGAGGGGTTTACTGCTTTACACACCATACCAGTCACAGGATGGTTCTGCACAGCACCCACCAGTTCGAAATGAGAATTGTAGTGGGCACTTCTCACAACAAGAGGGGATTCATGACACGAAAAGACGGTGAAAGCCTTATGCCAAGACATTAATGTGGTTTCATAACTAGCTTCAGAGAAAATGTTTTTTATTGAAATAGGAAATATGAAATGGAATAAGAAAACACATTTGGATGCATGAGTGAAGGTTTATAAATATTGTATAGAAACATATATGAAAAAATAGATTTTAAAACTTTTCCAAATATGCCTACTGAAGTAGATTCTATTTTATTTTGAGACTTACTGGTTGTGTGGAAGCTCATGTATCTCTGTGTAATCAACTGATTTCAATACATATTCGACTGAATTTTTCATCAGGCTGTTAACTTTTGGAGTTAACTTTTCTGGGTCAGATTAAGAAACTGATCTTATTTGTTACTGTTGACATAATGTCAAGTTTCTGTTTGTTTCTAAAATCAGGTACTTTATTATTATTTATATCACATTAGCTCAAAATTGTTTAGGAACGAAGTTTTGTCTATTTTTCCTTTTAATTTCCAAGCATTTGTTGGTTTTTAAATGCTATGCTTATTTTCTAGATTTTTTTTACATTGGGTTTTTAGTAGCATTTCTACTGTTAGAAAACATGAATAATTTAGTACTAATATAATTCAGAATTCCTCTATCCCTAATTTTTAAAGTCTGTTTGATCTATTAAAAGCTGATGAAACAAATTTAAAGTTTTATATTATTATTATGTGTTCTCTATTTTTCTGATATATTTTGATGTGGTCACTCATTCACTTATTGCTATAGTCAAGAACTCTTTATTAAACATCAAATTATACCTAGTTCTCTTTGAGGAAAGGGGAAAAAAAACTGGGAATAGACCAATATAAATTCCTGCTTTATAGCATATCCGTTCTATTAGGAAAAGCAAGGAAAAATACATACATAAAATACAAACTCTTTAAATAAGGAGACATGCAACTGGAAAAAATAAAACAGGGACGGAATCAGGGGCGATAAAGAATACAGTGTTGCTATCCAAAATCAGATGGAGAAGAAAAGAAGAGCAAAAATCCGGGTATTTCAGTAGATGCTTTAATAAAAGGTGAGGAAGCAGAGGGCAGTAATCGTGGTAATGAGATTGCAAGAAAGAGGACAACAATGATGGAGACCCAAGGAACAGCTTACTCTTGGAGCATTATAGTCAAACAGCAATCACAGCAATGTGGCCACAGCACCTTGATAAACCTGGATGTTGGGTAGGAGAGGATGCAAGAAAGGGAATGTGGAAGACCCCGTGGGGGAAGACAGGACAGGTGGTGGTCCCTGCCCGGTGCTGTCCTGCTGGGTGTTTTATCAACACCAGTGATCAGTAACCCCCTCCAGTACCCAACTACAACAGAATCTCTGGGCTAATAATGTGCATCTTCATTTTCCTTTCTTTGTTCTAGTTCTTTCTCCGGTTCTTTCTCTTCTCTTCTTTACCTCCTTCCCTCCCTCCCTCTCTCCTTCCTTTCCTTCCTTCCTTCCTAGTTTCTCTCCCTCCTCTCATTTGCTTCATTTTGTTTCCTTTAAACTTTCAAGGTACTTCTCATATCCAGCCAATGATAGGAATCACCATGTGTGCCAAATTCACCCAAAAGCTGGAGGTTTCATTTAAATTCCATATTAAAAAAATAAAATAAAAGAGAACTGCAGACATTTTCACTATCCTCTGCACCAGGGATCTTGTCTACCGCATTTCTTTTCTGAAAAGAAACCTCCAGCTCAGGCAAACCAGACATAATTGAGAGTAATCAAAATAGAGGGATTGAGTGAAAACCTGAATTCTAAATAATAAGATGCCTCAACTCCAAGAACTCACGTGGCCAGATATACAGCTTGGCTGCACCCTCACAGCCCCCTCCCTAGGAGCAGATCAGAATGTTCCACTACAGGAAATTTGCCCTAAAACAGATCAAAGACACATGAATTCTGCTATGACACAGAAGAGTAAGATCACCCAAAATAAAGTTTACCAGTTGTCCAAATATCTATATAGATTCAAATCAGTGTGTTTAGAAACTTACATTTAAAATAAACAGGAGACTTTAAATTATTGATAGTAACAGCAAAGGAAACAGAGACCAAAACACCATTTTACAGGTGATCATAGGGGTGCCTGGGTGGCTCAGTCAGTTAAGTGTCTGACTTAGGCTCAGGTCATGATCCCAGAGTCCAGGGGATTGAGCCCCACATCGGGCTCCCTGCTCAGTGGGGAGTCTGCTTCTCCTTCTTTCCCTGCCCCCTGCTCATACTCTCACTCTCTTTCTCTTTCAAATAAATACTAAAAACTTAAAAAAAATAAATAAAGGTGACCATAGCTAATGTAGGCAATATGCAGAGCAGACATAAATTAGTTACCTGTAACTCCTTCCCCTGTGGATTGAGAAAATATTCCACTGGCGGGTGGGGGGGGGAGGGTAGAAACTAGTAAAGTCACTTGAAATTTTAAATATGTACATGAGAACTATACTAATAAACCTAAAATATAATTATTGAAGATATCGCAAAAAAACAGTAAAAACTCTATTAAAAATGGACAAAGAGTTGAATAACCATTTGTACAAAGATATACAAGGAACCAATAAGGGAACAAAATAAAAATAGAGAAAGAGAGAACACATCCCAGTGCATTCTTTTTTTTTTTTTTTAAGATTTTATTTATTTATTTGAGAGAGAGAGAATGAGAGACAGAGAGCATGAGAGGGAGGAAGGTCAGAGGGAGAAGCAGACTCCCTGCCGAGCAGGGAGCCCGATGCGGGACTCGATCCCGGGACTCCAGGATCATGACCTGAGCTGAAGACAGTCGCTTAACCAACTGAGCCACCCAGGCGCCCCAACCCAACACATTCTATGGGGCCAGTATTACTCTAATTACCAAAACTACGGGGAAAAAAATCACAAGAAAATACACAAAAAATATTCTTCTTAAACATATACACATATAGCCTGAACAAACCATTTTTTAAAACCTTCAACATGTAGAAAGTTACATATCATGACCAAATATTATTTATTCTAGAAATATGAGGTTGATGTAACATCAAAAAGCAATTAATTTAATGCACCATATTAATGTAATAAAGAACAACAACCACAAGGTCATCCCAAAAAATGCAAAGAAAGCATCTGACAAAATCCAACATCTATTCATATTAAACACTCTCAACAAACCAGGAACAGAAGAAATTTCTCTAGTGTATAAAGAGTATCTACAAAAACCTACAGCTAAAATCACACTCATGTGATTTAATCACACTCATGTGAATGAAACAAGGGATACTTCTGCCCTGAAATGGAAAAGAAGGTAAGTATAGCCATCCTCATTACTTCTATTCAACATTTTACTGGAGGTTCTAGCCAGTGCAATAGAACAAGAAATAAAAATTAAAGTCATCCGGATTAAAAAGAAAGATGTAAGCATTTATTTGCAAAGGACATGATCCCATACCAATAACCTATAGACTAATACTAGAATTAATAATTTTAACATGTTTGCAAGATATAAGAATAACACACAAAAGCCAACTGTATTTCTATATACTAGAAATGAACAGTTCAAAATTGAAATTAAGAAAGCAAGGGGTGCCTGGGTGGCTTAGTCGGTTGAGTGTCCGAGACTTGATTTTGGCTCAGGTCATGATCTTGGGGTCCTGGGATCCAGCCCCGAGTGAGGCTCTGTGCTCAGCAGGAGTCTGCTTGAAATCCTCTCCCTCCCTCTCCTTCTGCCCCTCCCCAGCTCTCTCTCTCACAAAATAAATAAATAAATCTTGGGGGGAAAAAAAGAAATCAATACCACAGCCAACTAATATTTTACAAGTGAGTCATGAATACTTAATGGGGAAAAGACAGTATCTTCCATAAACGGTGTCTCCCACATAACTGGTTTTGATTCACATTTCCTTGATGATTAGTGATACTGAACATCTTTTCAGGTACCTGTTGGTCATGCATATGTCTTCCTTGGAAAAATGTCTATTCAGATTCTCTACACATTTTTTTAATCAAATTATTTGTTTTTTTGCTAGTGAGTTATATACAGTCCTTCTTTATTTTGGCTATTAACCCTTTATCTCATATACGGTTTGCAAATATTTTCTCTCATTCCATAGCTTACATCTTCCTTCTCCTGATGGTTTATATTGCTGTGCAGAAGGTTTTTAGTGATGTAGTTTCCACCTGTTCATTTCAGCTTTCATTATTTGTGCTTTTAGTGTCATTTCTAAAAACTCACTGCCAAGACCAATGTCAAGGAACTTCTTCTGTCTGTGTCTTCTCCTAGGAGTTTTATGGTTCTGGGTCTTACTATTTTTTTTTTTTAGATTTATTTATTTCAGAGACAGAGAGAGCATAAGCGGAAGGAGGAGCAGAGGGAGAGGGGAGGCAAACTCCCCAATGAGTGCAGAGCCCCATGGGGCTGGATCCCAGGCTCCATAGATCATGAGCTGAGCTGAAATCAAGAGTTGGAAGCTTAACAGATTGAGCCACCCAGGCGCCCTTCTGGGTCTTACTTTTAAGTCTTTAATTCATTCACATTAATTTTTGTATAACATAGGGTATGGGTCCAGTTTCATTCTTTTGCATGTGAATATCCAGTTTTCCTAACATCTTTTATCAAAGTCATAATTTGCATGTAGATTACCCTTTACCAGATGAAACAATGCTTTTCCCCAAAACTCACATGGCTAAAGAGTTCATGATGGTATATCTACATATTATTGATAGAAGAGCAATCTGAAAAGCAGTCTCTTAGACATTTAATTTCTGTGTCATATGTGTGTCACATATGTTTGTTATATATCTAGATATGCAGATATGGGATTTATGGTTGGCTTTTTATATCCAGATATTTTGCATGACAAAGAAACATTGAATAGCAATTCCCTGATGTTTTGGTAGTTTCCAAAATACATATTATGAAACAGAAATATTGCCAAATGATTATTTCATAATAGGAAATACATGGGCTTATATATGCCCACCCAGACCCAAGGTACAAATATTTGAGTCTGACTAGAATATCAATACTAGACCTGAGATCTTAGCTGTCTTTTCATTTACCTCTGAGAATGAATACCCTAAGGACAAGTGGGTGTGGGAGCATATGACATATACATACAAAATTTCAAGAAGCATTTACCATTTTGATCACATATTCACTTTCTTCCAACAGAAGGATCTAATAGTGGTTTATTTTTGTTTGTTTGTGTTAGGGGCATTTTAATTATGCAAAACAAAAGCAGGAAAAAATAACAAATAGCAGTTAAAAATAACAAATTAGCAGTCATACCTTTCAAAACATATTCATAACTATCATTCTTAATTAATTCCTAATTAGAACATAAAATATGAGTATCTAACAAAAAGTGCTAGTGATATATAAGTTCTTAATAAATACTTGATTGACTGTAACTCTATTGACAGACTCCTGAAAATTGTATTAATGGCCTATGATGAGGAAATGTTCAGATATAAATTCTTGATGAAGCAAACAAAACTGCATTATTAACTTAGTGGACAATGGAGGGTATATAAGTAACTCCTTTTATTCTACTGGTGACCTTGTGTATAAAGACTCCTTATATGTTAATACCAGCCTGAGAGATGTACACACTCGTTCTCATCATCTCTACGTAAGAAACGTCAGGCTTAGCTGGTTAAATAAAATATTTTACGTGAGAAAGTTAATTAACCAACCCAAAGTAGCACCACTACAAGGTGGCAAGTCTGAAATTCAAACCTAAGTCCCAATTCCAAACTCAGAGCTTTCCCCTCAAAAAGCTGGATAGAGAAGAAAAAAAAAAATCTGGCAAGAAAAGCAACTACTTGAATGAACGGCTTCTGTTTCCTCATCAAACCTTCATATTCCACCTTCTCCTGTCTTAAACGGACTCTCAATAAAAAATTATATAAAGATCTGTGAGGTTTCCATTAAAATGTTTGTTTAAATATGTGATGTTTTCGAAATATCTCTCCTTCTGCCTGTGATTCTTGCTTGTGACTATAATGAACATTTATCTTTGTTGCTTCTGAAAAGGTATGCTCTTTGTGTTCAGTGAGCTCTTTTATGTTTGTTCATTAAAAATGTGCACAAAGGACAATCCCACTAATTGCGCCTGGCAGCTGGCCAACCTTGCAAGGACCCCCGCTTCCTCCCTCTTCTTCTTTGTTGAGGCAAAGTTGGCCCCGCAAAGTGAGGCAGCACTGCCCAGCTCCAGATGGTGATGAAAAATCACAGCAGACTCAGTGGTTAGGAGTCTGTTCCTAAGAACCCACATTGTACCATTGTAAGCAGGTGGCAAATAGCCGACCCCCCACATCACCTTGTCACAGCACCATTTCGAATATAGCAGCTGTTCACACAAATTTCCCTTATTCTCTCTGCAACATCTTGAAAAGTTCAACCTTTAAAAAATTAGTAGAAATCTCAATTTTCTTCAGGGATACATTGCTTATTGTACCTTAACTGGTGCAGAAAGAAATACAGTATCTATTTGAATATGAATAAAACCGTTGGGATTGTGTTTTTGCTGATTATTACAGATATTTAAGCTGTTGAACACATCTTTGTTCCAAAACATAATAGAAATATATATATATATATATATATATATATATATTTAAGACTTTATTTAGTTTTTGACAGAGAGAGACACAGTGAGAGAGGGAACACAAGCAGAGGGAGTGGGAGAGTGAGAAGCAGGCTTCCCGCCAAGCAGGGAGCCCGATGCGGGGCTCTATCCCAGGACTCTGGGATCATGACCTGAGCCGAAGGCAGACGCTTAATGACTGAGCCACCCAGGTACCCCAAAATACATTAAAGAAATTAGTCTACAATTGCTTAGTGACAGAAAGTAAAAGTTAGATTTTTTTTTTTTTACTTTTAAATATATTTTACTTTCACACAAATATAACTTATCAGCCTGGTTTCCTAGAGAGTGATAAAAATATATTTATACTACAAAAACTGTTTATGCTTCTTTCAAACTGTTAATTCACTATATCTATTTCCTGTATGTAATACTTTTATTAAAATAAAACACATATAGGGGAAGGAAAAATAAGATGAAAACAGGGAGACAAACCATAAGAGACTCTCACCTGTAGGAAGCAAACTGGGGGTTGCTGGAGGGTAGGGATGGATGGGGTAACTGGGGTATGGACATAAGGAGAGCACTTGATGGAATGAATACTGGGTATTATATGCAAATGATGAATCACTGAACTGTATCTCTGAAACCAATTAAAAAAAATAACAAAAAAAATAAAAAATAAAATAAAATGTATAATGCATTACATGTAAAATAAAATGACTGAAACCTATTTCTGTAAACTTGGATGGATTTCAGTTATGTGCACATCACAACACCGGGTTCAGTCCATGACAGGAAGCAAACACTAGAATGCAATGTGTGGTAACATTCCTTAAAGGTCTGCGCTATGGTGCTCAAGAGAAGGCTGAAAGCCCATGAAGAAGCTGGAGAACCACACGAAACAGTCATGCAGACAACATATTTTGGTTTGTGAGTGACAGACACGGAAATCAAACCAGCCCTAACCAGAGAGTTACAGCAACTCCTATACCTGCCAAGTCTGTGGGTACAAGGTGAGTCTCACTTTTCCTTTCTCATGTCACACCCCATTCTCTCTGCTTTCTCCAGCCTCCTCTGTGCCTCCCTTTGCCTGGATTTCTTCTTTCTCCAGTTGCCTCACGATGTATCCAGACCTCAGCATCTTTCTCCAGCTACCTCTCTCATCTTCTGTCTTCTACCTCTATCTTCTGTATCTTTCTCAAACTATATTTCCCTCTTTCCAACACTTTTTTGTTTCCTATCCCACCAAGAGTTACATATGACAAAGAGTAACAGAGAAGAAAATGAACAAAAAATTAAAGATTGAAATTTAATGTTTTCCAGATACAACTAGTGCAATGTAGGTTTGACAACTCTACAACAGAGATGGAGGCTCACTCCCTCTTTCTCCTATACCATCCTGAGCCACATGGATTTCTCTCCTTAAATGTGATTTATGGTTTAAGGTGGCTGCTAGAGCCCCAGCCATTACAAATGTGTTCCAAGAGGGAAGAAGGTGAGGCAGTGGAATAGAAAAAGGATCTATACTGGAAAAGGATCCTCTTTTAAAAAGCTTTCTGAGAAGGCTTTCTCAGAGATTCTCCTACTGGGTAGAGGTGTGTCAAAGGAGAGGTCAGCCAATCTCCTCTTACATCTATTAGGGAGGAAGAAATAAGGAGATTTAAAGGAGGTGGCTAGAAGTTTCTGTTCCTCACTGTCCTCCTCCAGTCCGTCTCTGTGACAGAAAGCATTTGTCAACTGCTGGTCTATAACACAAAGAAAGTTCTAGAAATAATTACTGAATATTTCTACAGTTTTCTCATTTTCTCCTTAATGTCCTAAATTAGCTAGCCTTAGGAAATCCTGTATAGCTGCAACTGTTATCCAAACCCATTGCTCAACTTGCCTCTGAGAGAAACTCTTCATGATGTTTTGTTGCATTTATCTTATAAAATATCTCTGGGAGGTAGAATCTATGTGACTGGACCAAAGTCAGGAGTGGAGGGGTTCACGGTGGGGTTGTCTGCCCTGGGGAATGCCTGAAAGGCCTGTGTTTACCTTCTGCTCAAAGGGCAAACTGCAAATCCAAAAGGGATGCAGGCTTTTGTTCTTTGTGCTGCTATAGTAAGAAATCAAATCTCAATACTGACACCGATAAGCAATGCAAAAAATTAACAACAGCCACCGTTTATTAAGTACTTACGTACCAGACATTGTGTTAGACATTTTGGTTACTGTACATCTCTAAAAGTATTTGACATACTTAGTAGAAGAGATCACTGCATCAGCATCTCCTGGATAACACATTCCTGGTTCCATCTAAAACCTACTCCTTTGGAATTTCCCAAGCTTGTAGCTCACGTTTAGTAAATCCCCTGGGGTATTCTAATGTTCAACTAAATTTGAGAACCACTGCACTAGATTAAAAACTTTTTTCAATAAACAGCATCAATTTCAGAGAGAATGGATAATACCATAATACCCAGAGAAGAGCTACACAACAAAGTCCTGAAATGTTTGCAATTATGAGAAATTTATGGAGGGGTCCAGGCTGGCTCAGTCAGTACAGTGTGCAACTCTTGATCTCGGGGTTATAAATTCGAACCCCACATTGTGTGTAGATTACTTAAAATTAAAATCTTAAGGAAAGCCTAGGTGGCTCAGTCGGTTAAGGGTCCAACTCTTGATCTCAGCTCAGGTCTTGATCTCAGGGTCGTGAGTTCAAGCCCCGCATCGGGCTCCATGCTGGGCAGGGAGTCTACTTAAAAATAAAAAATTTAAAAAAGTTAAAAAAAATTAAATCTTTTTAAAAAGGAGAGATTTATGAATTTATAACCTGGAATTTCTAAGATTTGAAGCTTTAAATAGGGCTGGTGTATACATCTGCTATAGTTTGAGCCCTCTATCAAGTTGGTTCAGTAAGCTATGTCTGGTTATCATTACAGAGTCTGTGTTCAGTGATTCTCAATTAATTCTCCGTGATCATTAGCATTCCAAGTTGAAGAATTCCTTCAAGAATTAGTATTGTTGTCAAAACCAGCTTAACCAAATGGGTAACTGTAACAAGATAATGGTGTCTAGAATGGATGGATCCAGTTGTTAAGACATTTAACAGATGCTTCTTTATTAAAAAAAAAAAAGCTACTACAATCTATGTGTATCATAGTCTTTTTTAGATAGATTCTAAATAATTATTTAGATTCTAAATAATTATTCCATAAAATCAGAGGCTGTGAATAACTCAGAAAAGAATTCCCCAAATCACAAATTTTTCAAAAAGACTTTTTTTTTTAAGATTTTATTTATTTATTTGAGAGAGAGAGAGAGTGCACAAGTGGGGGCAGGGGGAGAAGATGGAGAGAGAGCAGCGAGCCCAACGACTCAGGGCCGAGGACCCCGAGATCATGACCTGAGCCGAAGACAGACGCTGAACCAACTGAGCCACCCAGGTGCCCCAAAAAGACATTTGTTGGTGAGCTAGGCAAAATGAGAGCATGCAATTCAGCCTTTTCAAGGACACGAAACAATGGCCTTAAGACCTGTGAAGAGCAAAGGCAAACCCCCAGCATACAATCACTAACTAGTAGCAGCAAAGGCACTATCCTGTGTGTTCAGTTTAAAGACAAATTGCTCTTTTACTGACAGCCACTCTTGGCCGCAACCTGTCTGAATGATTTAAGGAAAGCGTACGGCTGCAAAATTAGCAGGAAAAACACATCCATCTCAGAAGGAAAACTTGAAAAGTTACAAATATTTTTCTCTAAAACAAAAGGGTTATGGACACACCTGATAATCAAGATTCTTCACAGCAGGTTAATTCCCACATTCTGAACCTCTCTGTATATCAGCGGCCTGTAAGGCTCACTCACAGTTTTTTTGTATTTCTGCCCAAGAACTCTTTTGACATAAGATTAATTGTGACATTAGGTTAATTTTGCTTCGCCTTTCTTTCAACTTTATTTCCCCATCTTTTAGAAGCAGTTTCCTGTTTATTTTAGAAGCTTAGGAGGTGCTGACAAGTAGAGTTTGCTCATAATGGCATAAAGATTGGGAGTAAGAGCACCCGTTTTCAAATTCAGGTCACGTAAACTTACCAATTCCCTTTAAATAGTCTATGAAAAATCACACTGCAGCACCGTGCACGCTGTCTGGCACAAAGCAGTCCGTCTGCTCTTCCCAATATGCACACATAATGCATCCTGGCTTAACTCATAATGTCATATTTCAAGCTCTGATATAAAGCACAGCCGGTCTTGGCATAAATTATACGTGTTTAGGGGGCACAGCCCTTACTGTCCCCCTGCTTCCAGGTGTCAGATCACATTTCTCCCGCACACAAGATCTATGTTCAAATTCCATGAAAATGAGGGATTTCTTGAGATATTCTTGTAAGCTACAGTCTTGCCTCACACAGAATATTGAACTAAATCCAATAAAATGTGTCTTCTTCCAAAACTTGTTTTTAACCAAAATAACTTTGTGATTTTATGAAAATATGCATCATGCCAGTTATGATTTACTGCAAGCCATACTAATGATCTGAAAAGTTCCATATGAAGTATACCCACAAAGCCCATGGAATGCTTACTTTATCTTTTAACAAGCAGCATGAGTGGAACTTCACTGCCCCTGCTTTTCCAATCTACAAACAGAAAAAAAAAAAAAAATTCCCCCAAAGAGAACTGAATCACATAGCACCAGATACCATAACACATATATTTACTCACTCAGTAAGTATTGCACAAATGTTTTATGCAGAAGAGGAAAATACACAGAGCTAGATTGAGTCAGACTCTGGATTTAAATCTTGGCTGTTGTACTAAGCTCTAAACCTACATAAGCCTCAGTGAAGTTACCAATAGTTATGTTCCACAGTTATTATAAAAACTAAAAGAAATAATGTATACAAGTCTCCTGCCCCGGAGACTGACACAAGGTTAAAGTCAGCAAATGCTAGTTCCCGGGTGGCCTTGACTTGTGTTGACCAATACCCAGGTCCTTCCCCTCCACGAAACTGGAAATTATACTTTCCAGCCCTGTTGTACTTAGACAGCATTGTATGGCTAGTTATAACCAATGTACTACGAAAAAATGTGCCAGCCAAAGTAAAAAAAACAAAACAAAAAATACAAAAAACAAAAAACCTATTTCTGATAGCGAGGCTGTAAGATCAAGCAGTGTCCTCACCCCCAATTGCATGTGTCCCAGAGCTGCACTCCATACAAAACCAACATGCGTGAAAAATAAATGTTTATTGTGTGAAGCCAGAAACTGCTATCACCAGTGGGTCACTGCCATGAATAAAACCTAAGCTATGTAGCACTGGATAAGGAATTGGAAGGAAGATGGAAAAAAAGACTGCAATCAGAGGATGCAGTAAGAGAAACTGTCACCAAAGGTAAATTAGGAGGCAGACTGTCAGCTAATGGACTTGTCCTTTTAGGAAAGACAGTAGAAAATCGAATGGTAGTAGCATGTATCTGGATGATACTGGCAGCATTCGGAAACACGCTACAAGAAATAAGTGAGTTCACGAACAGAGTCATGAGATTAATGGCAGAAATAAATGGGAATAGAGAGCAGTGTCCTTCTGCCTGAAGAACAAGCTTGTGTCAGGTAAACGCTTCCATCGAAAATAACCGAAGGTCCTCAGAGAGCAACAGGACATTATCTGAGGGGGAAGAGAAACGCCTTGTTATGAGCCCAGCGTTCTGCACCGCTTTGCTCTACGATGCACTTGTCAGTGTCTACCCATGCAAAGAAACTAAGATGCTCAGTGAAAAACAATGACACCTTAAAAGCACCTAAGCTAAGCTGAGTCTTAACAGTCTCATGGATTTAGGAGAAAAATAATAATCAAGTTCAAGGGACAAAACATTGGAATTAAGGAGCCAAACCTCAGAATAAACAGTATCACTTTAACTTTAAGGAGTCTGCAGATTCCTAAGTTGAATGGGGCCAAGAAATGGAGAAGTAGGAGGTGATGCTGAAGGCAGAGCACCCAGTCCCGCAGCACGGGTGTACCCGGAGCCCCCAGGTCTATCCACAGGCTCGGAGAATCACTAGAAGCCCTCGCAGGATCCAAGCCATCACCTTGGCAACATGGTTATTATGGCCAAGGATACAAGTGGGAATCAGCAAAGGGAAAAAGGAGGATGAGGAGAAGTCCCAGAGCAAGTGGGAGCAAGCTGTCCAAGTTGTCTCCAGGGCAGTCGCATGGGCCACGATCAGCTCCCCCAGCTGCACTGGGTGATAACATGTTCAAAGTGTCGCTGATCAGCGGGGTCTCCTCCAAGGTTTTGACTGGGGGTGGCGCCTGCCTCACTGACCTGGTACTCAGATCCCAGCCCCTCAGAGCAAATGCAGAGGTTCACTAGAAGTCACAGTGTTGATACTGTTGGGATGATCTTCTCTGGTCATGGAGGTAGGGGGTGGCCCAGACACTGAGGCATACAAAAACATCTGTGTTGGGCAGAATATTCCAACAGCTCAAAGGTTATTTCCCCGGGCCATTCCTGAAAACAGGACTTTCTGTGGAATGGACAGACTTGAGCAACCCTGGTCTGCTCTTAATCTCTTCCTGTGTAACTGGGAAAACAAAAAATTGAAATTGAGAAGGCCCCGAAGATGGTGGACTCAGATAACTAGCCTAAAGCTTTAGTAGGGGCCCCAGAATAGCAATGTTATATGAAGACTACTAGCACTCTTGAGAGGTCACGTCCTTATCTCTGGAACTTCTGTGTTCAGTTACATGGAAAAGAGGAATTGAGGATGCAGGCGGAATTAAGTTTGCTAGTCAGCTGCGCTTTGGGGGATATTATGCTGAATTATCTGGGCAGGTCCAATATAATCACAGGGGTCCTTACAAGCACAAGAGGCAGAAGAAGGAGTCTTAGAGATGGAAAAAGTCATGTGACGAAGCAAGCAAAGTCTGGGGTGAGGTGCTTACAGGACTGAAAGACGACAACCTTTGAAGATGGACCATGAGCCAAGGAATGAGGACAGCCTCTAGAAGCTGGAAAAAGGAAGGGAATAGCTTCTCCCCTAGAAGTTCCAGAAGAAACACAGCCCTGCGAAAACCTTCGTTTTAGCCAAGTGAGACTCACTTCAGATAGCTTTTCTCCAGAGCTGTAAGATAATTAATTTGTGTTGTTTTAAGCCATTAAGTCTGTGCCAATTTGTTTTAGTAGTCACAGAAAACTAATGTAATCTACCCCATAGGATGTTAAGGACATAAACCCTTTTCTCTTTCCCTTTTTTTTTCTTTCTTTTCTAATAAAACTTATTGAATAGCTTCAATGCTTTATTGGATTGTGACCATGTGTGGAAGTGGCCATATTGGAAGTGAAAAGATGTGTCTTGGCATACCCATACTAACATGACACAATGTGGCCTTACTTTATTAATTTATTTAGAGAGCGGGGGTAGGGGCAGAGGGAGAGGGAGAGAGAGAAAATCTCAAGCAGACTCCACACTGAGCAGGGCTGGATCCCACGACCCTGAGATCATGACCTGAACCAAAATCAAGAGCTGGATGCTTAACTGACTGAGTCACCCAGGTGCCCCCACTCAAAGTAGCCTTTAAAGCAATGGACATAAGAGATAAACTTATAGGAGTCAAGCCACAAGTAAGATTTAATAATCCCAAATCTGTTTACACATAACATAGCCTCAAACGTATAAAGGAAAACTGAAAGAATTTAAAGGCAAATTCACAATTAATGCATATTAATATTTTTTCATTAGTAATCAATAAAGCTAATCAACAAGTACGTATATGTAGAACAATTTTCAAAATTGGCATATTCTAGGCAAGTCTCAAAAAGTTTTAAGAGACTGATATAAAATGTTTTCAGCTTTCTGATCATAGTTCAAACTTGTTAGATATCCACAGATGTTTGGAAATTAAATGGCTAATAAAAAACCTCAAAGGTAAAATGAGAAATTAAAACACATAAAAAATTCACAAAATATTACATATAAAATTGTGTAGGAAGCAGCTAAAGCCCTGTTGTAAAGGACCTAATAACATTGAATGTGTATATTAGAAAATTAGGCTGAAAACATTATTTAAATATCCACCTCCAAAAGTTAGAATGTTAACAGTATGTTAAATTCAAAAGAATTAGAATAAGTAAAAACATGAATTTAATATGAAATAAACATGGAGACTGTACAGTCTACCAGAAATCAAATACAATCAGGTGGACTGAAGAGTAACTGGGGAATTTCCTATTTTCATCTCTTTATTTCTATCTCTAATAATGACAAGGGAATATGAGCTATTTTACTGCATAGAAAGTAGATTTCCTCAGCTAATATGTTTGTGTTCCAACAAGTCAATTGTCAAAAATCCTTTTTTTTTAATTGTTAGGCTGTAAAGGGTAAGGACATAAGTTATGATGCCAGAAGACTCCCAGTTTCAAATGATTTCTTCCACCGAGGGTTGCTTTGCCCTGGCCATGGAACTCATTGTCATTATGCATCAATGTTGTCATCTATACAGTGAAGATTATACTTTAAATCTTGAGTTTATTATGAGGACTCGATGTAAAGCCGCATAGTGCCTAGCAGAGGTAAACAGTCAGCACTGGTAACTATTACTGTTTTTATGCTAGGATAGACTTTTCATCTCAAACCTGAAAGTCCCACAGCCTACAACAGTACAATTAAAGGATGTCACGCAGCCTTGTTTATCTGAACCACAAATCACATAACACTTCAAATTCTTCTTTTAAATCTTCTCACAAAAGTTAAAGGTAATGTTACTGGAACTCCCAAGATTCATTCTCATTTTTCATGTGCAGAGGAGTCAATAAGGACAGAGAACTACACATTTTCTCTTTTTATGAGAAAGAATGCAAAAATACTGGTTGTCTCCCATTACGTTAACGTTAAACATCTTCATGCAATGAGATGTACTTAAATCTTATCAGCTTGTTTTCCTTCTTCCTTGACATATTTTGAGAGTTCTGCTAATATCACAGGCAAAATCTGAATTGTCAAATTAACACTTAACGCTGTCAAACGTTAACCAGAAATACACCTCAAGTGCTCTGGCGTCATCAAGAATCCAGTGAAGAGGAAACAGATCCCAGAGATGGAAGAAAAATTTATGTGATTCCACAGAGGTTATGCTCGGTAGGGAGACAAAATGTATTTGCTGCTTCAATGAGCCAGTTAAATTCACCAGTCTTGATGGAGTTGAATGAGCTCAAAAAATGTTTTCTTAGGCTTTTTCCCCTTACATAGTCTGTTGCTGCTTTATTTCCTGGCCATATTCTTACGAGGTGCAATGTTCAGGAGTTAGAATTCTAAGCATTTCATAAACATATGGTGTAATTGCCAGATTTTAGGAGAGATTATATAGGTGCCTTAGGTGAATGAGAAAGTATGATTTACCTTAAACCAAGCAGCCAATGCATTAAGAATAAACTAACCCAGATATATTCAATCCAGAAACCAGACCAAGAGGCAAAACAGGAGATGTGAGGAAAGTAACATGTCTTAGATGAGAACGGGAGATTTCCCACAATATGCAACATTCTGTCATGCTTCACGTTTATGTAAGGTTAGGGAAGCATTATTTCAATTTTTCAGAGGATGAGTCAAAGAGATACAGCAGACCTTGTGTGAGGTTGTATATTCTAGTACCTGGAATATGATTTATTTTTGTCAGTTTCCACTCCTCTGACATTCACTAGTGCACCATGCAATCTCCAAAATTCAAGATTCCTGTTTTCAAGGCACAGCCTAACAAATTTTAAGAGAAAATAAGAAGTCAAGTTCATATTAATTAGTGTGATCTTGTTTTGAGTTAGAACACCACTGACTCTTGCTATGAAAATTAGGTTCATAATTAGGACGATTATCTACAACAAGAAACTTTGGCATTTAGCCTTTTCTCCTTCTTGTCCTCAAAATAATCCTGTGTTTTTCACAGGAACAGAAGTTGGAGAAGCAATGCACAGAGAAATGCAGACTGTTTAGTTGTTCCAAACAGAGAGGCCTGTCCCCAGCTCTGACATGTAGCCCTTGGTCCCTCCAGCCAGAAAGTGTAATAGACAAGAAAGTGACTAGCTAGAAGCAAAATGTGAATTTGCATGTTGATGCTTTTCACTCTGTTACTCTTAACTTCTCCCACACCCTATGTCACTTCCCAAGAATCCAATTTCCTCATAGTATTGGCTGTTAGATTTCTTATTGAGGGTCCCCTAAACTTGACCTGTCTTACAATGTCACATGCTCGAAAGTTACAGCTCTTATTTCTTTCCGAAACCTATTTATTCCACCAAAAAAATCAAAATTAGATATCAAGAAAAAAAATCTGATTAAACTAAGTCACCCTAAACAAAACTTTCTTATAAGACAACTCATTTCCCTAAATTTCTTAACCTTTCCCAATACATTCTCCTTTTAATTACAATGATTTTTAGATCATATCAATCTCAACAATAAGATATTTGGTAACAGATTGTATTTTTAAACCAGTGATTTTCATTTTTTTTTTTTTACATTCAATAATATTTCCTTGAAGTCTGTGGATGTGTGTGCTATTGTAAACCTGCCTCTGAAATCAGCATGGTAGGCCCACAGACATCTGTTTCCAGTCAAGATGGAGGAAAGGAGACTCCCCGTGCCCTCCTACCAGAAACAGCCAAATAACTAGATAAAATACATGAAACGTTGCTTTGGATAACAAAAGGCAGAAAGGATGGTGGTGCCTGGAAGAAACTGGTGAGATAATAGGATTGCTCTGGTTTACTGTCCTGAGAGGGGTTCGAGACCATGACATCATGGGAGAGAGGGAACTAAGGCAGAGACAAGCAGACTTGGGTTGAGGAAATGCTACAGAGAATCCAGGGTCACCAAAGCAGACAGAGTTCTAAAACCAAAGTGCCAGAGAGGGAGCATGTACAAGATGCACAGAGTATTTCCCCCGTATTGAAAAGGGCATGTGTATAAGGAAACTACCAGAGATGGGGGTTGGGGGGAAGCCATCCAGAGGACTAGAAGGGACAACACACAGCAGGAGAAGAGAGCTGAGTACAGTACTTATCCACCCCCCTACCACCACCACCCAGACTGATTCAGCTCCACCCAAGTCAGAGGGAGCTGGTCAGAGCACATGGAAGGCTCCTGCCTTAGCATAGGGGACAGTCAGCCCCAGGATCAGCACTGCTCTGCCCCTCTCATAAATGTTAAATGCAAGACTCACAAGAGCAAACCACTTCCAAGGAACTTACCTTCATCCAGCACAAGTTCAAGAATATTTATAGAAAACCAAAAATACCCAAAGAGGTAAAATTCAAAATGTCTGGGAACCAATAAAAAATTACCAGGAGTGAAAAAAAAAATGGCACATAATGATCAGGGGGAAAAAAATCAATCAACTTTAACTGAATAAGAATTGACAAAGATAACTAGAATTTGCAGAAGAAGATGTTAAAACTGTCATCACTGTATTCCAAATGCTCATAAATTTAAGAAGAAAGGTACAGAAGATATCAAAAAAGACCCAAATCAAGTGCAAAGAACTTAAAACTACACTATCTGAAATAAAAAATACACCGTGTGGGAGACTAGACATTACAGTTTAAAAGAGGAGTGAATTTCAAGGCAGAGCAACAGAAACTGTACAAATGGAACATATAAATTTTTAAAAACAGAAAAAAGAAAAGAATATCAGTGCTCTATAGGATAACTTCAAGCTGTGAATATACTTGGAAACTGGAATCCTTAAAGGAGACAAAAGGGGGAGAGAGACAAATTACTTGAAGAAATAATGTCTGGAAATGCTCCAAATTCAAGGAAAGCTATATAAATCAATACATCAGTACACTCAACAATATCAAAGTAAAAGAAACACTAAAACTGCCACCAAAGCATATCATAATCAAATTCCTCAAAACAGGGATAAAGACAGAATCTTAAAAGCAGTCAGAAAAATAAAAAAAAACTTGTTACTTTTGGTAAAATAAAGATGACAGAAGATTTCTTGTCTGAAAAAAAAAAACTGCTAGCAAAAAACAATAGAATACTTTTCAAGCATTGAAAGAATAAAGCTATCATCCTAGATATATCAATCCAGTGAAAATATCTCTGAAAAAAAATGTTAGTAAAGACATTTTCACATACATAACACCTGAAGGAATTAATCACCAGAAGACACAGTCCAGGAAATGTTAAAGGAGTTCCTTCAAAAAGCAAGAAAATGATTACAGATGGAACTGTAGATCCACTCAAAGGAACAAAGAGAAACAGTAGTGGTAATACATGGGCAAATATATGAATTGTATTTTGTTTAAATATATTGAAAAGTTAACGGACTGTTGAATAAAAGCAATATATGGGGGGATAACATGTGTATATGTAAGACATATGACAAAAATAATGTTATGTATGACCCAAATCACAAAAACCAGGAGAAAATAAATGGACAGTACCACCACAACCCTCTTACACTGTAAGTGATAAAATAGCACTCGAATATTGACTGTGATAATTTAACCATGGACTTAAATAACACAAAAATTATAGTCAGCAAAGAGATAAAACGGGAGAAAAAATACTAAATGCAAACATGGGAAAGAGAAACAAAGAACAAACAACAAATACAAAAAATACAGTAAACTTACAATAGCAATGTTAGTGGTCTAAACATTCTACTTAAAAGACAGAAATTGTCAGATTTCATTTAAAAGCAAGATTTAATACTGTGTGCTGACCACAAGAAACCCAAGTTAAATATGAAGGCGTATATAAATGAAAAGTAAAAGGATGTCCCTTTATTATGCTAACCCCCACCCCCAAGAAAAGGAAGCTGGAATCACTAAATAACACAAGACAAGACAGAGTTAAAAAGTAAAGCATACCAACAGGGATGTAAGTAAGTAAATAAAAGTCATTTCATAATGATGAAAGGTCTACTCATCAAGAGACCAAAACAATCCTAAAACTTGAAATACCTATAGTCGTCAAGATTCTCCAGAGAAGGAATTGACTCAAGTGATTGCGGAGGTTGGTAAGTCCAAAGTCCAGAGTAGACAGCATGCTGAAGACCAGCGAGCCACAATTCAAGTCTGAAGGCACTCTGATGGCAGAATTCCCTCTACCTTGGTGGAGTTCAGTCTTTTTCTTAAGGTCTTTTCCTGATTGGATGGGGTCAATGCACATGATGGAGGACAATCTGCTACTCAAAGTCTACTGATTTAAATGTCAATTTCATCTAAAAATACCTTCACAGAGGCATACAAAATAATGTTTGACCAAATATCTGAGTACAATGGCCTACCCAAGTTTACACATAAAATTAACCATCAACCTTGAGGTACAACAGTACCTCAAGCTACATGAAGCAAAAACTGATAAAACTGCAAGGAACAATATACAAATCAGAAATTAAGGTCACAGATTTCAGTACCTTTCTCTCAATATACAATAGAACATGAGACAGAAATCAGTAAGACGACAGAAGACTTGACCAATACAATCAATCAACTTGACCAACTTGATGTACAGAAAATGCCACACAACAGCAGAATGTGCATTATTCTCAAATGTAAACAAAAGATTTATGAAGATGTACCTTATTCTTATCCATAAAACAAGTCTCAATAAATCTAAAAGGATTCAAGCCATACAAAATGTGTTTACTTTTCATCATGTAATTAAATTATAAATCAATTACCAAAAGTTCATGGGAAAATCCAAAAATATTTGAAAACTAAATAATACACCTCTAAATAACCTGTGTGTCAGATAATTAATCAAAACAGAAACTGAAAAGGATTATGACTTGAATAAAAATAAAAAGATAAAAAATTTGTGGGATGCCACAAAAGCCACCTTTTGGGGGGAAATTATAGGATTAAGTGCCTGAAAATGAAGGAATGTCTTAAATCAATGATCTCACCTCCCATATTATGAAATTAGGGGAAAAAAGAGCAAATAAAACTATGTAAAAGAAAAAAAAAACCCAATTAAGATCAGAATGGAAATCAATTAAATAGAAAATGAAAAAGCAATAGTGAAAAGCAATGAAACCAAATATTCTCCAGAGTGTATGAAGAAATTGACAAACTTCTAGCCATACCACTTGAGGGAAAAAAAACAGATAACAAATTACTGTTATCAATAATGAGGAGTTATTACTACAGATTTTGTAGTTATCAAAAAGATAATGAGGGAATATGAATAATGTTATGCTAACAGTTTTGATAATTTATGTGAAATGGAAAAATTCCTTGAAAGACAGATAGTACCAAAGCTCAATTAAGGATAAATAAAAAGGTACAAACTTACAGTTATAAAGTAAATAAGTCACGGAGATGTTATGTACATCATGCCAACTACAGTTAATAATAATGTATTACATAATTGAAATTTGCTAGGAAAGTAGATCTTAAGTTCTCATCACAAGAAAAAAAAATTGTGTAACTATGCTCTTAAAAGTTCTCATCACAAGAAAAAAAAATTTGTTTATGCATGGTGAAGATGTTAACTAGACTTATGGTGATCATTTTGCAACATAAACAAATATCAAATCATTATGTTGTACATCTGAAACTGATACAGTGCTGTAAGTCAATTATGCCTCAATAAAATAAATAAATAACCTGAATAGTCATATATCTACTAAATAATTTGAATCAGTAATTTAATTCCTCCCTACAAAGAAAACTCCAAACCAGACAGATGCACTGGTGAATTCTACCAACATTAAAAAAAGAAATCACACCAATTCTATGTAAACTCATCCAAAATACTAAAAAGAAGGGAGTAACTCCTTATTCATTTCATGAAGTCAACATTACCCTGAAGCCAAAACCAGACAAAAATATTACAAGGAAAGAGAGAATCCAAGAGGATTCTCAGGTCCTTTGTCTTTATTTGTTTATCTCAGGCCCTATTATGCTCAGGTCTTTCAATCTGGTCCCGTACCTGGAATAAATGCCACTTTGTTTTAATGTATCATCATATCTATACAGTGTTGATTAGCTCTACTAAAATTTCATAAAATTCAGAAAATCTCATACAATTTCAAATAAAATTTGTATCTATTCATGACATATTGGTCTTTAGTTCCCTTTTCTAGACAGTTTTATGTCTTCTTTCACATCAGTCTGTCTTGTCTGTTATTTTCTTGTCTTGTTGCATTGGCTACAACTTCTGGCACAGTGTTGAATAGGAGTAGTGAGAAGGGACGTCTGTGCATTATGCTTTGACGACTTGTTTTGTTATGCCTTTTCTGTTAGGCAAAACCTGTTTCTTATGCCTTTTCTGTAAGACTAGATTAGTCTTCTTTCTAGAGTATGTATTTTCTGAGATGTCTAGTGAATGTTTCCAGTGTTCACAAATTTGTCTCCAGTCTTGCTGCAGTTGTAAGTTAAGCATCCCCCAGCCCTGTGCAAGAGTCACAACTCCCATGTTGTTTTTATTTCCCTGGTAGCTGTGCTTTATCAGGGTATTTTTGGTTTTGTTTTTTGAGAGGCCTCTTGGATTCTCACTTTGCTCAGGTACAGTTTAGTATTTGGACAAAGAATCAAGGGAACTCCTATGAGGATAAATAAACTGTGGTACATTTAGACAATGTAGTATTATTCAGTGCTAAGAAGAAATGAGCTATCAAGCCATTAAAAGACATGTAGGAATCTTAAATGCATATTACTAAATTAAAAAATCTGTTTTGAAAAAACGATTTACTGTATACTCCAATTATAGGACACTGGAAAAGAAAAAAAATTGCAGAGAGTAAAAAGATCAATGGTTGCCAGAGGCTAGGGGAAAGGGCAAGATAAATAGGCAGAGCATAAGGGATTTTTAGAGCAGTGAAAGCACCCTGTTTGATACTATAATGGTGAATACATGTCGTTATACATTTGTTCAAACCCACAGAATGTACAACACCAAGAGTGAACCCTAATGTAAACCACAGGTTTGAAGTGATGAAGATGTGCCAATGCAGGTTTATCAACATAACAAATGTACCATTTTGATGGGCAGTATTGTTAATGGGGTGGCTAGGTGTGTGTTGCCAGGGGATATATGAGAACTCTCTGTATCTTCCTCTCAATTTGCTATAATCCTAAAAATGCTCAAGAAAGGAAGGAAGGGAGGAAGGAAGGAAATCAGTCAGTCAGTCAGTCTTAAAAAAATACACATGGCATTGTGCTAAGCCCTGTTTGACAGCCTGGCAGTAAATGGGAAAATCAGTGAGTGCACTTCTTCTGGAAAACAAAAATGAAAATGAAACAAAGCAAAACAAATTACAACACCAAGTGCTAGTAAGACTGTGGAGCAACTGGAATTCTCATACAATGTTTGTCGAAGCGTGAATATATAAATGCACTTGAGAAATCAGTCTAGTAATTTCTCGTAAAGGTAAATATTCAACTACTACTCTACGGTCCAGCAATCCCACCTCAAGGTATTTATTCACAAAATGTGAAAACATAGGTAAACAAAGGGACGTGTGTAAGAATGTTTGTAGCAAATCTATTCATATTAGCCAAAACACTGGAAAGCTCCCAAAATGTTCATCAACAGAAAAATGGATAAATAAATTTTGGTGTATCTTAACCATGAAAAAATACTTCACAATAGAAAGAAACTGCAACACCCAAAAACATGGATCAACCTTAAAAACATTATGCTGGGGCGCCTGGGTGGCTCAGTTGGTTGAGCGACTGCCTTCGGCTCAGGTCATGATCCTGAAGTCCCGGGATCGAGTCCCGCATCGGGCTCCCTGCTTGGCAGGGAGTCTGCTTCTCCCTCTGACCCTCCTCCCTCTCATGCTCTCTGTCTCTCATTCTCTCTCTCTCTCAAATAAATAAATAAAATCTTAAAAAAAAAAAAACAAAAACATTATGCTGAATGAAAGAAGCCAGACACAAAAAGAATCCATATTGTGTGATTCCATTTATATAATGTCCTTTAACAGGCAAAAGTAATATATGAGCCAGTAAATTAGAACATGGTTACTGGGAGTAGTGGTGACTGATTACCTGGGGTCGACAAGACAGATTTTTCTTGGGTGATAGAAATACTGTAGTTCTTTAAATTATACAGTACATGAATGAATGCATTTATCAAAACTCATATTATTATACCTCAAATTCTGTATGGCTTAATGTATGCAAATTATTTCTCAGTTAAAAAAATTATAAAATAAGTACATCTGTTCAGAGTCCAGCTATATTAGATATAACTGCAAAGTTTGGTGAATGGTCAAATAAATAAATTTTATTTAAAAATCATTGCAAAAAACATGGTGAAAAGTCCTTTTTAAATTGTTTTTTCAAAAAAATTAGTTGTTTGGGGAACATGATTATAATAATTAATAATAATTATAATTTAGGAACAACCAGAATTCACACATATATAAATATGAATAAGGTAATTGCTCTAAAATTAGAGTAATTTTTCTCCACTCAAAACTGACAGAAGGCAATGATATGCTCAAATTACTTCTGTTCCAAATATGACATTAATGCAGAATAAAAGCACTAATAACAAAAATTATGATGATAATAATAGTTAATATGTATTGGATTCACTATGTACCCAAACTTGTTCCCCATACTTACCATATGTTAATTCATTTTATTCTTACTACAGTATTTGAGACAGATAATACTATTAGTTATAATTCTTATATGAGAACATTGGGGCATAAAGAGATTAAGTAATTTGTCCATGACAAAGCAGATGGATTAAAACTCAGACAATTTATTCCAAGTTCTGCTGTTCACCAGTAGAATACACTGCCTCATGATAAACATATGTCAATACAGATGCTCACACCAGTGCTGGATTATAGTAGTGAATCAAGACGCAAAACATTGATTAAGGAGACATGCCAAAATCAGCACTGCTCTCTGAATTTCCTTTAACACCAGAGAACTTTCTATCATAATTCATACAGGATGTTAATTCCCAAAATAATCTCTGTACCCACACATCTCCCTTGAAAGCCAGACCTATATCCAACTGTCCTACTTGACCTGTCCATGTGGATATCTATTAGGTACATCAAACTCAACACCTTCACAACCATGAATATTCATTTTTCCCACCTCACCCCCCCCAAACACAAATCTCTTGTAGTTTTCTCCAACTTAGTCAACTTAATAAATAGCATTCCCATCATCCCAGTTGCTTGAGCTATAAACCTGGATATATTCTTCCCTCCTCTCTTCTCAAACAATCCACATCCAATTTGTCAGCAGATCCTGCTGGTTGTTCCTTAGATACTTATTCAAAATCTGTCTACGTCTCTCTCATATATCCCTGTTCCAAGCCACCATACTATATTGCCTGGCTTGTTTTAGTATCTTCTAAATGGTCCTCAGCTTGCACTCAGAGTGATTCTTCTAAAAAATAAATCAGATTATGTCACCACTTGCTGAAATCCTCAAAGATAATCCCATCACTCAGAGAAAAGGCCAAAGTGTACACAATACACACAGATCTGTACGGAGATTTGTACACAAATCTCCGCTATTTCTCTGACTCTGTCTCCTGGTTTCTCTGTGCTCACATCTTTCCAGTCACAACTAGCCTCCCGCTGCTTACGGGATATTCCAGACACAATCTGCTCAGGGTCTTTGATTTGTGTTCCTCTGCTCAGGACTCTCTTCCAGATGTTGACAGAGCTCATTCCCTCATCTCAAATGTGGTCTTCTCAGGGACCAACGTCTTTAAATTCTTTAAACTAGGGTGTCTGGGTGGCTCAGCTGGTGATTACCAGTACGTCCTACAACTGACCCACAAAGAAATAGTTAAAAGACCTGAATGACCCCAAAGCATCTGCCTTTGGGTCATGTCATGGCCCGGGATCCTGAGATCAAACCCCACATTGGGCTCCCTGCTTAACAGGGAGCCTGCTTCTCCCTCTCCCTCTGTCCCCCCTGCTCATGCTCTCTCTCGCTCAAATAAATAAATAAAATCTTTAAAAAATTCTTTAAACCCACTCCTTGCCAGGTTATCCCTTTTCCCTTTCCTTGTTTTCTCTTCATGGCACTTATGATATTCTAAACTACTATTCCCATTCTTTTTCAATTATCTGTCTTTCTTTGGTGGAATGTCAGCTCTGTGACGATGGTGATCCCTGCCTGCTTTATTCACTGCTATACAAAGTTCCAAAGCCTAGAACTCAATAAAAAGTGGTTGACTACATGAATGGATGATGAACAAGCAGGTCTGCCCTTGCATGCCATGATCCACCAGGGACACCAGACAATGAATCTCTGTTAGAATTCCTGAGTTTCCATATCACTTCTCTGTGCTATGCCCAGGGCCTTGTTCCCCCCCACTGAACCAGGAAATACCTTCCTTTCTGTAGCCCATCTCCCCTTCAGCAGGCACAGTCCTAGTTTTGTTGTTATAATTCTGGATGGTTAATTTAACACTGGGTGGTCACTGTCCTCAGAATTCCATTTTGTTCTAAATCTGGGAAGAAATCCTCAAGCCTCAGCTCACCCTGAGGACCCTTTCTGATGGCCATGTTACCCTCTGGAAGAGGGAGTCGGATACAGTGATCTGCACTGTGAACTGGAAGTGTGAATTACCATTATTTTAATTCCAACCTCTCCTCCTATGTATGTCTATTTGCTCTGCAGCATGATAATGTGCCTATTCAGGTCTTTTAACTATTTCTTTGTGGGTCAGTTGTAGGACGTACCGGTAATCACCAGCTTCCCTTCCCCTTAAATCAAAGGCAGGCCAGAACCCCATACAGTGGAATGGAATACGAGTCTGTCCCCAGGTCTCAATAAAACTGGACGTTAAAGGCTAATGTACATTTTTATGACCCCTGTGAGCCCTGGAAAGAGGAAAAAAGAAATTAAAAGCCCCTCAGAGCAACACTGAGGAACCATATACTCCAAGGGCAGGGCAGAGACATTGTTAATGTAGGAAATATTATTTCTAAATATGAACTAAAAGCATATAGTCTCTTAAAATATTAATGTTTGTCCTTGGAAAGAGGTACTTAGCGGGCAGGTCAGTACTGACTATGAGGCAGGCTGCAGCTCTCCCTGGAGGGAGGGCTGAAAGGAAAGGGTCCCCGGGGCCCACATCCAGCATAGCTCCTGCACTGGCCAAGCCTCCCAGCTCCTCGCGAAGCTGAGAGCTATGGAACATCAGGTTTGGGGGTGTCTTGAGATGGTGCCAAGCAGAACGCAGGCTGGTCTGGCTCGGGGCCGGGGCGGGGGGGAAGAAACCGAGAAGCAAGCTCTCTCCCTGTGGGAAAAGGTGTGAGTTTTAGGCGGGGGCCGGGGGCGGGGCGGCGCTTGACAGGAGGGTTTCTTAGAAAACCCATGTCAACCCAAAGTCAACAAACCCAGCTCATGAGTGAGGGGAGCATCCCCTGGGGACCCCCTTCCTGAGACTCCAGGAATGACCAATTAACTGGAACTTTAACCTTTAATTTCTTACAATGTGATTTCCTTCATAAATTGCCCTGAGCTTCCTGCAAACAAAAGTGTATATTAAATGTGAAACAAATCAACCTTTTGGCTACATGCTCTCTACCTGAGTGTTAAGAATTACAATTTATCCCACACCAAGGTTGGAGCTGAATATCATCATCAGAGGATGAATATTTAAGATATACATATAAAGCTAAAACATATTCCAAAATTGCAAAATAGTATTGTGAATCTGTAACTTTAAAAAGGGTAGTGTCAAGATTTTGTTTGTTATCACTTTGGCATTATAGAAAAAGTAATTCTCAACACTGTCACTTGCTAATTCCCCCTGCACGGTACTAAAATGAATATTTGTCATAGTAAATGGATGCTTACTTCTAACTGAGATCAGGGGAGGAGCACAGTATGTTTTGGTTTGGCTAAACCTCATTCGGTTATAGTCAAGAATGATGTCACAAATTCTTAAGTCTCCCTTTATTGCTAAAAATAACCAATTAAAGACAACTCTTCTTTAGACTGGAAGATTTGATTGATGTTGACAGTGCAATTTCACAGAAGCAATCCCACAAACCAAAGCTGTGTGTGCCAATTTGAGCAAGAGGATTTCTGCGTATTTGCAAAAGCCAACTTACTGCCCTTCACTCTGATTTTTATTTCTGGTTTTTCTGTTTGCATGTCTGCCCCATAACACAGCCAGTTGAGGAAAATGTCCTTAAATCTCTGACCTAAAATGTCAGAGTGGAGCTATGTAAGTGATTCTCATGATAAGAAAATTACCTGTAGATTCCCAACTGCATCTCAGATTTATTTAATTGCACATCTACCAATTTTACCAGTTTTTTCCTCCAGGTACAGGACACAATCACCATGTAAGAAACTCCTGAGTACAGGAGACATCATGTGATTGAGTCCTTCAGTGTTTTCCAGGAAGAACCTCTTATCTCTAAAGCAATCATTGGTTGTTGGTAAGTCTACTTCTGCATTAACATGCCATTTGTTACGTATCCACTTCAGTATTTCCATTAGCGAAGTGTAATATTAAAACTTTTTTTTTTTTTAGGAATGCCTGGGTGGCTCAGTCAGTTAAACGTCTGCCTTTGGCTCAGGTCATGATCCCAGGATCCTGGGTTTGAGTCCCATATCAGGCTCCCTGTTCAGAGGGGAGTCTGTTTCTCCCTCTCCCTCTGTCCCTCCCCCTGCTTGTGTGCGCTCTCTCTCTGACAAATAAATAAAATCTTAAAAAAAAAACAACTTTGTTTCAAGAATTTTTTAAACAGATTATCTGAACGTATTGTGTAAGTGTATGATAATGAATTTCCAATCTTTTGGCCTATCATGCAGATTTTCCATAGCTTAAGAAGGATGAAAGAAGCACATTCTCCCTTTGCTACTCTGAGTAGTTCTGTGATGTGTCCTAGGCCACAAATGCATTCCGAACAGAAAACTGGCATTTATGAGTAAAACGTGGTATGCTTCCAAAATCAAAGATAGCACTTCCATGTTTGTTCTGGTTTTGATGATATTTGCATGATGCTAAAGTAAATATTTAGCTATTAAGCTATTAAAGGCCAAAAGCTAAAGTCAAGTAACCAACTTTGGCCCTGTACTAGAGCTGAAGGCAAAATTCGGTGCATTCCTACTGTAAATCTACGCAGACTTGGATGTTAGCCATGCAGGGAATGAAAGATAAAGCAGCAAAGGAAAAGGGAACTATACTATGCCCAAACTCCTCAGCTACAGAGGAAAGAAGGTACCTGCATATCGAGCAAATAGATCAAGATTCCAGGTGGTGATCACTGTCACCAGAGAGTGACCCATGACAAAGCCAAAAGTAACACTACACTGGACTATGGGTGTAAGAGTAAATGCATGAAAAACCCTCTAATTAGACCATGGATTAGAGAAAGTGCTTCCTTTAAAGGGGGAATAAAAGGGACAGTCCACAAATAGATTAAAATTAGATTACTTTGGTTATATTTTGATGAAATTCTAACTGTTGAACACATCAAAAATGGCCATAAACTCATAAATTGGTATACAAAAGAAATAAGATTAATACTAATATCAAGACTTTATTTTTATCTCTTTATTTTGGCTTAAAAGGGGGGAAAATCTCCCTATTTAATTAAAAGCTTATGATATTCTCTTACAGTAGCAATCAAATAAATGGTAAAATGTTTGCTACCTTGCATAACGCAGCTGGGGAAACAAGCAAATATTCAACAACAGGACACAAAAAAGTAGAAGATGCAATGTTTAACCAACCATACTAATTTAGAAAGCAAATAACACATTTTTAAATGATGCACTCATTTCAGACACTCTCACTTTACATTTTTATGCTGTTAAGGGCTTTGTGATAAAACTTTCTATGTGACTTTGTTATAATGTGCAACTTTTTTCCTAACAGCACAGCTCTTAGATCAATGAGAGAGTATCACAACTCACAACCACTATTTTGTTCTGACTTAACATAAAGGATTAAAGTTTCCAGTCAGATACATAGTAGATTAGAGACCGTATCCAGTGCTTTGGACTGAATTGTGTTCTCATGCTGAAGTCCTAACCCCTAGAACTTTGGAATGTAATTGTGTTTGGAGATCAGGCCCATAAAAAAGGGGAGGCAAATGGGCGCCTGGGTGGCTCAGTTGGTTAAGTGACTGCCTTCGGCTCAGGTCATGATCCTGGAGTCCCTGGATCGAGTCCCGCATCGGGCTCCCTGCTCAGCAGGGAGTCTGCTTCTCCCTCTGACCCCCCCCCTCTCATGTGCTCTCTCTCATTCTCTCTCTCTCAAATAAATAAAATTAAAAAAAAATCTTAAAAAAAAAAAAGGGGGGAGGCAAAATGGGGTCATGGTGGTGGTCCCAATCCAACAGGACTGATGTCCTCAGTGTAAGAAGAAGGGCAGCTGAATTAAAAGGCCACAAAGACTCAGTGAGTAGGTGGCCATTTCCACACCAAGCAGGAGTCCTAGGAGAACCCAAAGCTGCCAAACACCATGATGTTGGACTTATACCCTACAGAACTGTGAGAAAATAAATTTCTGTTATTTAAGCCACCCCGCCTGTAGAACTTCCTTTGGCAATCCCAGCCAACTAACACACTCACAGAAAGCATGCTCTGGGCTGAGTGTGAGAGCAAAGGGGTTAGTCTGCAGCTTCTACCCTGGCTGTTCCTGTGGCTTCCAGGAGTGTACCCCTCCACACTGGATGGGAACCATGTGTGCAGAGACGACCTACCTCTCTACATGCCTCCCTACCCATCATCTACCCATCCATGGAGCTTCTCTTATCTGACTTCAACTTATCTATTCCTTAGAACATTGCCTCTAACCAAAATCTAGCTACTTCGTCTGGGGCTCCAGAACCGTGAGATGGATTTCTGTTGCTTAACCCAGCCAGATCTGTGATGGTAGCCCTAACAAACCAATACAGCCAGTATCAAACTTTATTAATAATTTTAAGAATATAAGCCAGCAAGAGGGACGGGAAAAGCAGACAGGGAGAGGTCTACTACATCCTACAATATTCCCAGGGCCTCCTTCTTAATTAAGCATGTAATTTCTGGACAGAATAAGAGAGAAAGTCCCCATGTCAGGGTTGCAGATTGTCTTTCACAAAACAAGGAAGTGTTAAAATTATGAAACACCTACATTTTATATCCCCAAGAACTCTACACCTTATGTGACATTCTCCAGGGAGTTATGCTTCAGAAATCTGTACTTTGTTGAGTTTGTTTTTCACCAGTAAATGCAAGACAGAAACATCCCACTCAAAACACTGGATAGATAAGAATTTGCTTCCTAGCAAATACTGGTATATTTGCCTAGAAGTAATGCTTACGAGAAGAGTGCACCCATTTTCTGCCTGTTTTTTGTTTTTGTTTTTGTTTTCCCCTCCTGGAATACCCCATGCTAATCATGGGGGAGATCACAGACCTGCCGCTTTAACTCCCTCTACACACATTCTCTCTCCTGAATTTTCTGGCAAATTTCCTTTAGGATATCAAAAGCCTCTCTGAAGCTTTTGACCTAGGAAATTACTAATTCTAACTGAGCCATAGCTGAAGTAGAATGAACTTGAATTTAAATTCTCCCGTGATCATTTCAGATTTTCATTTGTAATTTTTGTATTTGAATTTTATTATTTCCACATCTTTATGTAATAAATACATGTTCACTGGGAAAATTAGAAAATTACCTAAAACAAAAAATATTAGCAGTAAGTACTACATATATATATACACATATGTGTATATATATATGTATATCCCAATATTTTCCATATATTCACACATAAAATTTACAAAAATTAGCTTTTCATTTCATAATCTGCATTTTAAAATTAAAAACATATTATGAACTCATTTCCAGTCTACTGAATATGCTTTTACAAAATAATTTTCATGGCCATTTAGCATATGTTTGTACAATATCATGATTATATACCAAAGAAGCATATATATTTATTTTTTTTTAAATTTTATTTATTTATTTAATAGAGAGAGAGAGACAGTGAGAGAGGGAACACAAGCAGGGGGAGTGGGAGAGGGAGAAGCAGGCTTCCTGCAGAGCGGGGAGCCTGATGCGGGACTCGATCCCGGGACTCCAGGATCATGACGTGAGCCGAAGGCAAACGCTTAAGGACTGAGCCACCCAGGCGCCAGCGAAGCATATGTATTTTAATGTAATGGTTGATGAACCAAAAGTGCACAGTGATTCAGCAGATTAATAAAGTACATATAGAATGCATTTGACCATTCCTCTTGATTGAAAGAGTCAAACAGTACAGCCACCCAGGGGTAAACTTTGATACACTGACCAAAATTTATTCTCCTTTGCTTCCTAGATGCACAGCAAGGGAATATCCTTGGGTGGGTATTTTCCAGCAAGAAGAAAAACGTTCTCACTAATTTCTCGGCAGAAAGAAAATGCACAGTGAGAAGGACTGATGTGTGCTACGTCCAGGGCACCTGCACTGCTGTGGGCTGGTGCTTCCTCCCCAGGGGGAGACCCAATGCCCATGGGGCAGCAGCCCTGTTTCCATCACAGGGGTGAGCACCAGGCGCTAGGACAAAGCCATACGCATGACCACCATGCGCTAGGTCTGAACCAACATCTTGGTTGCTGAGTGCCTGCAAGCGCAGAGCTGCTCCACACTGCCCAGCAGGGTAAGCGACTGCATCACTGGTGGATCTGGCCTGACCCTAAGGAATGCACTTCCTTCTTAGTGAAGTGAGAATGACCCACACACAGATTTCTCTCGCACCGCAGCACGCTTCTGAATTTCCTTTTCCTGAGCCTGAGCCTCTGCTTCCAGAAACAACACGCCTTCATGTCCCTTTCTGAACCTCTGCAAGTCTTGTGAACACATAGACATTTCTCATTTTGTCCAGAATGTCAGAACAACTTTTTTTTTTCTTCTTCCAATTTTACTGAAACATGACAAAATGAGGCAATGCTCCTCTTCTACCCGATGGGAGCCCTTCCTCCCCAGTGAATTTGTCAACTTATCATTGGTGGCAAAGGACTTTTCACATCATCGTATAATGTTGCTACAAGAAAGGATCTTGTAAATCATATAGTTAACTTTAACTTTTTATGAATGCAGAAACGAATACTTAGGGTAGTTTGAAAATTTGTCCAACATCACAAAAGTAACTGCAAAACTGAGATTACAATTCAGAAATCCTATTTCCTAGGTAAGTATCCTTTCGTTGGCTCCAAAATGCAAGCATAGAAAGGAGGAAAGAATTCTATCCCAAAAATTCTGACCGTGAATTTTACCTTTCCCACCATCTTTTATGTCTAAGAAATTTCAATGCACACAACTCATTCAACAGGGCTAAATTTTAATTGTTCTTTCATTCAACAAACATTTATTACACACCAAAAATGCATCGATTACTTTGCCATGTGCTAGAGATGAATGGTTAGCAAGATATGGTTTCTTCCCTAAAAGCGATAATCTTTAGTAAATAGCAAATTACAACATAGTATTCCAAGTGGGATGCACTTTGTACAGCAGGGGTAAGTATAGGGTGTTATGGACTTAAATAATTCAAGCCTCTTAACACAATTTAAAAAGTCAGAAGAGCAGCTCTATCTGCCCGTGGGTCCTGTCCCTGTGCTTTAATAAAACCACCTTTTTGGGCGCCTGGGTGGCTCAGTTGGTTAAGCGACTGCCTTCGGCTCAGGTCATGATCCTGGAGTCCCTGGATCGAGTCCCGCATCGGGCTCCCTGCTCGGCAGCGAGTCTGCTTCTCCCTCTGACCCTCCCCCATCTCATGCTCTCTCTATCTCATTCTCTCTCTCAAATAAATAAATAAAATCTTTAAAAAATAATAATAATAAATAAATAAATAAATAAAAAGTCAGAAGAGGGCGCCTGGGTGGCTCAGTTGATTAAGCGACTGCCTTCGGCTCAGGTCATGATCCTGGAGTCCCGGAATCCAGTCCCACATCGGGCTCCCTGCTCAGCGGGGGGTCTGCTTCTCCCTCTGACCCTCTCCCCTCTCGTGCTCTCTGTCTCTTATTCTCTCTCTCAAATAAATAAATAAAATCTTTTTAAAAAAAAAAAAGTCAGAAGAGCTTCCTAAAAAAAAGTTTTCAAAAGTAACACAGTCAGATAAAGGGGGATGGGGAAAATAGGAAAAATAAAAACCATCAGATTTAATCAAACTTTGGACAAATCCTTAGCCTGTCCCTAATTCCTCAGGACCATTACCTACTCTGGCCTTCCTTATATGCTCTTTCTCCTAGTGAAATCCCTGTTTCAAGCAACAGGATAAGGCTTGTTACAGCAATTATAAACATTAAAATCCTATTCAGTCAAAGAAAATAACTGGAAAAACCTTTGTTTTGATCTCTACTTACATCTCTTTTTTACCAAAGCATTATTATTCTCCACAAAATGTAACTGTATGATGCATAAGATATTTGGCCTTCTTGTGCACGAAGGAGTATGATTTTAAAACGCTGCTGGGTAGATTCTTAAAGATTAATGAGGCATTCAAAAATTCCTATAATTTTGAGTGGGGAGAAAAATTGAAGAACTAAATAGGCCTGCAGTGTAGTCTCTGGGTCATGAATAATCTTCTCTAAAGTGTCTATAGTTAAATAAGGACTGTCTCTCACTGAGAGGATAAGGGCAAATTATTTCACATACTGCTGGAAATTGGGTGAAAATCTCTTAAATACAGATATTCAAGTCTCTTACATTTTATTAAAGGTTTAAATAATAATTTAAAAATTTATGTTCCATGCTTTATGATGAAATAACACACTTATATTTTATATGCCTTAGAATATTTCCATAAAATTTAAAATAATTTTCTATAAATGAGAAATCAACATAGGATGAATGTTTAAAATATATATAAAATAATGTACAAAGTACTTAATGTGTTAATACAATTCAGTATTTCTCAGAGAAAGACAGTTATATGATCTCACTGATATGTGGAATTTAAGAAACGAAACAGGATCATAAGGGTAGGGATAAGTAAAACAAGATGAAATGAGAGAGGGAGACAAACCATAAGAGACTCTTAATCATAGGAAACAAACTAAGGGTTGCTGGCGGGGGTGGGGGTGCAAAGATGGGGTAACTAGGTGATGGACATTAAGGAGGGCACATGATGTAATGAGCACTGGGTATTATGTAAGACTGATGAATCACGGAACTCTACCTCTGAAACTAATAATACACTGTATGTTAATTAATTGAATTTAAATTAAAAAATTAAATAAAATTAAATTCAATATTCCTTTAAAGGAGATACAGGTAAAATATCAAAATTTTACTAATCAGATGCACTATATTCAAAGCATTTCAAATTGGCATAAGAAAGTTTTGACCAAAGCTCATTAAGAAAAAAACCATAAATATATCTAATTATTTCCTGCCTATTTTTAAGAAAAAAAAACTTACTAAGGTATCAGAATGGATAAAAGCACTAGACCCATCTATATCCTGCCTATACAAGACTCATTTTAGACCTCAAGACAACTGCAGATGGAAATTGAGGGGATAGAGAACCATCTATCATGCTAATGGACATCAAAAGAAAGCCAGAGCTAATATCATCCTCAATGGGGAAAAGCGGAGAGCCTTTCCCTTAAGATCAGAACATGACAAGGATATCCACTCTCGCCACTTTGTTCAACGTAGTACTAGAAGTCCTGGTAACAGCAATGAGACAACAAAAAGAAATAAAAGGTATTCAAATTGGCAAAGAAGAAGTCAAACTCTCTCTCTTTGCAAATGACATGATACTTCATGTGGAAAATCCAAAAGACCCCACCCCCAAATTACTAGAACTCATATAGCAATTCAGTAATGTGGCAGAATACAAAATCAATGCACAGAAATCAGTTGCTTTCTTATACACTGACAATGCAACTATAGAAAGAGAAATTAGAGAATCAATTCCATTTACAATAGCACCAAAAACCATAAGATACCTCGGAATAAACCTAACCAAAGAGGTAAAGTATCTATACTCTAGGAACTACAGCACACTCATGAAAGAAATTGAAGAAAACACAAAAAGATGGAAAAAACATTCCATGCTTATGGATTGGAAGAATAAACATTGTTAAAATGTCTATGCTGCCCATAGCAATCTATACCTCCAACGCCATCCCAATTAAAATTCCAATGACATTTTTCAAAGTGCTGGAACAAACAATCCTAAAATTTGTATGGAATCAGAAAAGGCCCTGAATAGCCAAGGAAATGTTGAAAAAGAAAAACAAAGCTGGGGGCATGACATTGCCTGATTTCAAGCTATATTATAAAGCAGTGATCACCAAGACAGCATGGTACTGGCACAAAACCAGACATATAGACCGATGGAACAGAATAGAGAGCCCAGATATAGACCCTCCACTCAATGGTCAAATAATCTTAGACAAAGCAGGTAAAAATATGCAATGGAAAAAAGACAGTCTCTTCAATAAATGGGGCTGGGAAAACTGGACAGCTATATACAGAAGAATGAAACTCGACCATTCTCTAACACCATACACAAAGATAAACTCAAAATGGATGAAAGAACTCCATGTGAGAGAGGAATCCATCAAAGTCCTAGGGGAGAACATAGGCAATAACCTCTTTGACATCGGCCACAGCAACTTCTTTCAAGATCCATCTCCAAAGGCTAGTGAAGCAAAAGCAAAAATGAACTTTTGGGACTTCATCAAGATAAAAAGCTACTGCACAGCAAAGGAAACAGTCAACAAAACAAAGAGGCAACCCACAGAATGGGAGAAGATATTTGCAAATGACACTATAGACAAAGAGCTATAGATCTATAAAGAACTTCTCAAACTCAACACCCAAAAAACAAATAAATCAAAAAATGGGCAGAAGACATGAACAGACACTTCTCAAAAGGAGATATACAAATGGCTAGCAGACACATGGAAAAATGTCCATCGTCATTAGCCATCAGGGAAATCCAAATCAAAACCACATTGAGATACCACCTTATACCAGTTAGAATGGCAAAAATTGACAAGGCAAGAAACAACAAATGTTGGGGAGGTTGTGGAGAAAGGGGAACCCTCTTACACTGTTGGTGGGAATGCAAGTTGGTATAGCCACTTTGGAAAACAGTGTGGAGGTTCCTTAAAAAAATTAAAAACAGAGTTGCCCTATGACCCAGCAATTGCACTACCGGGTATTTATTCCAAAGATACAGATGTAGTGAAAATAAGGGCCACATGCACCCCAAAGTTCATAGCAGCAATGTCCACAATAGCCAAACTGTGGAAGGAGCTGAGATGCCCTTCAACAGATGAATGGATAAAGAAGACGTGGTCCATATATACAATGGAATACTACTCAGCCATCAGAAAGGATGAATACCCAACTTTTAGATCAACATGGATGGGACTGGAAGGGATTATGCTAAGTGAAATAAGTCAAGCAAAGAAAGTCAATTGTCATATGGTTTCACTTATTTGTGGAATATAAGGAATAGCATGGAAGACTTTAGTAGAATGAAGAGAAAAACGAAGCAGGGGAAATCGGAGGGGGAGATGAACCATGAGAGACTATGGACTCCAAGAAACAAACTGAGGGTTTTAGAGGGGAGGGAAGTAGGGGTATGCATTAGCCTAGTGATGGGTATTAAGGAGGGCACGTATTGCATGGAGCACTGGGTGTTATATGCAAACAATGAATCGTGGAACACTACATCAAAAACTAATGATGTACTGTATGGTGACTAACATAACATAATAAAATTAAATTAAAAAAAAAAAAAGAAAGCCAGAGTAGCCATACTTATTTCAGACAAACTAGATTTTAAACCAAAGTCTGTAACAAGAGATGGAGAAGAACATTTTATCATAATAAAGGGGTCTATCCATCAAGAAGATAACAATTGTAAATATTTATGTCCCCAACTTGGGAGCACTCAAATATATAAAACAATTAATAACAAACATAAAGAAACTCATAGATAATAATACAATAATGGTAGGGGACTTTAACACCCCACTCACAGCAATGGACAGATCATCTAAGGAGAAGATCAATAAGGAAACAAGGGCTTTGAATGACACACAGGACTAGATGGACTTCACAGATACATTCAGAACACTCCATCCTAGAGCAGCAGAATACATATTCTTTTCGAATACACATTCTTCAGAACAGATCACATACTGGATCACAAATCAGCCTTCAACAAGTACAAAAAGAATGAGATCATACCATGCATATTTTCAGACCACAACGCTATGGAACTTGAAATCAACCACAAGAAAAAATTTGGAAAGACCACAAATACATGGAGATTAAAGAACATCCTACTAAAGAATGAATGGGTTAACCAGAAAATTAAAGAAGAAATGAAAAAAATACATGGAAGCAAAGGAAAATGAAAACACGACAGTCCAAAACCTTTGAGATGCAGCAACGGCAGTCCTAAGAGGGAAGAATATAGCAATACAGTCCTTCCTCAAGAAGCAAGAAAAGTCCCAAATATACAACCGCACCTTACACCTAAAGGAGCTAGTAAAGAAACAGCAAATAAAGCCTAAAACCAGTGGAAGAAGGGAAATAATAAAGATTAGAGCAGAAATAAACAACATAGAAACAAACAAACAACAGTAGAATAGATCAATGGAACTAAGAGCTGGTTCTTTGAAAGAATTAATAAAATCGATAAGCCCCTAGCCAGATTTATCAAAAAGAATAGAGAGAGGACTCCAATAAATAAAATCATGAATGAAAGAGGAAAGAACACAACCCACACCACAGAAATACAAACAATCATGGGAGAATATTATGAAAAATTACATGCCAATGAACTGGGCAATCTGGAGAAATGGACAAATTCCTAGGAACATACAAACTACCAAAAACTGAAACAGGAAGAAATAGGAAATTTGAACAGACCCATAAGCAGCAAAGAAGTTGAAACAGTAATCAAAAATCTCCCAACAAACAAAAGTCCAGGGCCTGATGCTTCCCAGGGAATTCTACTAGACATGTGAAGAAGAGTTAATACCTCTTCTCCTACCATTCCAAAAAAATAGAAAGGAAAGGAAAACTTCCAAACTCATTCTACAAAGCCAGCATTACCTTGACTCCAAAACTAGACAAAGACCACACTAAAAAGGAGAATTACAGGCCAACATCCCTGATGAACATGGATACAGAAATTCTCAACAAGATACTAGAAAATCGAATCCAACAATACATTGAAAAAATCATTCACCATGATCAAGTGAGATTTATTCCTGTTTTGCAGGGGTGGTTCAACATTCTCAAATCAATCAATGTGATATACCACATTAATAAAATAAAGGATAAGAACCATATGCTCCTCTCAATAGATGCAGAAAAGACATTTGACAAAATATAGCATCCATTCTTGACAAAAACCCTCAACAAAGTAGGGATAGATGGAACATGCCTCAACATCATAAAGGCCATATATGAAAGACCCACAGCTAATATTATCCTCAATGGGGAAAACTTGAGAGCCTTTCCCCTATAGTCAGGAATAAGATAAGGATGTCTGTTCTCACCATTACTATTTAACACAGTACTGGAAGGCTCAGCCTCAGCAGTCAGATAACAAAACAAAACAAAAAAGCACCCAAATTGGCAAGGAAGAAGTCAAACTTTCACTATTTGCAGATGACATGATGGTCTATGTAGAAAACCCAAGAGACTCCACCAGAAAATTGCAAGAACTAATACATGAATTAAGCAAAGTCACAGGATATAAAATCAATGTACAGAAATCTGTTGCATGTCTATACACCAACAAAGCAGCAGGAGAAAAAGAATTCAAGGAATTGATCCCATTTACAAATGTACCTAAAACAGTAAGATGCTTGGAATAAACTTAACCAAAGAGGTAAAGATCTATACTCTGAAAACTATAGAATACTTATGAAGGAAACTGAAGAGGACACAAAGAAATGGAAAAACATTCCATGCTCATGGATTAGGAGTACAAACATTGCTAAAATGTCTGTACTACCCAAAGCAATCTACAGATTTAATGCAATCCCTATAAAGATATCACCAGCATTTTTCACAGAGCTAGAACAAAGAATCCTAAAATTTGTATGGAACCACAAAAGATCCTGAACAGCCAAAGCAGTCCTGAAAAAGAAAAGCAAAACTGGAGGCATCACAATTCTGGATTTCAAGCTCTATTACAAAGCTGTCATCATCAAGACAGTATGGTACTGGCACAAAAACAGACAAAAAGCTCAATGGAACAGAATAGAAAACCCAGAAATGGACCTACAGCTACATGGTCAACTAAACTTTGACAAAGCAGGAAAGAATATCCAATGGAAAAGAAGACAGTCTCTTCAACAAATGGTGTTGGGAAAATTGGACAGCTACATGCAGAAGAATGAAACTGGATGACTTTCTTACAACCATAAACAAAAATAAATTCAAAATTGATGAAAGATTAATGTGAGACAGGAATCCATCAAAATCCTGGAGGAGAACACGGGCAGCAACCACTTTGACCTCGACCATAGCAACTGCTTCCTAGACACATTGCCAGAAGGGAAACAAAAGCAAAAATAAAACGTTGGGACTTCATCAAGATAAAAAGCTTTTGCACAGCAAAGGAAACAGTCAACAAAACTAAAAGGCAGCCTATGGAACTGGAGAAGATATTTACAAATGACATATATGAAAAGGGCTAGAATACAAAATCTATAAAGAACGTATCAAACTCAACACCCAAGAAACAAATAATCCAATCAAGAAATGGGCAGAAGACATGAACAGACATTTCTCCAAAGAAGACATCCAGATGGCCAACAGACACAAGATACTCACCATCACTCATCATTAAGGAAATACAAATCAAAACCTCAATGAGATATCACCTCACACTTGTCAGAATGGCTAAAATCAACAACACAAGAAACACCAGGTGTTGGCGAGAATGTGGAGAAAGGGGAACCCTCGTGCACTATTGGTGGGAATGCAAACTGGTGCAGCCACTCTGGAAAAGAGTATTGAGGTTCATCAAAAAGTTGAAAATACAACTACCACAATCCAGCAATTATACTGCTAGATATTTACCCAAGGGTTACAGAAACACTGACTGGAAGGGGCACATGCACCCCAGTGTTTATAGCAGCATTATCAACAATAGCCAAACTATGGAAAGAGCCCAGATGTCCACTGACAGATTGATAAAGAAGATGTGGTATATATACAATAGACTATTACTCAGCCATCAAAAGGAATGAAATCTTGCCATTTGCAATGACATGGATTAAAGCAGAAAGGTATTTAGTATACTAAGTGAAATAAGTCAGTCAGAGAAGGACAAATACCCTATGATTTTACTCATCTATGGAATTTAAAAAACAAAACAGATGAACATATAGAAGGGGGAAAAAAAGACAGAGAGGGAGGCAAACCATAAGAGACTCTTAATGATAAAGAAGAAACTGGGGGTTGATGGAGGGAGGTGGGCAGGGGATGGGCTGGATGAGTGATGGGCATTAAAGAGGGCACTCGTGATGAGCACCAGGTGTTGTATGTAAGTGATGAATCACTGAATTCTACTCCTGAAACCAATACTGCATTGTATATTAACTAAAATTTGAAAAAAAAAAGAAATTAAGAAGGATTTTATGATAATTTTATGGTAATATTTTAGCACTAAAAGGTAATTACCAAGGTCTTGCTTTTAGGAATTGAAGTCATTCTCTTTTGTCTCTAACTCTGAATATGTGAGGATTTTTATTTTTAAAGGAAAAAGCTCAATGATAATCTTTAAGTAAATGATTTTAAAGTCACATATCAGAGAACATACATATTAAATATATATATATGTTCAAAAAATTTTATATTAATGAAACTGAAAGATTTGAGATGTGAACAGATATGGAGAAAATTACCCACTGGGAGCTATGCACTTTACTGCAGTGTGGTTTACGTACTTTCCTTCTGAAACAACCCAGTAACCACACCAAGGTCAGCTCTGTCCTCACCTGCTCTCATTGTGTCTATCCTGGTCAAGACTCCTGTCTGGATCCTATTCCTCGGAGCCAGGGAGCACCTCCAACCAGTCTGCTTATTCTGATTACTCTGTGCCAAACTCTCCTTTCCTGACTTGACTCAATCTTCCTATTTCTAGTGGCTGACTCAGATTTGACCTGTCTCCTGCCTGGATCCTACCTGGATCCAATAAATGAATTTTGAAGAGGTCCCATGCATCTGGTCTTCCTCTTATGACCTCATTACATTTCTGCCATTTTATTTGGAGCTAAATAATGTCACCGGGTCCAAGTGACCTCGGTAACATGAGAGTATCCTAAGTTGTTAAAGAAATCACCACAGTTGACATGCATCCAGTATGTAGATTCATCTGTTAATTCTTAAAAAAAATTCACATATATTCTTTAGCTTTCGACAGTAATGAGATATATTTAAGGTTATCCAACTATGACCTAGAGATAAGATTCAGCATGTTTCATCATTAATTCTATTTGCAAAATACTTCTCTGGCTCTCCGCTTTCTGGTCACATGGTAAGATTTCATGTCCCTACACTTCTGAAGTTAGGCATGGTCATGTGATCTTTCTTTGGCCAGTAAAATGTCAGCAGAAATGTCAATCAGGCAGTAGCTTAAGCAAACAGTGCTATATTCAGGACTCTCTCCCTCTTCTAGATGAGTATGAAACCATGGGTTAAGAATCCCCATCAGCCTGGGTAACAGGTGGAAGCAGTCCCCTTCTGACCCTTGGAGATAGAGCATAAGAAATAACCTTTCATTGAATTAAACTACTAAGATTTTCATGCAGTTTAATACTGCAGCATTATCTAGCCCACAGCCACTAAAGAGAGCCTAAATGAATTAGCACATGTATACACTCGACAGGCGCTATAACCTAATCAGTACCTGGAGAATACTTTCAGCATGAAGCAGTGAGGCCAAGTTCAAAGTTGCCATCTATTTAATTTTACACAGAAAAAGACAGGCATTTCTCCTTTTGTCTGAAAGAAATTATATACTTTTTTAAGATTTTATTTATTTGTCAGAGAGAGAGACAGAGATCACAAGCAGGGGTAGGAGCAGAGGCAGAGAGAGAAGCAGACTCCCCGCTGAGCAGGGAACCCAATGTGGGGCTGATCCCAGGACCCTGAGATCGTGACCTGAGCCGAAGGAAGATGCTTAACCAACTAAGCCACCCAGGTGTTCCAAGGAATTATATACTCTTACTCTCCAAAACAGCCTTTCTTCTAAAATAAGGGTGCAAGAGATCAAGGCCAGACTTTTCATCTCAAGATATCTGTAAAAGCTGCAACTCTCACAGGACAAAATCAAAGTTAAAAACATCATTTGATTTAATCACACAAGTCACATCATCTGTTAACTATGTGTAAACTGATCCCTCCGTTGATGAATTAGGTATGTGTTCATTTGAAGATTATGATTTAATATACTTTACTAAATTACAAGCATTGTGTCTTTACATGGCATTCTAAATGACCATAATGATACCCGATGCGGGTCATCCAGTGCGACAGTCAAGAAAGAATTCTTAAGGCATTTCATGGTGCAAAGAGGTGCTTTTATTAAAGCGACAGGACCTGTGGACAGGGATGGTGAGGAGTGACTGATCATGTACTTGTTAGTTAGTGGGGGTTGGGGGTAAGTAAGTCTCTAAGGAATCTGCACACATTGAAAGTGAGGTTTACAGGACCTTGGAGGTCTGGCGTTGTCAAGATAAGATTACCCTTTATTATCTAGTAAAATAGTATTCATGAGACCCTTAGGGAATGTCACATTTTGCATGTCTCAGATGAGTATCAGTTGTAAGACAAAACATTTTTGGTTTCATTCTTTCTGCCTTTGTTTTCCTCATCAACTACTAATACCTACATATTTTATTTATTCACATATTTTACAGTAAATAATTAATAACCTCATGATTAAACCATCCAGTGTTCAAATTTCTTATAACATTATTTTTGAGCAAAAAAAAAAAAAAACTTTTATGAAAGCCCTTCCAAAGAAAATTTATGTTAAATCTGTACTCATGACTTGTAAATGGTTTTTTTTTGTTGTTTTTTTTTTTTAATTTTATTTATTTATTTGACAGAGAGAAACACAGTGAGAGAGGGAACACAAAGCAGGGGGAGTGGGAGAGGGAGAAGCTGGCTTCCCACGGAGCAGGGAGCCCAATGTGGGGCTCGATCCCGGGACCCTGGGATCATGACCTGAGCTGAAGGCAGACACTTAATGACTGAGCCACCCAGGCACCCCGACTTGTAAATGGTTTTTAAAATTCTCAAAACAGGAAAGTATTTTTTGAAAATGAAAATCCTATTTGTCCAGAAAAAATGGAGAAACAAAAATGCAAGAAGCATATTCAAATTAATGACTGTGTTTGTAGTTATAACACATTGTTTGTTATATTCTTCTAACTTGTTTTAAAATTGTTGATTTAGGGGTTCCTGGGTGGCTCAGTTGGTTAAGCGTCTGCCTTCCGCTCAGGTGATGATCTCGGGGTCCTGGGATCAAGTCCCGCGTCAGGCTCCCCACTCAGTGTGGAGACTGCTTCTCTCTCTCCCTCTACCTCTCCCCGGGCTTGTGCAATCTCTCTCTTGCTCACTCTCTCTCTCAAATAAATAAAATCTAAAAAAAAAAAAAAAATAGTTGATTTATATTTGAAGCTATATAAGGTCATTAGGGATTTTCTTCTATAATGTTAGCTCCATTATACCATGAGATCATCAGTGATATAACTGCAGAAAGAAAATTTAAAGACTATAAACTTGAAAACTCCCCATTATAGCAGGGTGGGAAAATTATTTACAATATCTATAACAAATCTTCTTAATAACAGCCTTTTTAATCAAAATCCTTTGGCTGGGGGGCACCTGGGTGGCCCAGTTGGTTGAGCATCTGACTCTTGGTTTCGGCTCAGGTTGTGATCTCAGGGTCGTGAGATCAAGCCCCACATGGGCTCTGTGCTCAGTGCAGACTCTGCTTCAGATTCTCTCTCCCTTTCCCTCTGCCCCCCCCACCTCTTGTGCTCTCTCTCCCTAAAATGAATAAACATTTTTCTTTTAATTCTTGGTTCATCATTTTAACTATAAGAACAGGATTCGCAAACAAAACTTTCTTGAGAATTTCTTGCTGAAATACATTTTATAATGGATAAATGTCCTGAATCTCATTAGAGAAACATAAGTAAAGAATTAGTACAGAACACTGGCTTATTACTCTTGACAACTTACAGAGGTCCCATTTTCTATTACAGGATATTAATGCAGTTTAATCGAATCCACTCCTAAACCAAGGAAGAAATTAATAGCAAAACTTACCACTTTAGGATCGCTTGGGTGGCTCAGTCCGTTAAGCACCCGACTCTTGATTTCCAGTAGGTCATGATCTCAGGGTCCTAAGATGGAGCCCTGCGTCCAGCTCCGCACTGGGCACAGAGTCCGCTTAAGATTCTCTGTCCCTCTCCCCACACCCCTCCCCCCGCACCAGGCCTATGCATGCGCAGGCACACCCATGCACTCTCCCTTAAAAACACTTATTATTTTAAGCACTACATCAAATACTTCATAAGTATCAAGAAGAATACACACAAAGAAAATAGCTCCTAGCATTCTGCCTCACTAGGTGGACCTCAAATATTGTATTAAAAAAAAAAAAGAAAGAAAAAATTTTGGTGAGCTGTAGAGAATCGCAATTTCAATTGTGAGGTTCTTGCACTGTTTTCATTATTACCAAATTTGGTTATCTGGTGTCAAGAATTTTTTCACATTTAGAGTTTCTATTTACTTGCTACTAAAAGGCTACATTTTTTAAACTTTCCCCGATTTATTCTGCTGATTTTGTGCTGCTTTACAGCAATTTTTCTTACTGATCTCCAGTGTTGAGATATTCCTCATTTACACTCCTTGGTTTAAAGAAATGTAGGAAAGTATGCTCGACCCTGTGATCCGTGGATCTGCAGTTTACATGCATTCATTGTTTTGTTTTCGCTTGTGTTACTGTTTATCTTGCTTCTGAAAACTACTGTTAGTATAAAGTCAAATGATTTGAGGAATTTTGTGCTAGTTTTTTGTTGTTGTTGCTTGATGTATCAGGCGCCAAGGCTCACATTCTCAAATGTCTTGATACTGTAGGAAGTTGAGCTCTAATGAAACAATTCTACAACTAACTGAAGGTAAGGAGAAGCTGCAAGATACACGGGCACCTAAACATCGCTTTAAATCAAGCTATGGCCCATTAGACTACAAATGAAAAGGCATGAGCATCCTAACGCAAAGCGAGGTGAATGCTGTTCATCTGCAACAGGCTGTAATTAATCTGGAAGGCCACTGCGGCACTCCCCATGATTCCGGGTGCTAGCCCGCTTCTCTCTGTGCTCCCTGCCGCTATCCCCTTTCAGACCGGCGTCGTCTCTCACCCTGATTAACATAGGAGCCTCCAAACTGGCTTCTGTGCAGCGTAAACATGTCTGTGCTCCTCCCGCCTGACCATCTATCAGCGCGGGCATCTCTGGCGTTCCCTGAAAACATGGTCTCTCAGCTTTGTTCACACATCCCCAGTCAAAGGGAGCTCAGTGCCACACATTTGATTCTCGATGAACTAAACTTGTTTCCAAAATTCCAGGACATTGCCTCCCCGTAATTTCGTGTCCTGATTGTAGTTCTGCTCAGGGACGCTACCCGGGTCCAAGCTCCCCTTACCGCTTGGTACCTGCGAGAACCCTGCTTCCTAGCATCCTCTCCATGTTTTAGGTCTAGGTATCAACCACACGGCCTGCTTTTCAGACTCATTCACAATCCTTCTTCCTCCTGTATGCACATTTCACTTGCCAGTATTGTAATTAGCAAACCACAGTGATGAGAGGACTTCTGGAATGGCTCTGGACCCTCCACGCTGATAACTGGTGAAAAGTGTGAAAACAATGCACACAGCTATTTCAAGTCTCTGTAAATGCAGCAAATGAAGATAAACTTATTCCAGAAAATCCACTGAATCTTGGTCAGAAGGGCAAAGTTCTTGGCATTTAATCTATAACCCACTCCCTCCGTTCTCTCCAGCTCGGTGTATTCGAAACTCTACCCCAGCAGGACGGGCTCCCTCTGTCTCCAGCTCCCAGTCTAGGCCTGCAGCTCTTCCACTGGAGGGTCAAACACCCACATTTAGGACACCCCGGCTCTCTGCTGCAGGAGCTCTACTCCAGGCAAGAGCAGCTGAGAGGCGTGGGGCTCTGCCCCCACCCCACCCGTAGGGCAGAAGGAAACCATGTGTGTGTGACAGACCAGGAACACCAGAGCTCCTATCGCACCTGCCCTGCAGGATGCCTAGGAAGCTAAGGTGTGGTATCCAAGAGAAGGCAGTAACTGTCCTGGCATTTCCTTGAAGGTTCATGACTATTATTATTATCCTGGAATATGATTCATGTGAACTTGTTGATGCAAACTCATTTAACAGTTAAAATGAACAAAATAAAACACTCTTTTGTGCTTTGAATGCCTTTTAAATATTGATTTCCACTTTTCTAGTTTATATATGCTTTTTAACCTAACCAAGTAAACTTTTCCTTTTATAACTTTTTAACTTTTACTCTGCCTCTGCCACATTTTTCATGTATATTTCATCAACCTAAGTGATGCCTCTCATCTCCCTTCTCTGCTGTCCATCCCCAGTGCAGATGCTGTCTCTTATCAGGACATAAAATAAACGCCTCACTTCAGTTTCTGCCATAGGAGATTACAAACATCTCTGCCAAATTCATCTAGCTTCCTAAGAAGCCACTTTCCTACTAAGAAATGTCCAAAGATTTCTTACAGCCTACAGAATAAAATTCCTACCCTCACGTTCTTGCTCTCCATCATCTGGCCTCAACTTTCTTCTCTAATTCCCCACCACTGAATGATATCCTAGGCCTATGAATGAAAAACCCCTTCAGGAAATGATGACTGAGAAATCACACCTGACTTAGTTATTAAAGATATTTTTTAAAGCCCAACCTGAAAGGGTTAAATGCCTAATCAATTTAATAAAAATGTCAAATGGATCGAATTATTATTATTTATCCCATTTATTGAAATTCTTGTTCAAGAAAGTGCTGAAGAGAAAAACATTTTTGTCTGTTTCTCCTTAATTCAACTCTGGTTGCTGGAAGCTCTTATGACAATATGGAGGATATTTAATAACATAATCTTAAAAAGACTTCTTGTATAACAGTGTTTTATAAATTCTTTTTGTCATGATGCATTTTGTAGCAGATTGGAAGTTTATTTTTGGAGCAGAGAGGGTAATTGCAAAATGATTTAAAACATTTTATTTTATTTTTTTATTCTTATGTTAATCCCCGTACATTACATCATTGGTTTTAGATGAAGTGTTCCATGATTCATTGTTTGTGCATAAAACCCAGTGCTCCATGCAGAATGTGCCCTCCTCAATACCCACCACCAGGCTAACCCATCCTCCCACACCCCTCCCCTCTAGAACCCTCAGTTTGTTTTTCAGAGTCCATCGTCTCTCATGGTTCGTCTACCCCTCCGATTTCCCCCGCTTCATTCTTCCCCTCCCGCTACCTTCTTCTTCTTCTTTTTTTTTCCCCTTAACATATATTGCATTATTTGTCTCAGAGGTACAGATCTGAGATTCAACAGTCTTGCACAATTCACAGCGCTTACCATGGCACATACCCTCCCCAGTGTCTATCATCCAGTCACCCCATCCCTCCCACTCCACCCCCCACTCCAGCAACCCTCAGTTTGTTTCCTACAATTAAGAATTCCTCATATCAGTGAGATCATATGATACATGTCTTTCTTTGTTTGACTTCTTTCCTTCAACATAATACCCTCCAGTTCTATCCACGTCATTGCAAATGGCAAGATCTCATTCCTTTTGATGGCTGCATAATATTCCATTGTATATATATACCACTCTTCTTTATCCATTCATCTGTCGATGGACATCTTGGCTCTTTCCACAGTTTGGCTATTGTGGACATTGCTGCTATAAACATCGGAGTGCATGTACCCCTTCAGATCCCTACTTTTGTATCTTTGGGGTAAATACCCAGCAGTGCAATTGCTGCATCATATGGTAGCTCTATTTTCAACATTTTGAGGAAACTCCATACAGTTTTCCAGAGTGGCTCCACCAGCTTGCATTCCCACCAACAGTGTAGGAGGGTTCCCCTTTCTCCGCATCCCCGCCAACATCTGCCGTTTCCTGACTTGTTAATTTTAGCCATTCTGACTGGTGTGAGGTGGTATCTCATTGAGGTTTTGATTTGGATTTCCCTGATACCGAGTGATATTGAGCACTTTTTCATGTGTCTGTTGGCCATTTGGATGTCTTCTTTGGAAAAATGTCTGTTCATGTCTTCTGCCCATTTCTTGATTGGATTCTTTGTTCTTTGGGTGTTGAGTTTGATGAGTTCTTTATAGATTTTGGATACTAGCCCTTTATCTGATATGTCATTTGCAAATATCTTCTCCCATTCTGTCGGTTGTCTTTTGGTTTTGTTGACTGTTTCCTTTGCTTTGCAAAAGCTTTTTATCTTGATGAAGTCCCAATAGTTCATTTTTGCCCTTGCTTCCCTTGCCTTTGGTGATGTTTCTAGGAAGAAGTTGCTGCGGCTGAGGTCGAAGAGGTTGCTGCCTGTGTTCTCCTTTAGGATTCTGATGGACTTCTGCCTCACATTGAGGTCTTTCAACAATTTGGAGTCTATTTTTGTGTGTGGTGTAAGGAAATGGTCCAGTTTCATTCTTCTGCATGTGGCTATCCAATTTTCCCAACACCATTTGTTGAAGAGACTGTCTTTGTTCCATTGGACATTCTTCCCTGCTTTGTCAAAGATGAGTTGACCATAGAGTTGAGGGTCCATTTCTGGGCTCTCTATTCTGTTCCATTGATCTATGTGTCTGTTTTTGTGCCAGTACCATGCTGTCTTGATGATGACAGCTTTGTAATAGAGCTGGAAGTCCAGAATTGTGATGCCGCCGGCTTTGCTTTTCTTTTTCAACGTTCCTCTGGCTATGCGGGGTCTTTTCTGGTTCCATACACATTTTAGGATTATTTGTTCCATTTCTTTGAAAAAAGTGGATGGTATTTTGATGGGGATTGCATTGAATGTGTAGATTGCTCTAGGTAGCATTGACATCTTCACAATATTTGTTCTTCCAATCCATGAGCATGGAACGTTTTTCCATTTCTTTGTGTCTTCCTCAATTTCTTTCATGAGTATTTTATAGTTTTCTGAGTACAGATCCTTTGTCTCTTTGGTTAGATTTATTCGTAGGTATCTTATGGTTTTGGGTGCAATTGTAAATGGGAACGACTCCTTAATTTCTCTTTCTTCTGTCTTGTTGTTGGTGTATAGGAATGCCACTGACTTCTGTGCATTGATTTTATATCCTGCCACTTGACTGAATTCCTGTAAGAGTTCTAGCAGTTTTGGGTGGAGTCTTTGGGTTTTCCACATAAAGTATCATATCATCTGCAAAGAGTGAGAGTTTGACTTCTTCTTTGCCAATTTGGATGCCTTTGATTTCTTTTTGTTGTCTGATTGCTGTGGCTAGGACTTCCAATACTATGTTGAATAGCAGTGGTGATAGTGGACATCCCTGCCGCGTTCCTGACCTTAGGGGGAAAGCTCTCACTTTTTCCCCATTGAGAATGATATTCGCTGTAGGTTTTTCATAGATGGCTTTTATGATATTGAGGTATGTACCCTCGATCCCTATACTCTGAAGAGTTTTGATCAAGAAAGGATGCTGTACTTTGTCAAAAGCTTTTTCTGCATCTATTGAGAGGATCATATGATTCTTGTTCTTTCTTTTGTTAATGTATTGTATCACATTGATTGATTTGCGGATGTTGAACCAACCTTGCAGCCCAGGGATAAATCCCACTTGGTCGTGGTGAATAATCCTTTTAATGTACTGTTGGATCCTATTGGCTAGTATTTTGGTGAGAATTTTTGCATCCATGTTCATCAGGGATATTGGTCTGTAGTTCTCCTTTTTGAGGGGGTCTTTGTCTGGTTTGGGGATCAAGGTAATGGTGGCCTCATAAAATGAGTTTGGAAGTTTTCCTTCCATTTCTATTTTTTGGAGCAGTTTCAGAAGAATAGGTATTAATTCTTCTTGAAATGTTTGGTAGAATTCCCCTGGGAAGCCATCTGGACCTGGGCTTTTGTTTTTTGGGAGATTTTGGATGACTGCTTCAATTGCCTTAGTGGTTATAGGTCTGTTCAGGTTTTCTATTTCTTCCTGGTTCAGTTTTGGTAGTTGGTACATCTCTAGGAATGCATCCATTTCTTCCAGGTTATCGAATTTGCTGGCATAGAGTTGCTCATAATATGTTCTTATAATTGTTTGTATTTCTTTGGTGTTGGTTGTGATCTCTCCTCTTTCATTCATGATTTTGTTGATTTGGGTCATTTCTCTTCTCTTTTTGATAAGTCTGGCCAGGGATTTATCAATCTTGTTAATTCTTTCAAAGAACCAGCTCCTAGTTTCATTGATCTGTTCTACTGTTCTTTTAGTTTCTATTTCATTGATTTCTGCTCTGATCTTTATGATTTCTCTTCTCCTGCTGGGTTTAGGCTTTATTTGTTGTTCTTTCTCCAGCTCCTTTAGGTGTAGGGTTAGGTTGTGTACTTGAGACCTTTCTTGTTTCTTGAGAAAGGCTTGTATTGCTATATACTTTCCTCTTAGGACTGCCTTTGCTGCATCCCAAAGATTTTGAATAGTTGTGTTTTCATTTTCATTGGTTTCCATGTATTTTTTTAAATTCTTCTTTAATTTCCTGGTTGACCCATTCATTCTTCAGTAGGATGCTCTTTAGCCTCCATGTATTTGAGTTCTTTCCGACTTTCCTCTTGTGATTGAGTTCTAGTTTCAAAGCATTGTGGTCTGAAAATAGGCAGGGAATGATTCCAATCTTTTGGTACCGGTTGAGACCTGATTTATGACCTAGGATGTGATCTATTCTGGAGAATGTTCCATGGGCACTGGAGAAGAATGTGTATTCCATTGCTTTGGGGTGGAATGTTCTGAATAGGTCTGTGAAGTCCATTTGGTCCAGTGTGTCATTTAAAGTCTTTATTTCCTTGTTGATCTTTTGCTTAGACGATCTGTCCATTTCAGTGAGGGGGATGCTAAAGTCCCCCACTATTATTGTATTGTTGTCGATGTGTTTCTTTGCTTTTGTTATTAATTGCCTTATATAATTGGCTGCTTCCATGTTAGGGGCATAGATATTTACAATTGTTAGATCTTCTTGTTGGATAGATCCTTTAAGTAGGATATAATGTCCTTCCTCATCTCTTATTACAGTCTTTGGTTTAAAATCTAATTTGTCTGATATAAGGATTGCCACCCCAGCTTTCTTTTGGTGTCCATTAGCATGGTAAATGGTTTTCCACCCCCTCACTTTCAATCTGGGGGTGTCTTTGGTTCTAAAATGAGTCTCTTGCAGACAGCATATCGATTTGGGTCTTGTTTTTTAATCCAGTCTGGTAGCCTGTGTCTTTTGATTGGGGCATTGAGCCCATTTACATTCAGGGTAACTATTGAAAGATAGGGATTTAGTGCCATTGTATTGCCTGTAAGGTGACTGTTACCATATATTGTCTGTGTTCCTTTCTGGTCTATGTTGCTTTTAGGCTCTCTCTTTGCTTAGAGGACCCCTTTCAAGATTTCCTGTAGGGCTGGTTTTGTGTTTGCAAATTCCTTTAGTTTTTGTTTGTCCTGGAAGCTTTTTATCTCTCCTTCAATTTTCAATGACAGCCTAGCTGGATAGAGTATTCTTGGCTGCATATTTTTCTCCTTTAGTGCTCTGAAGATATCCTGCCAGTCCTTTCTGGCCTGCCAGGTCTCTGTGGATAGGTCTGTTGCCAATCTCATGTTTCTACCCTTGTAGGTTACATATTTCTTCTCCCGAGCTGCTTTCAGGATTTTCTCTTTGTCTATGAGACTCGTAAGTTTTACTATTAGATGTCAGGGTGTTGACCTATTTTATTGATTTTGAGAGGGGTTCTCTGTGCTTCCTGGATTTTCATGCCTGTTTCCTTTCCCAAATTAGGGAAGTTCTCTGCTATAATTTGCTCCATTATACCTTCTGCCCCTCTCTCTCTTTCTTCTTCTTCTGGGATCCCAATTATTCTAATGTTGTTTCGTCTTATGGTATCGCTTATCTCTCGAATTCTGCCCTCGTGATCCAGTAGTTGTTTATCTCGCTTTTTCTCAGCTTCTTTATTTTCCATCATTTCATCTTCTATATTACTGATTCTCTCTTTTGCCTCATTTATTCTAGCAGTTAGCGCCCCCATTTTTGATTGCACCTCATTAATAGCCTTTTTGATTTCTACTTGGTTGGATTTTAGTTCTTTTACTTCTCCAGAAAGGGTTTCTCTAATAACTTCCATATTTTTTTCAAGCCCAGCTAGTATCTTTAAAGTGATGATTCTGAACTCTAGATCTGACATCGTACTAATGTCCGTATTGAGTAGGTCCCTGGCAGTCGGTACTACCTCTTGTTCTTTTTGTTGAGGTGATTTTTTCCGTCTTGTCATTTTGTGCAGAGGAGAATAGATGAATGAGAGAACAAAATGCTAGCAGAGTAACAACGTCCCCAGAAAATATACACTAAACAAATCAGAAAAGACCTGAAGCAGTGGGAAAAGAAAGGGAAAGAGAGAAAAAAGAGAAAGGAAAAAAATAAAAAGAAGAAGATAAAGATAAAAACAAAAACAAACAAAACAAAACAACAGCAACAACAAAAAAAACCAGAATGTGACCAAATATGATCAGGCTGGTATATAGATCAGTGCCACACACTAGATTTTGGGTGTATTTTGGTCTTTTAGAAGAAAGTGCCTCCCAAAATTTTAAAGAAAGAAAAACTTATATATGTACAAAAATAAGGGTTGATATGATGAAGGGATGGAATATGACTGTAAAGATGGAAATTATAAGAAATTTTATAAAAGGAATTGATAAGAAGTTGTTTGAAAAAAGAAAGAAGAGGATTTAAAAAAAGAAAAAAAAAAGGGAGAGGATGTGATCAGGCAGGGGAATAGAAAACACCATATACTAGAGATTTAGGGTATATTTTAATCTGTTAGAAGAAACTATCTCAAAATTTTAAAGAGAGAACAACTTATATATATAAGCCAAAAATACAGGTAACTACTATGAAGGGATAGAATAGGACTCTAAAAATGAAAAATAAAAATGTTTTTTTTTTTTAAAAGGGATTGATAAGATGTTGGTTGAAAAAGGGAAAAAGAAAAATTCAAAAAGAAAAAAAAAGAAAAAAAGACAGTTAAAACAAAAATTAACTTTGAAAGACTAAAGAATCATGGTAAAAAAGCCATGAATTCTATGTGCAGTAGTCCCCTAGCGCTGGAGTTCTGCCGTTCTCATTGATCGGTAAACTTGGTCTTGGCTGGCTGTTCTCGCTGATCTTCTGGGGAGGGGCCTGTTGCCGTGGTTTCCAAATGTCTCTGCCGGAGGCGGAATTGCCCCGCCCTTGCCCCCTCCCGGCTAAGTAATCTGCTCGGGTTTGCTCTCCGGAGCTTTTATTCCCTGCGAGCTTTCTGTACAGCTTTGGAGGCGGAAAGTGAAAATGGCGGCCTCCCAATCTCTGCCCCGGAGGAGCCGAGAACTCGGGGCCCCGCTCCTCAGTGAGCCCACAGAGAAAAGCCGTCCGTCACTCCCGTCTGCCCGGTCTCCGGCCGCACTCCGTGCTCACCCGGCCTGTGACCGCGCGTTTCTATCTCTGGCACCCGACCCCGTGTGGAGTCTCCAAACCCAGCAGATCCCTGCGGTGCACTCCCGCGCGGATCCTCCCGGGGGGAGGAAGGTGAGTCTCCCCGGATCTGCTGCTTGTTGGGTCCCTGCTGGAGGAGCAGTGGCCCGACTGTGCCGCGGATCACAGTTTATGGCAACCCCGAGCTGAGAGCCCGCGCCTGGGCTCCGTCTCTGCAGCCGGCTTCCCTGCTCCGATACCTGGGAGCTCTGCCACACTCAGGCATCCCCGGTCTTTCTGTGACCCCGAGGGTCCTGAGACCACACTGTCCCGGAGGGTTCCACCCCCCGCTTAGCCACCAGAGTGACGTCCCTCGGCGGAGCAGACTTTTAAAAGTTCCGATTTTGTGCTCCGCGGCTCTATCACTTGCCAGAAGCAGCTGCCGGAGGCCCCTCCCCCGCCGTCTATCCTCCCGAATATCGCCTCGGTCACTTCTCCGCACGTCCTACCTTCCAGAAAGTGGTCGCTTTTCTGATGAGAGAGTTGTTGCTCTTCTTTTCTTCGATCTCCTGTTGAGTTTGTAGGTGTTCAGAATGGTTTGATCCCTATCCAGCTGAATTCCTGAGAGGAGACGAAATCCAGGTCTCCTACTCCTCCGCCATCTTGCTCCGCCCCCCTGATTTAAAACATTTTAAACTCCAAGGCTTTTAAGACTGAAATGTTTAAGGGGAGAAAATTACAGTTTTCAGGTATATTAAAAATATTCTCAGTCATAAAAATCACTACAAATGAACAGGTCATTTTTATACTGAGGACCGTATCTTAAAGGTGCATAGAAGAAAAAAATCACAGTTTAGCTCAACCAACCTGTCTGTACTAAATATCCACCACCTCATTACTTTAATAACTAGATAAAAAATTGAGTCATATCATACTATTATGAATAATTACAACATAAATGAAGTTACAATAAACTTAGCTTAAAATATTAAAGCAAAATAAATGTAAAACTTTTGAGTTCAAACTGATCTACTATAATTTCAGGGCCTTAATTTCTTCTTTAACATGAAAAGCATTGGTCACGAAAATTTCAGAGGTCCCTTAAATTGTTTATCATTCAGAGTACTTGTAGGATCAAACAAAATAACAAAATAATAATAATAGCAGCATCATGAATAACATATATTGAGTCCTGAAAATACACCAAAATCTATGCTAAATCCTGTCCATGCAGTATCTCGTTGAATCCTTCCAACAAACTTACGAGGTCGACACTTTTCCTTCCACTCATGATGTGAAGGGGGAGACAAAGCACTGAAGATTTAGGGACCTTTCAAATGAGAAACTCAGGGTCCTGAACAATAGACTACACTTCTTCGTGAAAGTGCCAAACTTGGAAAATCCTTGTAAATTATATGGCAACCACTCACTCCTCCAGACACTCCCACACGTGCTCTCTCTGATGGCCCTGTGTGAGGGGGAAGGCCATGGTTTGTGCTCAAAGAAGGTGCACGGGGAGGAAAACCTGCGTTTGGACTCTGGTTCTGCCACTTTTCAACCACATGGCCTTTCTTCAGTCCCCTAGCCTCCCTGAGTCAGGTTTCCGAGACCAAGAAATGAGAACAATTAGGGCCCACCCGTATGACTGCACTTGTCTTTAATTACCTCTGTGAGGGCTCTATGAAGCCCAATCTCCAAATATAGTCTCATGGTGAGGGTGAGGGTGAGGACTTCAAGTGAAGGGGGGGGTGCAGATACAATTCAGCCAATTAGATTTACCTGCTAGAGTTACAGTAAAATTTAAACAGTGTAAATCACTTCTGTGGAATTAGGAAGCCTGTATGTTCTAGTATCTCGGATACACATCAGTACAATTTGGGCACCCGGTACCTTTTCCTATCTATGAATTAGTAAAAATATACATATATTTCAAATCTGATGTAACAAGAAAATGTTAACACATAAATAGGTTTTGATTTTTATAAAGACCAAAGACGAGCACTATTCATTTCAACTACTTAAGGCTAGCTTTCGTTTCATTAAAGAACGTGTAAGGAAACACACAAAATAAATATCCTCACTGATGATAAATAAATCCTAATCCTACATACACTTCAAATCATGGCCCATCAGCTCAGTGGACTGCAGAAACACTCTCAATCAAACTCACTCACTTTGCAGATGAGGAGGGAGCCTGAGGCAGGTGATGTGACTGGTCCCAGGTCACAAAGACTAAGGTTAGTTCCCGGCAGAACAGGTGCTGATTTGCAGCTCACTGCCCTTCCCTATCCCACACCATCACCTGCAGTTTTCCCAGAATCGTGGGCTTGATGGTTTCCCAGTGATTATTTATTTTAGAAATAACACTTACTTCATGTCTGGAGAGTTTCACGAGTAGCTGCCTTCCTAATTGGCCTCTCATTTCAACCTAAGTCCAATTTAGGCTAAAACATTTTTTTTTTTTAAATCTGTGACCTCATCTTACAAAATATTTTTTAAGCCCCCTCGTGAGTACCTGAAGACAAAAATCTCACCAAATAATACACATTTCCCTAGATGAAACACATAATATGTATTAACCTTACAACTAAGATTCATTACAGCTCAAATGATGTAGTACATGTGCGCACTTCCCTACCACTACGCGTTTCTCACCATCACTTGATCAAACAGGTCTCAAATAAATTCTCAAAATGCTTCCACGTTATTGGCACATCTGTCTTAAGAGTATTAAATGAAAAACAACTCAATTACAATTCTCTGGGGAGTCCTTGGGGTACCATCTGCTAAGGAAAACCCCTTCAAAGAGCCATGCATTTTAAGAACTTTCTTCCAAAGTTCTTCCAGTGAGGAACTAGTCCAGAAGTAATGTCGTCCTTCAGGAGAAGCCACGATGTGACCCGTCACACTTGATGCCTTACATGCTCCCCTCCAGCAGACACACAGGCCTTGAAATGGGAACGCAAGCATGAAATTCTGCTCTAATCCGATTTGGACAAAGTGGGAGCCATGGGGAGAGCACACACTTTGGACTCAAAGAGAACAGCATTCAGGTAGAGACGCCATCACTTCCTAGTTGTGTGACCAGATCGGTAAAAATGGAGGTAACGGGACTGTTGGTCTGTCACAGATGTAAAATGAGGTAATGTATAAAATAGATGTAAGCCCAGTGCTTGACGTGGAATAGGCATTTTTTTCCCGAGAGTGATTATTGACAGAAAAATGAGGACAAAAATAAGGACAAAGATGATTTATTGCTTTGCAGACAGACTGCACTGCATGGTAGTCCAGAGAGAATTTTTATCACTGAATTTAGAAAAACAATGACTCAAGCCCCCACCTGGAGTTGTTGTTTTTTTTTTTTTTTTTTAAGAGGCTCTCTTAAAATCCTCAAGAGGGGATAGAACACATTTCATGTATTCACTCTCGGAAGTGGAGCACCAAGGAAGTTTCAAGTAAGTTCAAGATGATTCCCTGGCGGAAGATCGCCTTTGGCTCAAAGTGCTCAGTAAGGGATAGGGACCCCTGGGGTGTGTGAAACAAGGACGGAAATGCGATCTGCTGCCAAGGCAGGCAGTAAGGAGGGACTGCCCATGACAGATGATGGAAAACACTCTGTTCCTATCCTCACTTCCATATTTTAGGCTTTGTCAGCCAGAGGTTGAGAGAGCAAGGGATCGATGCTGCCAATGAGAAGGCATGCATTTTCCCCGCCACCTTCGTCCACTCAGCACACTGGCTTCTGGGGACCCTTGGGGGTCAAAAACTCTAACAATAGGAAAATGAACCTTACAATGTAATCAAAACTTTGGGTGAACTACTTAACTTTTTAGAACCTCAGTTTTTTCCAGCAGTGAAAAGAGGCAATTATTTAAAATGCCTCACTGGACAAGGTGCATGCTGACCTAAATGCTTAACGTTAGCATTATCACCACCCACACAGAGCGTTTTTGTGAGGATTATGTTAAAAACAGCCATGAAAGTACTTAACAAAACCTGACACATTGTGGGTAAAATTAACTCTTCCACTTTGTGTCATAACTGAGCCATTCAGCCCCACAAGCTGCTTACTGGAAGCAGGGCTGCTTGCTGAGTTAACAGGGGCTTGCAGTACAAATCTAAGTCCCAGGACAAACTCTGGAGTGCGGCCACAGGAATGTGGTCGAGCAAAACCACCTTGGGAATACCGCGAACTCTCTCCCAGTGGTACAAGGGTCAACTGTGTGTATTTAAGTCTTGAAACAGTTCTTGTGCATTGATTGTGCATCTGGTCAATGGACTGAGGGGTTATCAAGATGATCAGATGCAAACACACTGAACATGCACTGAGGAAACACCACTGATGGGGAATGCAGGATTCATGAGTATGGAGTGGTCTACACTACACTCCAAAAGTTTTCTTCTTTTCTTCCTTCTGAAGATAGAGTTTCAAAACCATTAATTGTTTATTATGAGCAGGAAAAACACCATCAGATTCTAAACAAGTTATGGGATTTGGAATAACTTTTGTCTTGAGATTACAAAGGAAGAGGCATTCTTCACATTTGTGAGGAAGTGTATGCTTACTTCCAAGTAGAGAAGGAAAAAAAAAAAACAGTGGCAGAAAGTAATCTAATTATTTCAGTATTCTTTTGGCCTCCACAGCCATCTCTTACTTGGGGCTGTTGAGGTTGGTTTGGGGACAGACGCATTTGATCCAAGTCGGTCCCCTTATTGACCAGCACAAGTTCAAATGAGAAAATACCAAGTCCCAGGCTACCTCACACAGGAAAAAACCTTATACAATTGCAAAGAGAAAATATCAAAGGATCTACTACATGCTGTTTTTTAAGATAGAATCTTATATAAAAATTCAAATTTTATATAACATTTATAGGTGTACTATATTTTATTCTGTAAATTTTATTTATATTAATAAATAAGCATTTTATGGATTTATAGTTATTCTATGTTTTTGCAGTCTATAAAAATTTTGTGTTTCTATGTCCCACTAGTTTCTACATAATTACATATATCCTTTACCTTTATGTACATGTAGATCTATATAAATGAACAGGATGTCCCATAGTCTCCCAAAGATGTCCCAGTTCTTCTTTTCAGACATTCTTTAGTACCTGTGCCATGGCTATGGGCACCTGGGATTAAGGAGATCAGAGCTTCACATGTGTTTATGGTTTCACTTTTCGTTTGAACGCTTTATAGGACCCTTTCTAAAGTCCAACAGAGTTTCACACCAAAAGGCCATCAGCCACCTTCCGTCGGAGAGCCCAGCCCCCAGCCCTTCTCCAGGCTTGGTTCTACCACCCTGCCCTTCATGATCCTCCACTGGGAGACTGACCAGGAGGGAGAGGACCATAATTAGCAGATCTGTGCGGTCAGCAAAGTGTGCTCTCAGACCCTCTGAGCAAAGGTATTAAAAGGGAAATCACAAGCAAATGTCTACCTAATAGAGTTGGAGAATTCACTCTGGATGCCTTCCTTTGCCATCCTAGTTGGTGCTCCTGAGAGTGTTACTCTCCTTCTGCACATTGCGACCTCTCCCTTTGTGGATGTGGACCACAGTCGCCCCCCAGACAAACACAAGGTGTGGGGGGGGGGGGGGGGACTATAAGCATCACTTCCGTTTGCCCACTCAGCTCTTTTCTCCTTCAGGACCCTTGCCCTGGCAGATTCGAGAGAAGAGATTCTGTGAAAAATGCTCTATACCAAGAGAAATTTGTCCATAATAATTTTTTTTAAGATTTTATTTATTTGAGAGCGAGAGAGAGAGAGCATGAGAGGAGGGAGGGGCAAAGGGAGACGCAGGCTCTCTGCTGAGCAGGGAGCCCGATGCGGGACTGGGATCATGACCTGAGACGAAGGCAGACGCTTCACCGACTGAGCCACCCAGGCACCCCTGTCCATAATTCTTAATTGAAAAGTAAATTTTATGACCATTTCTGAAAATAAAAACTCTGCAGTGGTTAACACTGGCAGTTTTGCCTTGAGTGAGAAACGATTCAGACAGCTCAGTTGCTGAGGTCCTGCAATCCTGTAGTGTTCAGTTCTACTCAGGATAATTGGCCCTGTCCATTTCATGGACATTTCTATCCTTAAGACCAGACATCTTTAAAAAAAAAAAAAAAAAGTTCTACTATGGCATCTGCCCAGTGAATTCTATCTAATTTCAGTCCTAAAAGGCTCATCATTTGGTCAAGTAACTCAGAAAAACCCACCAATTTCTTTTTTGACTTAGTATAATGAATTACTATTACATTTATGGCACATTGATTTATTTCACTTAGCTGTCCTTCATTTGCATACGAACTGCTCTGACCACAGATAGGTGTGGATGGTAGCATGGTAACATTCAGAATCACACAGTTGTGTGGCCTTCACCCTGTCCTACATGACCTGACAGGGTTATAACCAACACTGTGTGTGTAAATCAAAGGACGAGATTGGAGAAGGGCTGGAACACAACTTCGCACACCCTGACCCTGACTCCTGCAGGTGAGGCCTGGGCCAATCCTACCCCCTCCCATCAGTGCCACAAGGCGCCATACACTCGGTTCTCCGTGACAGGGTACAACTGCCAGGGATCTCAAGCTCTGAGGAACTTGATTGCTGCAATGTGTCATTTGCAACATTTAAGAACTGTATGCTCTGTAATGTTTTGGCAATCATAATGCTGGCTCACATAAAATGAAAGAGATTTATAACTGGAAAAAAAAAAGGGGATTCCTAAGTCTAGACAAACAACAAAATACAAGCAGGTATCTTAACTCTAACTCAGAGGTAAGTGATTGCTGACCACTGTAGTTTGTTAGCACAAAAACAGGGACTAGAAGCCAGGGCTGCCGATGTGTAAACTCCTACAATTTCCACACCCATAGTCCTTCCCCTTTGCTAGCCACACCCCCCGGCCTGCATTCAGTCATGCTGAGTGCATATAATAACGGCAACAATAGACTAATATTTATCCAGCACTTAGTATATACTAGACAATGTGCAACATGTTTTGCACTTATGTATTTCCTCATTTAACCATGCAATAGTATGAGCAAGGTACAATTATCCCCATTTGACGGATGCAGAAATTTGGGCTGGGAAAAGCTAAGAAGTTTACTCAAGGTCACACATCCAGAAAATGCCAGTTAACCATCCATGTTTTGGGAATAATCTGTGTCTCTATTATACTGCTGTTGTCATTCCTTTCTGGAATGCAAACAGTCTCTTTTTATCTTTCGCCTGCAACAGCTAATATAGCCGCTATCCGAATGTATCCTAATTGCTTCTCCAGAACGGCTTTACTGCAGCCAGCAAATAGTATCTTGATTTCCTTGGACTCATTTCCAAATGTAAGCAACAGGAAATTTAAAGTCATATAAACCAAATCTAAGAGAATTTTTTTTACTTGAATATATTACTTACATGCCCAAAGGAATTCTTGCCATATCAGAAAAAATACAGTTTCATAAAGCAGTGAGGTATGTTATATTTGATCCTGAAACAAAAATTAGTTCCCCTAAAAGTCATAACAATGACAATAACTAGAACTCAGTGATGCTAAGGTTCATTTCCTTAGAAATGCCATTCAGTGGAGCAAGATTGAGAATGTGAATTCATATTCATTTTAAGACACAAATAAAACAAACTAATGATGTAATGTATGGTGATTAACATAATTAAAAAAAGAAAAAAAGACACAAATAAAACAAGCCACAGAAATGGTCAGTGGAAGATCACGGTAGCCCCTCCAGATTAGTGGGGGACAAGCCACAAAATTACCATCTGAAACTAAAGATCATTAAAAGCAAGTACTCTGATTATGAACAGACACAGACTAGTATTCTGGACCTAAAAATCTAAACCAATGGTGGTCTCTGAACTGGTATTGACTCTCATCACACTCAACTCCACACACACAACTCAACACACGTAACTCCAGGCTCATTATTCTGGAATAATTCAATTCTGTTCTACCTGTGCTTACTCCAGTTAAAGGCAACCTTTAAAATTCAGACTTTTATACTTAGAGCCTCTGTTAGAAAACAGTGTCTAGAAACCAGAGAGGGAGATAAACCATAAAAGACTCTTAATCACAGGAAACAAACTGAGGGTTACTGGAGGGGAGGGGGGTGGAGGGAAGAGGTAACTGGGTGATGGTCATTAAGGAGGGCATGTGATGTAATGAGCACTGGCTATTATATAAGACTGATGAGTCACAGACCTGTACCCCCGAAACTAATAATACATTATATGTTAATCAACTGAATTTAAATTTTAAAAATTTAAGAAAAAAAACAAGTGTCTAATATACACTATCAAAAAGTGCCTGAGGAAATTTAAGGGGACTGGGGACATTTATGCAAAAACCAGCACAGACTGAGCTTTTGATTGTCATTTAGAGGCCATGGAGTGCAATCCCCTCCCCAGGGCCAGATCCTGTACATATAATCAATCTTTGAGTATTTCTAGCCATGAGGAGATCTGTGGTTCATTTAATTTTTCATTATCCCTAATTATTAGAAAGTTCTTCCTTATCACTGTAGAGAATCCTTGGGAAAATAATCTTCATGAAGCAGAAGATCATCAGATAGCAAGTAACAGTAATTTGTTCTCATGACAACCAGACTAAGATTATTGCCAACGGGTTTTCAACAAATCAGAGAGATGCATGTGCCCCTTCCCACAGCATAGACTGCATATATATGACCAGGGAGAGGAAAGCAGAATATCTGAAAATCTCATGCATCGAGCCCCTTTGTTTAGATATCATATGTACTTTATTTTTAGATTTCAGTGTCTCAAATGATGAATGGGAATTGGGCTTAGATATGGCCACAAGGGCACAATTTCTGAGTGGAGAGAAGCAATTCAAGGCTTCAGTGCCTTCCACCTGCACTCCCCCCCAACCACTGAATGACTGACTGATCAAAGCTGATGAATGCCCAGCTGTGGTTACGGTCCCACAGAAAGTCATCTGTCTGTCCCTTGAGCTGTGCCAGTTCTGGGCCCAGTGCAGGTTACACAGTTGAGGAGTGCCACCTTCATACAGAGGGCATGATAAAAGTGGGGGATAATTATTTTTTTTTGCTGGGCACAAGATTTGATATAAATGTAAGCAATGCAATATTTTGGCCAATTTCTATTTTTTTAGTGTCTTGAAATTTCCATTACAATCAAAATAGTAAAAAATGCCTTTTGTGCAAACTCATGAAATTGTACACATGAAATGTCTACAGTTCCTTGTATGTCAATTAAAATTGTTTCAAAAAAAAAAGAAAATGTGGAAGCAGTTATCTGAATAAGATAAACTATGCTAAGATAGCAAATCAGCTGCTGAGCTCAATACAGACTTCCTTCACATGGCATGTTTATCGTGGGTTAGCACGGTTACTCATAGACCCCAACTGGTGGAGGATTCCCCAACCTTAGCTTCTCTATCTTGAATATGCTGCTTCCTCGATGCAAATGGTGGGGACAGCACGGATGTATCTTATAGCAACAACCAGATATCAGAGCTCAGAAATCATCCCCCATCCCCGCCCCGCCCTCTGCTCTTGTTGTGCTGCCCAGAACTAACCTCACGGAAATGCAGCAGCCAGGGTGCCAGGAGAAAGAGCAAGCTCCAGATTGGTAAGCGCTGCTAAGGTCCATTACATGACCACTTAGGTAATAAATGCCCTTTACTCTCCAATCTAAACATGCCTAACTCTTTCACATGTTCTCCAAATGGCCTGGTTTCCTCAACCCTTCTCCTGACTTCCTTCCAATCACTGCTCTGTTTTAAAGATAATTCTTAACACCGGTATGTGAGCCCCCTGATTTCACAGACAGGATCTGGGGACCGTGTTTATTTTGCAAAGGAAAAAGGTTATAGCTTTCAGTAGATTCTCAAAGCAGTTGTCCTGAGAACATTTAGGGATTGCTACTCATGTAGCTCATCATTTTCTTTCCAATAAAACATCCAGTTGATGCACTGTTCTAGCAAAGGTCTGAATAGCATCGCTCTACTACTTACTCTGGATACAGTAAATACAAAGTTCATCATAAAATAAGCAAGATTCACATTCAATTTTTGAATATACTGCTGCCCTTATGGACCAAAAAAAAATTTTTTTAAAGATTTATTTTAGAGAGAGAGAGAGAACACATGTGCAAGCAGGGGGTGGGGCAGAGGGAGAGGGAAAGAATCTCAAGCTGCCTGTGCTGAGCACAGAGCCCAATGACAAGCTTGATTCTATGACCCTGAGGCACAACCTGAGCCGAAACCAAGAGATGGACGCTTAACTGAGCCACCCAGGCGCCTCTGACCAAAAAAATATTTTAAAAGGTATACCGCTTGCACTGCTGACAAATTTTGCCTTTTCTTAGTCAAATGGTTTAGAGTGGTCTTTGTTTTTATCGATCTTTAGACTACATACAGAGCTATCCATTTTTGTTTTCATGGGCTCAGGACTTACACCATTTTGAATACTGATTCTAACATAATCACATCAGCTATCTTTCCCATCCAATTTCATATCTTCTGCATGCCATCAACTCATTCATATAAATCACCTTTGCCCTGGATGAGTTCAGAGCAAAGGGCCAAACCACAGAACACACAGGTGACAGTTCCCTCCAGGAAGATATAGTCACCAGCATACTCTGGGTATTTTCCTCTTTATATGCCTTCTCCCATATGGGCAGTTGTCTTTGTTTACCTTCTTAACATGGTGTCATCACCTCTTTCCTTATGTTATTAGTGGCTCTTTCCTTTCAAATAAGTTCTTTAAAAGTCCCATCCCCTAAAGGCACCCTGATAGCTCTAAGATCACTGACTTCTATTCCAATGATGCTTTCCTTGATTTTTTTCCTAACCTCTGGCACCTAAAATACACTTTTAATATTAACACTTTTACTATAGAACTATCACCATAGAGGATGTGAAGCAAGATACCTAACATCTCAGGACTTCTTTAAAAAAAAAAGGTGGGGAGCTATGATGGACTCAATGGTCTTAAAGTTTCCTACAACTCAAGAACTGCATGATTCTGTGACTTCAGCTAAACCGTTTCTTGCAAGGAGTTCAAGGAAATTCATTGATGGAATTGTACTGATTCGCTCAATAAACTTAGGCCTGAAGACGTTATGGAGTTTTCTACCTTGATACCCATATTCTAATGCAGAACTAGGAAATACTCCACAATACTCAGATTCCCTTGGAAAAACACCAGCCCTCCTCCTTGCCAGGTACTGAAATGGCCCATGTGCCAAAAGTAGTAACTATTTAACATTGGCTGATGCCTCCTACTTTAGGTTGGCTGTCTGCTGCAGAAGGGTAAGTAGGTCCAAAATATTACAAGGTTAACTGTGTCATAATTCAATAAAATGTATTATAATAAATGTTATAAGATTGCAATATAGGAAAAAAAGAGATGTCATATGCTTGAGTCGATTATAAATGTTTAGGCAGGTGAGTACAGCTGCAGCTGGTGGGTAATGCTTGTCCTGCCGACCACCAGGGCCTCTATATCAAGCCCCAGAACTGCCCATTGAGTATTGAAGCACCAAGTCTGCAGCGCTGACCTTCTTCTCCCACGAAGGTCATACCTAATCACACGATATAGTGGAACAGTCTTCTATTGAATCTAAAAGCACTTAACAGTTACAGGAGAATGCCTTCATTTCAAGATAGGAAAAAAAAAAAATCAATTCTACCTTGCCTCATTAAAAAGCACAGGTACACCATATAAATTGAAGGATCATGTGGCTTTACATATTTTTCAAAATATATTCCATATTAAGGAATCATTAAGAGCTATATATAAACCTTACTCCAATCCAGTAAGTAATGCCTCCAGATAAAATGTGAGTTGTTTACACAAATAATTGATCATTACTTTCTTCCTCTTGCCTCACCTTATACAAACACTGCTTGTAAAGATAATCTCCAAGGGACACCTACAGACTTAAAGTAAATGAATTTCACTTAAAAATAAGTAAACACTATCTTTTTACTGGCCTATTCTTAAAGAGGATTCTCGTCAAGAAGCAAGTTTGAGTTGAGTTTTGATTTTTGTTGTGTGTTTGTATTTGCTTTACGTGAGTTTGCTTTGGTTCTTATTCATTAAACAGAAATAAAAAACCTTTCATTATCATTTTCACCAATTAATAAGGCAAAAGTGTTTTTCAAATGATAAGCATTTTGATAAATAGTTATAAATGCATTAGCTTAAGAATATTTCATTGGCAACTACTATGTTTCCAGCACTAGATAAAATTACTTAAAAGTAGATGGCATGGGACATCAAAAAAATGGTGTAGGACATTCCCAGGGCCTATCTCTCCTCATAAACACCAAAGAAAGAAGCAAAGACTCTCAGAATGAACTTCGTTGAAACTGTAGAAATTAGTCAAAGATTTACAGCAATGAAGCTAACAATGAATCAAGAGGAAAGTGATTTAAACCCAGTAAGAGAACAATGTTAACATTTTAACTCGCCCAAGTCCCTACCCCTATGCAGATCTGTGATGGTCTTAAGACAAGAGTCCACGTTCCCAGTGTGGATTCCTGAACCCAGCAGGAGCAGAGCAAATCTTGTTCTAAAGGAATTACACTTGCCTGTCTTGAGCCCCTACCTGGGTCTCCCTGAGGGACCTATGGAAGGCACTCTCCTTTATCTGGCTTCACCCCGAAGTCTCTTGAGGTGGATAACTGGCAGGGCTGAGGGCATTCCTTGATAATGCTGACAGACACATGGACAGGTCACTGCCAACAGGGGACAGGAGGATAGCTGCAGCAAACAACAGACACCAAGAGCCGGAGAGGAAAAGCTGGAGGGAGACATACTTCCAATAACAAGGCTTTGAAAAGTTCCTGTGTATAATGGGAATTCTGGAAAGCCACACATAGCCAAGGTACCGCGTGTGAAAAAAAAATGAGAAGACCCAAAGGGTCTTTCACCTCCTGCTGATGGCTTGGCTCAGGGTAAACAGAAAGTGATGCTAAGGCCAAGTCGTAAACAGCATAGCTAAACATAGCCAGTCAACACAGCCAATTGTCAAGACTGGGAGAGGGCTCCTTCATTTAACTTTTCCGCTGGATTCCAGGCATTTTAGGAAATCATGGTCCAAGCAATAGCTGATTACAAGCTAAAGGAACAGAAACTCCAGAAACCACAAGAGAAAGAATATTTACAAAAACATTGTATAAAAGTCACTAAGCAAACACACCACTCTAACCCACAGCAAGCGAAAGCAACACACCCTCCCTGAAGTCAGATGCCCAGAGTCCCCACATCGTATTATTCAAAATGTCCACGTTTCCACAACAGTGTGAACCATGCAAAGAGAAAAGAAAATAGGGTCTATCACAGGAAAAGAAGAGAGTAACATAAACTATTCCTGAAGATGCACAGACACTGGAAGGAAAATCAACTGTCTTGGGCACATGACTGGCTCAGTCAGAGAAGCATGTGAGTCTTGATCTCAGGGTCCTCATGAAGGGTGTAGAGATGACTTAAATAAATAAAACTTAAAAAAAAACAATCAACTGTCTTAAATTTGCTTAAACAGCTGGAAGAAACCACACACAAAGAACAAAGGAAACCAGAAGAAAGATGTCTCAACAATTTTAACAAAGGGATGGTAATTTTATTTTATTTTATTTTTAAGGAATGGAAATTTTAAAAAGGAACAAAATAGAAATTTTGAACCTGGAAAGTATTTGAAATGAGAAATGGCCTCAAAGCTTTCAACAGCATATTTGAACAGGCAGAGAAATATTCAGTAAACTTAAAGATAAGGTGAAGTAGCAAAAAGATGAATGAAGATAAGTAAGCAGAACATAAGATGCCTGAGGGATACCGTCAAGTGTACCAACATATACATAATAGAAGTTCCAGAGAAAGAGCCAAAAGAGGGAATTAAAGAACACCTGAAGAAATAATGGTTAAAAACTTCCCCAACTGATAAAAAAAAAACAAAACAAAAACCATAAATCTATACATCCAACTATCTCAATAAATTCCAAACAGGATACATTCGAATAGATACACACCGAGACATATTGTAACCAAAATGTTGAAAAACAAAAACAGAGAATCTTGGAGGCAGCAAGAGAGAAGTGACTTATCATTTACAAGAGATCCTCAGTAAGATTACACTGAATTTCTCATCAGAAGCCATGGAGGCAGTGGGAAAACATAAAGGGCTGGAAGATAAAAAAAAAAGCTGTCAGAAAACTGGAATTCCAGATCCAGGAAAACTAACCTTCACAAGTGAAGATGAGATTAAGAAATCCAAGATAAACACAAGCTACAAAAAATGCTAGAAGAAGTCCTTCAGGCTCAAATATAAGTCACCAAAGTGCAACCTAAAACCATCCAAAGAAATAAAAATATTGTTAAATAAAACTATATAAGTAAATATAAAAACCAGTATTAGTGCATATTTGGTTCATAACTCTTCTTTCCTATATTTTTTAAAAGACAAATGCATGAAACAATAATTACAAATATTTATCAGTAGGCACACAATGTATAAAGCTACAATAAATGACAATAAAAACATAAATGGGGAGGGAAAGGGTAAGAGTACAGCTATGTAAGCTACTAAAGCTAAGTTCCTATAAGTTAAAATTAGATTTTTGTTATATGAAGTATAAAACTGAAGATAACCACTAAGAAAATTACAAAAATGTACACAGAAAAGGAAATGAAAAGGGAATCAATGGTTTATAGCAATGCAGCTAACAATGAATCAAGAGAAAAGTGATTTAAACACAGTAAGAGAACATTGTTAGCATTTTAACCCCCCAAGTCCCCACCCCCTATGAGGATCTGTGATGGTCTTAAGGCAAAAGTTCACATTTCCAGTGTGGATTCCTGAATGCAGAGAGCAGAGCCAACCTTTGACCTTGACCACAGAAACACTGTTCTAGATACGTCTCCTGGGGCAAGGGAAACAAAAGCAAAAATAAACTACTGGGACTACATCAAAACAGATATCTTCGGCACTGCAAAGGAAACAATCAACAAAACTAAATGGCAACCTACAGAATGGGAGAATATATTTGCAAATGACATACCCGTAAAGGTTTAGTGTCCAAAATATATAAAGAACTTATCAAACTCAACACCCAGAAAACCAAATAATCCAATTAAAACATGGGCAGAAGACACGAACAGACATTTCTTCAGAGAAGACATCCAGATATCCAACAGACACATGAAAAGATGTTCAACATCACTCATCATCAGGGAAATACAAATCAAAACTACAATGAGATACCATCTCACACCAGTCAGAATGGCTAAAATGAACAAGTCAGGAAATAACAGATGTTGGTGAGGATGTGGAGAAAGGGGAACCTCTTACGCTGCTGGTGGGAATGCAAGCTGGTGCAGCCACTCTGGAAAACAGTATGGAGGTTCCTCAAAAAGTTAAAATAGAGCTTCCCTACAATCCAGCAACTGCACTACCAGGTATTTACCCAAGGAAAATGAAAATACGAATTTGAAAAATACATATGCAAAAATAAATAATAAATAAATAATAAATAAATAAAAGAAAAATCCATATGCATCCCTATGTTTACTACAGCATTATTTACAATAGCCAAGATATGGAAGCAGCCCAAGTATCCACTGATAGATAAATGAATAAAGAAGATGTGGTATATATACACAATGGAATATTACTCAGCCATAAAAAAGAATGAAATCTTGTTAACTAATTGTGATAATCATTTCACAATATATGTAAATCAAGTCATGCTGTGCACTTTAAACTTACACAGAGCTATATGTCAACTGTATCTCAATAAAACTGGAAAAAAAGTAAAGAAAAAAATATGACCCAACTATATGCTGCCTACAAGAGACTCATTTAGATCCAAGCACAAAAGTAAGTTGAAAGTAAAAGGATGGAAAAATACATTCTATGCAAATAGTAACCAAGGGATAACCAAAGGATAACTGTGGAGACTATACAAAGTCCATGGACAAAAGAGATTTAATCAAAAATTGTTACAAGATACAAAGAAGAAATCTATATCTTGATAAAAGGGTCAATATCAAAAAATATATAACAATTATAAATGGATAAGCCTCTAAAAAAAAGAGCTCCAAATATCTGAATCAAAAATTCAAAGAATTGAAGGGAGAAATAGAGAGTTCTACAACAAATACCTGGAGACTTCAATGTCCTACTTCAATAATGGATAGAAAACTGAATGGAAGATTGAGAAGGAAATAAAGGGCTTGAACCACATCATAAAACTTTATCTGGCAGATTATATAGAACCCTCCACTAAAAATCAAAATACAAATTCTTCACAAGTATACATGGAACATTCTCTAGGATAGATAATATATTAGACAACAAAGCAAGTTTCAGTCAATTTTAAAAGACTGAAATCCTGGAAGGTATCATTTTAAACCACAATGGAATGAAGCTAGAAATCAATAAAAGAAGGAAAACTGAAAATTGACAAATAAATGGATATTACATAACACATTACTAAAACTAATGGATAAAAGAAGAAATCAGTAGGAAATTATAAAATACTCTGAAATGAATAAAAGCAAACACACACAGCAAATCAAAACTTACAGGAGGCAGCAAAAGCAGTACCCAGCTGACAATGTACAGCTGTAAACATCGACATTAGAAAATAAGAAGGATCTCCGATCAATCACCTAAAATCACACTTTAGGAACTAGAATTAAAAAACAAAATAAAATCAAAGGTGGCAGAAGGAGGGACATAATAAAGATTAGAGCAAAGAAAAAGGAAATAGAGACTAGAAAAACAATAGAGAAAAGTCAACAAAACCAAAACTTAGGTATTTGAAAAGATCAACAAAATGGACAAATACTTAACTAGACTGATGAAGAAACACAGGAAGGAGGTTCAAATTACTAGAATCAGAAGTGAAAGTAGGAAATGTTACTATTGCCCTTACCGAAATTTTAGATATTACATATGAATCCTATGAATAATTATTGTATGCCAACACATCGGATAACCTAGAAAATTTGGACAAACTCTGAGAATCACATAAACTATCAGAATGACTCAAGAAGAAAAAAATCTGAAAAGACCTTTAACAAGTAAAATGATTGATCAGTAATCAAAGAAATGGCCAGGACCAGAGAGTTTCACTGATGAATCCTAACAAACATTGAAAAAAGAATTAACACCACGCTTCAAACTGTTCAAAAAAGTAGAAAAGGAGAGAAGACTTCCTTACCCTTCTATGGAGCCAGCATCACCATGATACCAAAACCAGACAAAGATACCACAAGGAAAAGAATCTATACTCTAACATCCCTTCTATTAACAGATGCCCATAGCTTCAACAAAATACTAGCAAACCAAATCCGATAGCATATGACCAAGTGGGATTTATCCCACGAATGAAAGAGAAGCAATCAATTTAACACAACACACAACAGAATATGGGAAAAACCACCACATGATTATTTCAATGGGCACAAAAAAAGCATTCGACAGAATCCAACACCCTATCATGATAAAAATATTCAGTAAACTAGGATTAAAAGGGAACTTCCTTAACCTAATAAAGGGGGTTTATGAAAAACCAATAATTTACATAATACTCAATGACTGAAGACTGGATATTCTACTTTGAAGATCAGGAACAAGACAAAGATGCTTGCTTTCTCCTTTTTTATTCAACATTGTGCTAGAGGGCCCAGCCAGAACAATTAGGCAAGAAAATAAATGAAAGTCATCCAACTAGTGAAGTTAGAACTGAAACTATCTCTATTCACAGATGATATATTATGTAGAGCATTCCTAAAGAATAAGAAAAAAAAACACACAAACCATTAGAGCTAATACATAAGTACAAAAATGTCGCAGGGTATAAGATGAACACACAAAAATCAGTTGTATTTCCATATGCCATTAATGAAAAATATGAAAACGACATGAAGAACACTTAAAATAGCATCAAAAATATAAAATGTTTGGAAATATATTTAACAAAGGAGGTATAAGTTTGTACATTGGAAACTATAAAACATCGCTGAAAGAAACTAAGATTCAAATAAATAAGACTTCCTGTGTTCATGAATTAGAATTCACGTAAGATGGCAATGTTCCTCAAAGTGATCTCCAAATTCAATATTGTTTTAGATGTTAAGATGGCAATATTCCTCAAAGTGATCTACAAATTCAATCCAATCCCTATCAAAATCTTAGTGCCCTTTTTTTTGCAGAAACAGAAAACCCAATCCTAAAGTTCATATGGAATTTCAAGGGACTTCCAAGAGATAAACCAATCTTGAAAAAGAAGAACAAAGTGGGAGTCCTCACACTTTGTCTTCAAATCCTGCTACAAATTATTCAAAACACTGTGGTACTAGCATAAGGTTATACATATAGACCAACAGTATAGTACAGAGTTCAAAAATAAACCCACATATCTATGGCCAATCAATTTTTGACAAACATGACGAGACTATTCATTTGGGAAAGAATAATGTCTTCAAAACAAATGCTGCTGGAAAAACTGGATGTTCACATCCAAATAAATGAGGTTGGACCCTTGGCTTACATTACATGCAAGTACTAACTCAAACTAGATCAAAGCTTAAATATAAGAGCTCAGACTGTAATATACTCAGAAGAAAACATATGAGCACATTTTCACAATATCCAATTTGGCAATGGATTCTTAGAAGAAAGCATAAGCTTATACAATAAGAGGAAAAAATAAATTCGAATTAATCAAGATTAAAACCTTCTGTGTATTGAAGGATACTATCAAGGAAGTGGGAAACAACCTACAAAACAGGACAAAATATCTGCAAATCACATCTCTGATAAAGTTCTAGATTCTAGAATAAAAATTATTATAACCTAACAACACAAAGACAAATACCACACTTAAAAAATGGGCAAAACAAATAGACATTTTCCCAAAAGAAGACATACAAATGGCCAAGAAACACATGAAAAGAAGTTAACATTTATTAGTCATGAGGGAAATGCAAGCCAAAATGACAATAACATGTCACTTTACACCCACTAGAAAACCTAGAATTTTTTAAAAGGCAGGGGATAGATGTAAGTGTTGGCCAGGATATGGAGAATTTGGAACTCTCGTACATTGTTAGTAAACATGTAAAATGGCGCCCCCATTGTAGAAGACAGTGAGTTCATTTCTCCAAAAGTGTGACGTGACTCAGCAATTCCATTCCTTGCTATATTCCCAAAATAATTGAAAACAAATATTCAAACAAATACTTGTACACAATATTCACAGAAAAGTAGCCAACATAACCACTATTCACAGCAGACAAATACAACCCAGATCCATCAAAGGATGAACGGATAAGCAAAATGTGGCATATCCATAAATGGAACCGACTGCATTTATAGGAACTATTCAAAGTAGGTGGACCCAGAAGCAGATTGGGAGTGGTTGCCAGGAGTTGGGGGAATGGGTACAGGATGGGGGTGAATACTTCCTGGGTACAGGGTTTCTGCTGGGGGCAATGAAATGCTTTGAGACTAGACAGAAATGATGGTTCTCAAATGGTGAATGTACTAAATCCCATCAAACTGCAGAGTTTTAAAATGGTTAATTTTACATATGAATATTTACCTCAATAAAAAAATGTAATGATACAGCATAGGGCTGTTTACTGTATATCTTAGGGGATATGTAATAATATGTAATAATATAATTGGCAATAATAGGGGCACCTAGGTGGCTCAGTCGTTAAACGTCTGCCTTCAGCTCAGGTCATGATCCCAGAGTCCTGGGATCGAGCCCCGCATTGGGCTCCCTGCTTGGCAGGAAGCCTGCTTCTCACCTCTCCCTCTCCCCCTGCTTGTGTTCCCTCTCTCGCTGTCTCTCCCTGTCAAATAAATAAATAAAATCTTTAAATATATATATATATATATAATTGGCAGTAATAAATATAAAAGATATTTAAAAATACATACTTTAAAACATACCAAAATCATCAAATCTTTGTGCAGTTTGAAAAAGAACAACCAGAGCTAAGGTTTATGTTGAATGTTTATGGGAAAAGTAGATATTGATCTTTTATTATTAATGACAGATTATGTTGTGGTTAAAAAAATAATATGTCAGTGGTTTACAATGACAATATTTTTTGCTCGCGTGTATGTCAGCTGATAGCAGAGTTCAGGTTGACTCCATGAAATTTTTATTCCAGGAATGAGGCCGAAGGGGCAACTTCTATCTCTAGTTCTTGGCAGAGGGAAAAGAAAATAGCGGAGCCAATCCTAGGCTTTTAAACTTCTGATCTATATAGCATATATCACTGCCACTCATGTTTCTCTGGCCAAAGCAAGTAATTCAGCCAAGAGTGATGGCCATGGGGTCAGGGGTTTACTCTACCTCTGGGAGAGATGCTGCAAAACCTATGTCAGTGAGGATGGGTAATCCTATCAAGGGGACACACAATACCTGGAAATTACATCTAATCCACCATTTTAAAGGATAAGCTATAGAAACAAAGGAAAAATTCCCGATAGTGTATAAAACAGGTATCTTTAGGTCCAAGAATATGAACTTTTTTTTTCCCCCAGTCTGGTAGATATTCCCAAATTGTCCTATAAAAATGCTATAATAATTGACTTTCCCACCAGAAATGCATGTAAGCTTTATCCAATGCTAGCATTATCAAACTTGTTAAATGTTGCCACTCTGGTTGGTAGAAAGAAAACACTTCATCATTCTTCTATTTCTTGTTTGATTTATGAGAAAAATTGAGAATTCTATGTATATTCGCCACTTATTTTTCCTAATCTACACACTACCTGTTTAGATAATTTAAGAAGAATAAAGTTTTAGTCTGAGCAGAAAACAGAGTCAAACTGTTAGAATTCTTTGTTATCTGATAAAAGCCAGATATGAGGCTTAGCCAGTGTGGCAAATGCCATAAGTAAAGAAAAAGGATCCTGGACCTGGGATTTATGCTTGACACAGCAAGTGCCAGAATTTATTCTGTCTCTTTTTAATTAAAATATGTTTAAGTACTATCCCAGCAAAGATGTAGGTTACCAGACATGGGAGAGTTCATTCTGGATAAAAGCCTAGGTTCTACAGATTATAGAGCATTCCTCTATAGTGCTCCCTCTGCTGCATTTCCCAAAGTGTATTCTATAGAGTATTAACTTCGGTAGATGTCACAGAGGAAAAAGGGTTAGGTAAATGATGTGGTTTATACTGGATCCCATCCTCCAAGACTCACTAGCTGCATAAGCTTCGTTGAGTTCGGAACCTCTCTGGGCTCGGTTTCTTCGTGTTGACAATAAGGGTAATTTTAACACCCATGTTGTAGACTTGTTGTATTAAACATGTTAATTCAGGCAAAGCCCTTAGAAGAGTGTGTGATACACAGTAGGCACCTGATAAATTTGGGTTATTTTCATGGTTGTTCCATCAACATTTAAAGGCTCTGAAAAGCTCTGCAGTAAATCAATCCATTTGGTTTTGTGCAGCCAGTTTTCTTCAAATGATCTGATACCAGAACAATTATTTCTTCACCCAACGTGTTGCCCTTTGGACAGTGCTATGCGATCTACCTCCTTTTACTTAATGCCAGACCAAGCGAGTAGGAAGGAAGAGGGAATGGAGTGGGAGAGTGACCATGCTTCGGGTTGCTAAGAGAATCAGGCTGTTGTTGGGTTCTCCTACAGGTGTTGGCCTGGAAAACCAACGACCCTTGTAACAGATCTCAGCACATTTAATTCAGCAACGTCAAACATTATCATTATCTCTATCGGAAAAAATAAAACACTCCATTTCTTCTCTTCTGTGTTCCTCTTCTTACACCAAGAGATACGCTATGCACACTTTTGAATAACAAACCTGCTGGATGATTTCAAGGAAAAAATTTCAAGTCCACCCCTTCTCCCCTTATCCCCCCCCCCCACAATAAATAAGGCATACATTTCTATTCCGTAAGAGTAGAGTCCAACTTCTTCCCTGTATTTAAAATCAAGGGTAGGATTAAATCTAACATATATTTACTTAATATTGATAAACTTAATTCTGGTGTAAGGGAATTCTTGTGTCAGATACAGAACTGCCTTCCCTGGTGCTATGACTGATATGACTTACCAGCATTGGTTTAATAAAAAGTTAGAGAGGTCTGTCCTTAGTAAAAAGAAGAGCATCTCAGAAACCCCTCAGGAAGAGCCGGCTGAGAAAATCTGGTGCTTTCCATCTGGTAAAGCAACCCGATATGTAAAAGCTTCCCCACCTGTCACAGAAACACAGATCATTAGATACACAGCACTCTGGGACAACCCTGTTACCCAGAGTCGATAAAAAGAAAAACTGCATTTCATATTTTATCAGAAAACACAGGAAATGTAAATTAATCTGATAAAGGATTTTAATCTGCTCACTATAAATATATCTGGCAAATGCATTTTGAATCTGAATATTTAATAGTGAATGAAGGGTCAAGCCACAGGAAGCACTACAGCCCAGAAAATGATCTGCTCAACAGCTCTCCCTATTCCTCAAATCCAGATTCCCGGGTTACAACACTACTGATTGTCTACTTCAAAACCATGAGCCAGATTAGTATTAATCTGAAGGGAGAGAAATGTGCGCAGCTTTGATGGCTGAGAAATCACACTTGCTTCTGGTTTCTGGAGTATTCATGAAAAAGGCCATGCTTTCCACAGAGGGCACACATCTTACCCTTTCTACTCCCTTGATGCTGGGGATCCTGATTCCCTGCCCCTTGCGGGTCTACACTGCCCGAGGCTCCCGCCTGGCTCTCCCCACCACATGCACTGCCATGCAGCTCCTCAAGGCTCTGTGTTCCTCAGCCCGTCATCTTCCACCATCCTCCCACCATCCGACCCTTCTGCTCATCCAGGACTCCCAGAATGATCTTCCTCAAGTACAACAAACTCCCTCAAAAACCCTCCATGTTGGGGGCCTGGGTGGCTCAGTTGGTTAGGCTACTGCCTTCGGCTCGGGTCATGATCCTGGAGTCCCAGGATCGAGTCCCGCATCGGGCTCCCTGCTCTGACCCTCCCCCCTCTCATGTGCTCTCTCCCTCATTCTCTCTCTCTCAAATAAATAAATAAAATCTTTAAAAAAAAAAAAAAACCCTCCATGTTGCCCCGTTACTTCCTGGATAGAATTCAGACTGCTCATTTGCCATGCAAGGAATTTTGTGACCACTCTCCTCGCTTCCTACCTCCCAGCTTCATCTCTCTGCACTTTCTCGAACATTCTCCCTCCCCTGCCTCTTTGCTGCTCTGGGATGTTCTCCCTGCTTCTTGCTATGGCCAATTCCCACTCACCCTCAGAGTTCCTCTCAGACCCCTCCCCCAGAAGGCTCTCTCATGCACACTGACACATGCCCACAATCACTGTAGGTCGGGCATCTTCTGTGTTCCCTCAGTGCCATACCAGTGTGATCTTGGTAGCTAAGAGTGTGCGCTGCAATGCCTTCTTCCTCCCCTCCTCCCTGCTAGATGATCGGCTCCTACTGACTAAGGACCGAATCCTGCGAGCCCTAACCCCTGGCACCCATTTGAGCAGTAATGGTTTCCTAGGTAAAGTAACAAATTGCATTCTGAATACCAATTCAGTATTTGCTTATCTCTTTTGTGACTAACGTGATGTACACTACTAAAAAATACCAAAATAAAAATGAGTAATAAGCAACAGGTAAGAAATAAAGTAGCCTTGAAATTGAGCAAGCCTTTCTTCCATTTAAACCATTCAGCTAAGCAGCCGTCCAGATCACTGAAATAGGTGGCGTTCCCGTGCACCATGAATGAAAATACCACAAACCGCAGACTTCGACCCGCCTCCCCTACTCAAACCTCCTAAACTGTGGACAGTGAGTCTGGGCTTTCTCGGCACTGCCTTGCTGGTGGCTGCTGGGCTCACATGAACAGGACATGCACTGCTTCCCGAACAATGGCCTCCAGAATGCCCCAAGGATACCGTCTCAGAAATCATGCTGGATGGGCTTCTCAGGTCTCCAGGGTAAACTAAGTCACATCGTTGGGAACTTTTTCAGAGACGCCGCCCCTGCAGATCCATCCCACCATCTGCACTCCAGGTCTTGTCTCACAGAAGCTCTGACTTCATTTTTTTTTCCTTCGTGGAAGCGGCCATCACACCAAGTTTCAGTAGAGGGGGTATGTTGGAGGAGACAATGACAAAAGCATTCTTATGGTGGCAGTATTGCTGTCCATCAGAGAAAAGAGGTTAATGTATGGCTCATGTCAAAGAAATCAGCAACTGATTTATTACAACATGGAGGAATGGATGAGCAAAAGAAAATAAATAAAATTATAATCACCACCAGAACCAACAAAAGACAGGAAAAGGAGACTGGTGTTGGTCACAGGTGTTGGCAGAGGAGGGGAATGTCTGCTCACTAAAAGCCAAGTTGCTTGAGCATGAGGACCTTTTCTTCCTGAGTCTTTTAACCCAAATGCCTGGAAAATTCTTGGCACACAGCAAGCACTCAAAAGATATTTCATGGGCGCCTGGGTGGCTCAGTCATTAAGCGTCTGCCTTTGGCTCAGGTCATGATCCCGGGGTCCTGGGATCAAGCCCCGCATCGGGCTCCCTGCTTGGTGGGGACCCTGCTTCTCCCTCTCCCACTCCCCCTGCTTGTGTTCCCTCTCTCGCTGTGTCTCTCTCTGTCAAATAAATAAAATCTTTAAAAAAAAAAAAGATATTTCATTATTAAATCAATGCATGAACAAATGAGAATATGGTTTTATTCAGTAACTAAAATGTAGACTGGATAATAAAAGAGAAATAGAGAGTGTACATTTTTATAGAACATAATAAGTTTGGCTAAGGAGAAACAATAGGTCTGACAGAGACCTCAATTATACCCCTTTTGTAAAATGACTGGCCACCTAAGACTACTCTATTATTTCAGAGTCTCATTCATTACAAGCTGAATTTTCTCTCCTTCTCTGGAAATGTCTTTCATCTGGAAGCAAGAAGGAGGAGAGAATCTCCAGAAGTCTCAGCCATATCCTTTCCCAGATCCCAGCTGAGACCAGGATCACGGCCCTCCTCATGCTAAGAGCTGACTGGGAGCCCCAGAGCATCCTCCCCCACGCCCATCTCCCCGGAACAGTGGGAAGGAGAGCGCCATGAGAAGAGAGTGGAGTTCTGCCTCCCCAGGCCCCACAGATCCTCAGGACATGACACAGCCCTCAGACACCAATTTGCATATAGAAGCGGCAGCACTTTCCAAGCACAAGGCTCTGGAGTGAAACTATGTTAGATCTGTACCTAAGTATATGCCGGGCCAGCTGTGGGGCCTTAGAGAAGGGACATAAACCTTCCAGATGGCAGTACTCACGTGGACAAACAGGGGGAGATGCTCACACCTGCCTCATCATATACAGAAGGGTTTATATAAATAGTGGGACTTTTTTAGTAAGCAATCCTAGAACAAAATAAGTGTCTTTTAACTAATAGCTAATGCTGTTATTTAAATGTCAAATTTCTTGCAGGAGAAAGGTAGTGATAAAGTAAAGATACGGCCACCTTTATGAATTTTCTTACGCTCTGTAACCAATAACTCTGTGTGTCTCTGTATCCAAATCTCCCTTTTCATAAAGACATCAGTCATACTGGATTAGAGCCTCCACTACTAAAACCCCATCTTCACTAATTACATGGGCAACAACCCTAATCTGAATCAGTGACATTTTGTCATGCAAATTTCCACTTCCTTCAGAGAGGCTGCTGGAGGCAGTGTGTTATCCATCCATACAAAAGGCAAAATAATACTTATTCTGATCACAATCACTGCCAGTAATAAAGCACTAGCTGTGCGCCAGGCACTGTGCACCAGGCATCGCCCGCATCCTGACCCTTCAGGGCAGGGTTACCACCTCTCCATCATACAGAGGCTCCTCGCGACTGACTTGCCCCAGCTCACACTGCTGGCAGGTGGAAGGCTGGGACTAAGAGATAGACTTTCTCAATCTCCATCCCAAGAGATGAACCGCCCTCCCTCTGCCACTCAGTATGCTGCAGGGCATCAGGAAAGATCCACGGGCAATGTCAGGGCTTCCTGGCTGTAAACACCACCTGTGCCCACACAGTGGCCTGCCAGGTAGTACAAGACAGACATGTTATCTTATCAAAGACGTATCCTCTTAGACTGGTATATGCCTTGCATCATGATCTTGCGTGAATTATTATTTTCCTCATCTTTTTGTCACAGGTGCTTCAGAGATGGATCACGGGGATGAACAAGACCACCACTGCCAGCATCCAGTTTACTGACCTGCGGGCTATCCTGAGCAGGAAGGGTGGGAGGAGGCTCCAGGTCTGGCGATAATTAACTCTACCACTTTCCTTCCAAGTTTAGATGATATTCTTTGGATTGAAAGTTAAAAGCAGTCCAGTCCGCCCTCCCCCGGGGCAGGCCAGCCATTGTCCTTGCGAACCAAGCTTCCAAGCTAGGCACCTCTGCCTGGCTCTTCAAACAGATATAAGATTGTACAGGGGCAGCACTTCAGGCCAGAATGGTTCCCAGTGCCCTCCTCAACTGATAATGTCACCCCTCTTCCTACCTTGATGTCAAGAGTCAGTTTCCTGGCATATCCCTTTCCAAGCCCAGGACAAAGTTGGTCTGAAGCTTCTACTCAACGACGTTCCCAAGTGCATTTCAGTTACTATGTTCTCACAAAACCCACTTTTTTTTTCCCCTCCTGATGACTGACTGCTTTAGGCACCAGAAATAATAAAAAATAAGGTTGTTCTCAAATAATTTCAGCTGAAAATGTTCTGGGGGAAGGACCAGGAACTGGCCTCGGCACGGGGGGACATCTCACTCCAAGCAAGCCACTCTCCCATGTATGGGGTCCAAAGGCAGAACTGAAGTCCTGGGGCTTCTCTACGGTGCCTATCAAGGTACGAGCATACACAGGTATCCAACGCCAGTCACAGAGAATGTCAGTTTCAAACAGGACTTGCTTCAAGTGAAGCACGTAGGAAACATCAAAATAGTCAATGATCTTATTTCTTTAAATCACTGTATTCTCACTTTATTCTCTTAAGATGGTTTGCAGTGAGCAAAATCAAAGGCTATTACTAGCCCTGATACAAAACGGACAGGAGTATGCCCCCAAGTCATGTTAACATCTTTATTAAACTAGGTGCAACTGCATACAGTAATTGCCAAATGACTATAGGGTGACAGTGAAATCCCAGGGCCAGGGGTGAATAATGTAAAGATTAAGTGAAGAACCACCCCTCAATGACCCTCAGTCCAACCAATCCCCACCTGCCAGGTGTGCTGGGCTCCGCCATGCCTCATCCTCTCCAACTCATGGCTGCCGGCCAAGAGCTAGCCCTCCACCTGCCCCAGCCAGGGCCTCCCTCACCCCCAGTGTGTGGTGTCAGCATTCAACTTACTACCCAGCACAGGGAACCCACTGAAAACGTGCCCAATTTAAACACTGAACTGAAAGTCCTAAAGGAATGTCTGGTCCTCAGCGGGATTCCCTGGAGATGATATTCTAGGGCCTCTCACTTGGTGTTGACTTGGGACTGGTGGCACTGTTCAGAAAATGATACAGAAGTCCCTACCGAGGTGTGTCCTTCAAATATAACCAGGATCCTGGGAGCCCCAGAGCAGGGATGGCTGTCCTGGCCTGGGCACTCCCTGCTCATCCCAGCAGGCTCCACCATTGCCCGGGGACACTCAGCTCAGCTCTGCACCCTCCCCGGTCCTGCCCATACCCCAGCCCCAGTGCTGGTCTCCCCAGAGGCCGACTCAGCTGCTCACGTCCTCTCCTCCTTGATTCTGCAAGAACAGGCCCTGCTACTAGCTGAGAAGAGCCCCCCACCTTTTCAACGAGACAGAACACTGACCCAACCCAGAAGGACATTCAGTTACTGTGCCGTGCAGAGAGTATGCTCTTCATCCAAGTTTGCTGTTTTCAAATGAATTCATCAAATTACAACCCCAAATAACTGCTCCCAGGTTCAACCTCAGAAGTTAGCTCTATCAAGAAGATGCAAAAAATTTAAAAATTAGAAACACCAATATTCCCTTAAATATTTGATATGAAAGAACCCAGAGGACACTTAAGCCAATTCATTTATTGTATACAATTTGTTATAAAAGAATGTCAGTGAAGTCTCATGGCTTGCCTAATATCGAACAGGTAGTTATTGGTAAAACCATGAAGGACCTTCTATCCCTAAATGTCTATGAATAATGAATACTTGTTAAATAAATTCTGCACTACACGCTGAAATAAGAGATCATGTTCCACTTCCATCCCAGTCCCCATGTAGCAACTCTTCACTGAACTGTGGTTTTAATAGAAAGTGCTTTAATTTAAAGACACGATTGGATTTCAGGCCTTGGGATGGGGTTTGTGAAGTGTCAAGGTGTCTACAGGCCTTAGAACCCTCCAACTACCACTGAGAGATTAAAAGTCAGCCCGGAACAACCAAGACAAACCCTAAAGAAGAGGGATTTATGCCACAGCGTTACCGTGAGTTTGAACAAGACACAGAACGGCCCTAAAACAGAAGGCATTATTTATAATCCACAATGAGTTTGCTGAAGTTCGTGAGCCAAAACCTAACGAAATGTCTATAAATTATATTGTTGCCCAAATCCCCAGTGAAACCTGAAATTTCCTTAACCTTCTTGAAACTATCCGTTCCTCTTTTACCCACTCCCCCAGGACACAATTAAGTCAGCAGAGAAACTGTGAGTATGGAAAATACACACATATTACGGGAAACAAATATGAATTAAGTTTCAGCCATCAGTCCTTTGATGCTATCATCCGCATGAGTGAACCAGCCAAAAGAGAAATCACTTGGCAAGAGATTTTCCAGCCCTAAGATGTTCCACATGCTAATTAAAGGCTCTGTTAGGGGCCTGACCTTCCAGGACGAGGTGCTTATTAAACCCCTTTGGTTTCTCCCTCTGACTGAGACAGGATTAGATTAAAAAAAAAAAATCGTACTTAAATGTTAATAAGAAATTATTTTAGCTCAGAACTTTGATGTTGCTTGTGCACCGTGGATAAGAGATTTCAACTTAATACATAATTGACAGGTTGCTCCCCATCCCCCATCCCAAAATGTAGTTAAAAGTTTATGGGTTTTTTTTTTATTTTCTTTTTATAAAACATTCTATCCTGGCTTTAAGCAGATTTAGCTTATTTTATTATAACTAAGTAGATTTTCTTTTTTGCATATAATTTACATAAACACAAGAACTATTAGGATCTAAGCTAGAAGACCAAGAGACTTTCCAAAAAAAATATGACTCCTACAAAACCAAAGATCAGGTCAGATGCCAGATTAAATGAAATAATAAAGCTGTTATAGCAAATAAGAAAAAAGGAAAACATCAGCAAGTACCCAATAACTCCATCATTAAAGTATTAATGAGCGTAGGCATGGTGTTTCTCTAGCAGATGGCCGAGAATCGTCTACACTAGAATCACCTGTGGCTCATTTTTTTTAACTATGGATACCTGGCCCCCACCCACCATGTCTTGCATCTGTCTTAGTAGTCTGTATTTTAATAAATTCTCCCCTAATTAAAAACCACTGTTCTTGGGTGCCTGGGTGGCTCAGTTGGTTAAGCGACTGCCTTCGGCTCAGGTCATGATCCTGGAGTCCCTGGATCGAGTCCCGCATCGGGCTCCCTGCTCAGCAGGGAGTCTGCTTCTCCCTCTGACCCTCCCCCCTCTCATGTGCTCTCTCTCATTCTCTCTCTCTCTCAAATAAATAAATAAAATCTTTAAAAAAAAAAAAAAAACCACTGTTCTTGACAACTGCTATTACAAAGGGACACAGAGCATTATTTCCCAGTCTCCCCAAGTACCTTCCATCTTAATATCCACGATAGGATTCTCCACTTGAAGGGAAAAAAATTATTTTGTCCAATCCTTTTACAATATCTCCATGTACAAAGTAAAATCCATAACTATTTTAATAAGAAAGGAATTTTGATATTTTCCAATAATTTCTAACACATCACCTTGCTCATTTCTTTATTTAGCAATATAAAACCCTGAAAGCAGAGAGGCAAAATCAGGGGGCATCTTATTCCCATGTTTACCTACACTGAGCATACAAGGCTCCTGGAAGAGGGGACGATCACTATGCAAGGGTATGCTCAGAAAAACTTAGATACATCTCAAAAATAGAGTCTGCAATAGCTGCAAACCATTTATCCTAATACTGAATATGATAAAGGTTTCTTATGGGGTGATGTGGAGAAGTCAGTGGTGGAATCAGTGGAGAGGTACAATGGGGAGGACGCTACCTCCCCGGATTCTACAGCCCTAGACTTAACTGCAGCTGTGAGCATCCCGCTCCACCAACATGCTCCCAGTATACGTTTGCTCTGCGAGGCACCATGTGACAAATACAGCCCCTGAAAGTGAAGACCTAAAATGAAGTGTGCTTCAAAAGGTTGATTTGGTTCTTGATAGATCATCATACTCATCTTCCCAATCGGTCTAGACAAACACATCTGCCATTACTTGTACAAAGGGGACATCTCTGCACATGAATATTTATAGACCAATTCTAGAACAATCACAGGAAAGTTTAGGACTCCTGTGGTAGTATCAGCATAAAGCTTTCTTTTCCTTATTGAAAAAATGGTTAACAAAATTAATTCTGCATTCATGCCAAGAGGTAATGAAATAAACATGTTACTTTAATGTTATAATGTGATTTTTAGAGTCAGAGTCAGGAGTAATGTTTTATAAAATACACGCTCATTGACGTCAGCCCCAAATAACAAGTTATTACTTCTGTTCATTAAATGCATACAAGTACATCAGGCAAAATTAGATTATTTTATAGCAATCTATTTTAAATTTTTACCAATAAAGTATTGGAGCATAATTCCTCTTCAAACACAATTTTAAATTAATAATTTACTCATTTAGAAAAAGACACAGCAAGGAGTGACCGATTTCAACGGAAGCGTCTTGCTATTAACACAACTGCAAGTTATTGTGATTTGTCACCCTTGGAAAACCTTCATGATGGGAAAATCTTCATGTAGAGGAATTGGCTCCTCACAGAGATTCTTTTCTGGAGGGGTGAGGGGTGGTGAGTTGAAAGTGGAAACAGGGGCGCCTGGGTGGCTCAGTCATTAAGCGTCTGCCTTCAGCTCAGGTCGTGGTCCCAGGGTTCTGGGATCGAGCCCCACATCGGGCTCCCTGCTCGGCAGGAAGCCTGCTTCTCCCTCTCCCACTCCCCCTGCTTGTGTTCCCTCTCTCGCTGTGTCTCTCTCTGTCAAATAAATAAAATCTTTAAAAAAAAAAAAAAAAGAAAGAAAGAAAGTGGAAACAAAGTCTATCCTTACAACACTGACTGTCAAAGCTTCCTGATGGTTAAAAAAAAAAAAAAGTCCTTGGTAAGATATGGCAGTCAGGGCAAATATAGAAAATCCAGAGTTCAAAATCAGTGAGGGTGCTTGTGTGAATGGAGCTACCTAGTAGCCTCTTTCTCTGTGACTAGAAAAAAAAAAAAAAAAAAAATCGAATTCCAGTGAGTTATCTCCACGGGTGCTTCAGTACAGTTTGCTAATGAGGGAGGAGCTTTCTACTCTAAAATCTCCCACCGTGGCAGCACAGTCCTCTGGGCATCTGAAACCATTTCTATCGGCATTATCAGTCGGTCAAGCATCTGCCTTCGGCTCAGGTCATGATCTCAGTGACCTGGGATCAAGTCCCACGTCGGGCTCCTTGCTTATCAGGGAGTCTGCTTCTCCCTCTGACCCCCCCCCCTTTTTGTGCTCTCTCTCTCTCCCTCTCTTTCAAATAAATACTTAAAAAAAAAAAAAAAGAAGCAAGCCGCCAATCTGAAAAGGCTGAGTTCTGTATGATTCCAACTCTATGACATTGGAGGAAAGCTAAAACTAGTGGATAATTAAACTATCGGGGTTGCCAGGGGCTAGCAGGGGAGGGATGAACAGGGCTGTGAAACCGTTGTGTATGATGTACTTAAGGTAATATGTCAGTTGTCTAAATCCTTAGAAATATCCCAACAGTGAATGCTCAGGTGAAATATGGACTTTGCGTGAGAATGATGTGTCCACGTAGGGACATCCGTTGTAACAAACGTGCCCTCTGTTGTGGGGTGTTGATAATGGGGGAGCTCGTGCATGTGTGTAACGGCAGAGGGTGCTGGGGAATTCTCTGTACTTTCCTCTCGCTTTTACTGTGAACCTAGAACTGCTCTAAGAAAATAAAGTTGTTAAAAAAAGAGGTAACTTGGGCTGATTTGTAGTGAATGGACTAAGGGGGCAAAAGTAGAAACAAGACAACCAGCTTGAAGGCCTTTTCAGCAGAAAAGGAGAGAAGGGGAGGTGGACTGTAGTAGGGTGGTAGATAAGGATGCAAGTTAACATTTTCTTCTTTTATTATTATTATTATTATTATTATTATTATTATTTTAAGAGACAGAGAGAGAGAGTACACACAAGCAGGGGATGAGGGGCAGAGGGGAAGGGAGGGAGAGGATCTTAAGCAGATTCCATGCTGGGCATGGAGCCCCATGTGGGGCTCGAGGTCACAGCCCTGAGCTCATGACCTGAGCCCAAATCAAGAGTTGGAGCCTTAACCAACTCAGCCACCCAGGTGCCCTGGAAGTTAACATTTTAGAGGGTTAATCACGGAAACTTCCTGAGTGGACTATATGGGAGTGAGCAGGCAGTAAGGGACAGAGACCCGGGAGCAACACTTGGGGGAGAGCCATGAATTTTGCTTTGGGTATTACAACCCCTCTCAAAATAGAGATGTAAGTAGACGTTTCATACATAGATCTGGAGTCCAGGAAGAGAACAGGAAGGAAAGATAAATTTGGGGTCATAAGCTTATGGAAGGCAGTAACACCATGGCCATGTGGGGAATTCACAACATGACTCAGGGAAGGAGTATAGAGACATGAGGTTGCCCGGGATCAAGACCTAGTCAACTATAAACTTTAGAAGTCAGGCAAAGGTTAATGAGAAAGAGAAGCCAATAAGACAGAGGGAAAACAGAAAAACACAGAGAAAAAGGTACTGCAGAAAGGTCAGCTCTGTGTCTAAACGAAGGCTAAAAATTCCCCTAATATTAACTCCTTTGGCTTTAAAGTTCTTCCACTTGTACAAATACTGCTTGAAGGAGGTCACACGTGTAGTCACTCTCAACCACGCTCACCGTAGGACATGACCGGGAGTGCTAAGATTTGGAATGAGAAATAAGCGTTCTGGCTACCAGGATGCCTCCTTCTGAAGCTAGGACTCTACACAGTCCTGGGATTCTAATAAAAGATAAAGAAGAAGCAGGGCGCCTCGGTGGCTCAGTTGGTTAAGCGACTGCCTTCGGCTCAGGTCATGATCCTGGAGTCCCTGGATCGAGTCCCACACATCGGGCTCCCCGCTCGGCAAGGGGTCTGCTTCTCCCTCTGACCCTCCCCCCTCTCATGGGCTCTCTCTCATTCTCTCTCTCAAATAAATAAATAAAATCTTTAAAAAAAAAAAAAAAAGATAAAGAAGAAGCAAAGACCAATTTTCTTCCCTACCCCATAGGAGCCAAGCAATGGTAAAAACAAAAACAAAAAACTAAGAAACTGGCATACAGAGTTGTAAATTCCAAAATCGACAACTTCTGCCCCCTGCTATGGACACAGCACCAATAAGCAGCACAATCAAGGTTGAAAACAAGAACTGCATCGCATGAAATCCAAGCTCTTTCTACTAATTCACACTTCCTCCAACTCCTAAAATCTACTTAGATAACCACCCACTGAGAAACCAGCCTCCTTTGCTCCGAATTCACACCCCTACTCATAATCTAGTATTTGCACATGTAAAAGCCCATATAGAACACAGCCAAAGGTCAGTATTACTGGTATTTTATGTATTCAAACCAAGGACTGGAGTCGGCCAAAGATGTCGGTGTTAACACGTGGTTCCCGGTCTGGTCAGAAATCCACTCAGATCCGGATGCCTGCTACTTGTCAGACACTGAGTTCCTGCAGATGTATTGCTGTATTTATCCACCACAGCAACCCACAGATGTTATGTCCCCACACTTTTTCAGTTACAAGACTGAGATTCAAAGAGAAGAAATAATGTTGATAAGGTTGAAAGCTGAGCAGTAAAGAACAGATTTGCTTTCATGTAAGCAAAGCAATTAGTGAAATTATTCCTAGTCACGGGCTTTCTGCCACCAGATCTAAATCCAACAATTTTTAAAATGTGTTGGACTTCAAACAGTTTATATTTTTCCAGGACAATCTACTAAAACTGTCAAGTGAGTTAGTACCTGTACCTCCCACCCCGGCCACCCACAGATGGTATTCAGAAGTTCCAGAATCAATATTTCTTTAAGCATCAAAATGGCCCAGGGGCAATGGGTCACACAATCTTCCTTCTCCCAATCCAGCTCGTCAGCAGTAAGCTGTGCCAACAGGGCAGAAATGTCCATGGTTGCAAAATAAAGCACTCAGTCCAAACCCTGAAGGTTTGGGCCAACAGGATGCCAAATGGCTTGTATCCTTTTCTCTTCACACACATCCACCCTCCTGGGAATGGTCTAGCTCTTGTGCCCTCGAGTAAATGTGATCCTCGTGAGGATGGACACTCGCTTTTGGTGCAGACAAGCTGTGTGGGCACAGAACATGTTGCCAGCCCCCCAGGGATAAATGACATGCTAACATGTGTCGGGACAAACTGGGACATTATGGTGCCCTCATCGGTCACTCACGGAATCAGCCACGGGACTCCTCCTGGGCTCTGTTTTGATCTGTGTGTCGTTCCGGGTGAATACCTCTCTCCTCAAAGATCTAAGTGTCCCAGAGACCGCAGGGAAGGGTGGGGTTCCACACAACTGAGCTCTGCACTGGCCCGGCCAGCGACAGCAGAGTCGGGGCCTTCCTGGTCAGACTAACTTGCACAGATGCTGGTCTCAAGACTCAGGGAGGCAAACACGCCCCTGGCTGTCCTTATTTCCAACTCCTTTTAACTTTTCTATTTTCGTGGGGTCATAATTAAAATTATGGCTCTTTTGTTTACATGATATAACTAATATGGGTATTTCTTTCACAACTTTACCTTAATTTCTCGTAAGAATCCTATCTCGTGTCTAATAGGAACTCTGTGAAAAAGACATTACAAGTTGACAGAAACTGAGAACCAAGAGGCATCCCCAGGTTCTGGGCTTGTGGGTGACAGAACCAGGACCTGGACGGCAGTGACCACCCCAAACCTCCCACTCTTCCTACCGGGACATGGTGGCCCAGACTCCCTGTGCCCACACGTTCTCGCTTCGAGTACCAGGGAAAGAGGGCTGAATTCAGAAGGCCCCCCAGCTCCTCCCTGACAACATGACCTTGGGCACATCGCCCAGAATCTCCACATCTCAGTGTCTTCCAGCAAAAACGAGAGAGGCCGGCCCCTTCCCTAGACCAGTGCGCTCTTGCCGTCCACCATCCATTCTCCACGTAGTGGCCAGAACAGTGTTGTTCGAATATGCCCTTTTGCTTTCCTACCGGCGCCCTCCAACACCCTGACCTTGAACAACAAACAACTTTTCACGGTAATGTGCAGACCCTACCTGCTCTGGGCCGTGCTGTCTGCTCAGCTGTGTCCCTCCACTCCCCTACTCCTGCAGCCACAGCGGCCCTTCACATGGGCCTCCAACACACCAAGCTCACGGCCGCTCTCAGCTCCCAGCCCTCGCAGCCAGCCCATTCTCACAGCTCCCAGCCCTCGCAGCCAGCCCATTCTCACCGTTGGGGTGTCAGAGGCCGCCGCGCGTCCTCTCTCTAAAGGAGTCCTTCTCTGCCCTCACCTCCCTCCCAAGCCATCGCCCCACTGCCTCATGTCCATCACACTTCACCTCAATCCTGTTTTTCTGCTTTTCACTTATTGTCCCCCTCCCCACTATTTATTCCTTAACTACAATACATGCCCCCTGTGTCTTCTTTACCCTCCCATCTGTCTCCATTATATCCCTAACGCCTTAATGTCTGGCACCTGCTAGGAGCTCAAAGTATCTGTCAAATGACAAATCATCAGTAAAAAGCCATATAAATAAAAAATATAACCACTATAAATCCAGATCTCAAATATACGACTATTTGTTTTGAGCTGGGCCAAAACTTATTGCCCTATTATCTAAACAAGCAAACAAAAACAGAAAAACCCACAGTACTCTTAAGCAGATTTAAAAGGCAAAGAAGAAATTTTGAAGAAAACTCTTAAGTTTTAGAGCAGCAACCGAGACCAACTACAGCATCTGTGGGAAACCAATGAGTCCTGAAGGAAGTAAAACGTGTGGGACCTCTGGCCACAGCACTTTGTTTATAGATTACTATTGCATATTTGCTTTAAGATAATGAAACAATATTTAATATTTCTCCTCATTCCTCTCATTCAGATTTGATTAATTTAGAGCACCTACAGAAATTCCCTACCACAACCTCCTCATCCTGCCTGCCTCCTCCTCTGCTCTGCCTTCCCGACCTTCTTCAAGACTCCAATTACTCTCCTGCCTTAAGCAGGAGAGTGAAAGAAGAGTTAGCCCTAGAAAGGAAAGCTCTGTCCTCCCTTTGGAAGGGATACAGAAATCATGCACACAGATGCACTGAGCTGACCACAATGAGTCCAGTCCAAGACTCAGCCAGGGCCAGCACCTCGTTCTCAGTGATTCTCGATGCTCGCCAACACTGCATTTTATAATTGTAACTAAGTTGCAACACCTTGGAACAAGAGCTATGTCTTCTATTTCATTCTTATTCCCCAAAGCATAGGACTTAGTAGATGTCCAATAAAATACATAATTGATTCCTATCAATTAATATAAATTAAGCATGTCTTATTACATTTACCTTTTCTGGCATTTCCCGCACCTTTCATAACTGCATTATTAGGACTACAGAGAGAAGACCGAGTGCTAGCTAGCTAGTGCTAGCTAGATACTAAAATGCAGGAAAGGTTCTTTTAAAAAATAAATACAAACTGCTTTACGCACAGCTTGTAAAACGCAATTAATTGATGCAAATGTGCTGACATTCTAATGTTTTCATTTTCAACTTCATTTAACAAATGTCGATCTCAACTAATTTTCAGAAGAGCCATTTTCTTCACGCCTGTGTTAATGTGTTCATTATTCCAATATTTACAATCACTTAATACTTCTCCGCAAGGAGCTTCTGAACGTCGTACCCACCAAACAGCGCAGAGAGGAACTTGTTCTGGGAAGAAAGGGATGTAAGAGCAAAGCAAAGGGAAGAATCCTTCACTGAGGATACTTAGGGAATATGAACAGTTTCAAACGCATGTTTGAAAAGTAATATGATTACTTTTCAAACATGCGTTCCTTGGGGTTCTCATTAATCCAATCAGAGACAGTGACTACATGATAATAAGTGATCACCTCAGCCAACTTCCCTGAGGAATTTCCCCATGTGAGGAAATCTCTCTCGTTTTAAAAACATGCCCTCCATCACCTACCTTTACCATATTTGGGGAGACTTCTGAGGAAATCATTCCTACTAGCCTGACAAAATGGTTTTTGACCTCAAATACTTCACCTCCCTAGCACTGCCTATGAGCTAGGAAATAGCAAGAAGCTAAAAAAGATTCTTTCAACAGTAGATGGCAGGAGCCCTTAGTCACGCCTGTTTCCGTAGCTGCCTCTGTATCTACCCCCAGACTGGGCTTTGAAATCCGACAATGACTACTACAGACAGAAAGCTTAAAACCTGGCTTGAGGAAACCAACCAAATATTTAAAAGTAGTTTGGGCCTTTTTAAACAAAAAGAAAGTAAAACATTTAAATTAGCATGATTTCAAGACATGCTCTTCCATAATATTTTCTTTCTGAATGTTCATAGAAAAATAGTCTTTTTTCTCAACTAGGTGAACTATCCAACTATATTCAAAGAACTATCACCTATCAGTAAGTAAAGATTCCTCTGAAACTTACCTTGAAGGACAACACAAAAGACTGCCCCTGAGAGAAGCATTTCAATTGCAAATCACACCCTCATTTGTAATATCTGCCCTTGTAACTCCTGATTTGCAGTCTTGAACTCTGCTTTCTTAAAATGCCATCCCATCCGAGTCTGTTAAATTTCTACCATTTGTCCACTACTTTTCAGTGATTAATTTTCCAGACTTTCAGATGTTCCCTAGATATCACAAGCAACCAATTCAGACCTCACCTTTCAAGCCACATTAGAGAGGTGTCCCTATTCAACTTGAGGTCTGTCGAACTCAGTTGGCAAAAATGAACAAAATGAGCACTCAGAACCTTCTGATAAAGAACCATGACTAACACCTGCTGAACTACTCGTAAAGACCAAGGTCTTCAATCCCATTTTGTAGAGAAGCACAAAAGAATTTGTTAGAACAGGCATTTACAGCCAGGAATATTTGTCTCTAGAAACTGAAATTATGATATTCTAGTCCATTTAATAAGTACCCTGCTTTCATTTTGAGCATGTTTGTGAGCACACCTACTTCATTTAGGTGACATTAATAACCAACCTGACTTACTACCAGTGAGTCACCATTCCCTTTACTGGGTTCGTTTGGTGATTGGTAAACCATCTGGTATCAACTTTTTCATTACAATCACATACAGAATTAGTTCAGAAGCTGCCAGTAAAGAAGACAGGTTGAGGAGGCCCTCAATTCCCTGGTTCAAACATTTAGAAATATTGTTGGCAATTTTAAAAATAAATTTTTAAAACCTGTGTCAAACTCAAAAGCAAGAAAGGGGACTCTGACAGAAAATAGGAACTGGAGACTGCAGCAGAGAGTATGAGTTGAAGTTGCAGAAATCTGGAGGTACCTGAATGTACATGAAGGACTGGGTTTTAGCACTCAGTCTTTAGCTGGTTTTGAGGCCATATTTGGTGGAAAACTAGCCCCGTGCTTCCTGCAAAAATTAAGGCCAAAGATGGACTGCTGTCTCAGCTAGAACAGAAATGTAAAACGAAAAGACTGCCCACTTTCTCCAAGGCTTGATTTGAAAGCAGACTCTCCTGAGCTTTGGGTGAACAGGGTGATGATGAAGTATGCAGAACCCCTAGCTGGCCCTTTCTTACTATTCACTTGGTATGAAAACCTAAGGCAAAAGCTAGTGTAAAAACTGGTCAGCACTGAAATCCCCATCCAAGGAAACTATGAAAGACAAGTCCCACTGAAGATGAGCTCACACACAAAAACACAAATCACTAGGGGAAACTGTCCGAAAATGACAGCTGACCAGCCAATGGAGCCTAGGAGAGATTTCTCACCCCATGGGATAGCGATAACATGCCCAAAGAGAGAGGAAAGGACCAACTCCCCAAACAGGCAGAATGTTACAAAAAAAAGAACAACTTAAAAAAAAAAAAAAAAAAAAACAAGAGAACTTGTGGAAATGAAAAACCGTTATAAAATGAAGAAAGTAATAAAATAGTCAAAGGGTGAGACAATTTGAAAGAGCAAATTTGTGATTTGAAAGACAGACTTGAACAAATTATCCTGAATGCAGTACAAAAAATGGAGAAACATTTCCAGCATTTCTGGACTTCAAGACTTCAGGGAGCTTTTAAGATCAAATATAGTGTAAAGACAAGTCACTACATAAAGATCAATAACTCTGGAGAAATGTCAAGGGACAATAAAGTTAACCTGTTAACACAAATAACCTGAGGTGAAAGCTCTGCTCTATGCAGGCTGGTCCCTGAGGGTCCTACTTCTCCTTGACCTTGATGATCTGCAACCGCCTGTATTATTCAGACTCCAGGAGGCTCCCCCCACATAGTCACCTGCCTCCTACCCTTTATGCAATTAGCTTGCTCTCTCTGTTTAATATTCTAAATTCCAAATCCATAAATTTGGGTCAAATATGCACAGGCACAAATTAGTTTCCTCTTAAATTTGCTTAGAAGGACAGACCTTCCTTTGGCTGTCTTAAACATGTCCTGGAAAGCTGAACTTCACGGCTGAATTAAAAGACCATCGCTTGCCCTGTGGTTAAAATTCTCATTATCCTATGATCTGCTGATTTAAGGTTCACAAATTTTTTTTTTTTTTTCTGGCATAAAGAGACTCCTGATACTTCAGCTGTAATCCAAATCAATTCCTAAATTTGTAACTACCTGATGTGTATATTTTACTCTGGTCAGTTAGACTCAAAATTTCTATAAAGACTTACTTCTTTCTGCAAATTTTCTGTGCCTGAGACCCCTGTCTTTGAATTAAGAGTACACAAAATGGAGCTTTTTTCCTCATGTGTCATTTTATACATCTGCATACATGAGGAAAGACCTGGGCCACATTTATGAAGGGCAAAGTGAAGGAAGCCAAGAGTTAGCATCTGGCATTTGTCAGTTAGCTTGCCAGGAGGAAGCAAAAGGTCTACCAAGGAGTTTCTGAGATGCCAGGAAAATCTGCATTAGAACAGAGGACTGATTTTGGATGCATTGTGGCAGCTAGACAAGTCACGGGAAGACAGAGACAATAATCTCCATCACCTCTGGACAGGTTACTATGATCTAAACAAGATTTGGCAAATATCTGGCTGGCAACTACCAGATTTCTCTTGCTTGGCAATGGCAGATAAAATAAACACATCAAAACATTATTCCCTCAATCCCAGTCTCAATAGTCTATGGAAGATGAGGAGTAGCAGACAAGTTAAAAGAGTATTCCGGTGTTTAGGATGATGGGCTACATGGTGGGAGAACATCAGTGCACACAGCGGTCTAGGAAGTCATTGTCAACCATCAAAACAAACACATGACATGAACTGGGCTCACAGAAATCTAGACTCTAAACTGATAGAATTATAGCAAGCATATGCAGTCCCAAATGGCCTGCCATTAAAAAAAAAAAAAAAAAAAGACAAGTAAGGGTCAATTGGAAAGGTAGATTCATAAAAGATAGTTATCCCTTAGGAATCTACCATCCTCTCAAGATTTCAAAACCATCTTGCAATACATCTTCTCATTTGATCTCAAACACTCTGGGAGGTAGGCTCAGGAGGTGTATGCGGATGTATAAAACAAAGATTACAGAGACTCGAGGATAGAGAAAACATTGCATTGAACTTAAATGGCTGCAAAGAAAGGTCACCATCAAGAGTGATAAGGTTTTACTCCAGATGCTCCTGACAAGTAAAAAGAAGAGATGATAACTAATATTTATTATTCTCCCAATTCATTTGAGTCTCTATGAAATTATTAGCTCGGTGGAAACACCTCAGCTAAAATGACACCCAACTCCCGTATCCTTTCATGCCCTGACTTTCCCTTTTGTTCCTTCATTGCCCTTATCGTATCTTTCAGATGTATACATTTATTAACTATTTTCTGTGTTCCTCACTAAAACATACACTGCAGGAGAGCAGGATTGTTGCCTGTGTGTGCTACTATATCTCCATTACCTAAGGGACATAATATAAGGCTAACAAATATTTGTGGATGTGTGAAATAAGGACGAATACACTGAAGGTCTCATATGTTACATACTTTACAGACCATCTTATTTTTTGGAACTAGATGTCTGAAATACCATGAGATGATTAAGAGGTCGGTGATGAATTGCTGAGACAATTCTGTTTGCATTTGTACAGAAAAAAATTTGTGTGTGTGTGTGTGTGTGTGTTTAATGAAAGTTGGGGGGGAACTTTCAGGGGAAGGCACAGTTGGGCATGATTCTGGTGTAGTTCAAGGTACACTCCTTTCTAGGAAACTGTCCTGACAATGAGGCCACCACTATCTCATTCCCTGGCCACTAACTGAATGTTCTCAACAGGAAGGTAATGCTGGCTGAGTTTTATTTTAATCTAGTATGAAGCTATCTCTGGCTACAAAAAGTAGAGGCTCCAACTAGGCATTAACCCCTGAACTCTTAGACCCTCGACCAAGAAACTGCCTGGTGAAAAGGCACCGGGGTATACGGTACAGCAGGTCCAGGTGCAGAAACAGAGGGTCTGCATGGATCTGAGGGTCCAACCTCACATCCCACTTCTTCCTAGCTGTGGGACCCTGGGTCGTTTTCCTTGTTTCCAGGCCTCCACTCCTCCTCTGGAAAGTGGCAGTGCAGTGTCTTCTCACCGGGATGCTCTGAGTGCTAACTGGAATCTCACCTGAGGGCTGTGTGATGGCTAAAAATGGATTTTACCAGTGAAACTTAGGCTCATTTGGAATCAAAGAACAGTAAATCAGGTGATGGGACTTGTGACAGAGTGAAGTGAGCATTATTCAAAAGGGAGAAGGAAAATCATTTGGAAAATTTCAGATCCTGGAAAACAAAACTATTTTTGAAGTTTAACATCTTTTCCTTGCATTAAAAAAGCCAAATACCTGCACATTGTCATCAAAAATGGGGTCCTTTCAGGCCGACTCAAAGGCTCTCTCCTGTTGTCTGAGTTCAACTGTGGCCTCTCCTCACAAGCCGGTTTCCGAACCTCACAAAGCATCTCTGTTCCCGGGCTTCAGAAACACTGGATTTTAAGGAATTGGCTTTGAAAGAAATCAAGGCGACATTAAATTAACATGAACAGGAAGAGGGGTTTGGAGCATATTTTGTTGTACCACGTTAGCAGCTCCGGCGCGGTCCTTGGAGAGTCCCTCCCTGCCAGTGCAGGACAGAACAACATACAGCGTCCCCCAAGGTCTAGGGCGGTGGGAGACACGAGGCTCAAGCGGCCCCGGGGATGCGGAGAGGTATGGGGTATGGGATGGGGCATGGGCAGAGGGGTGCCAGGAGGCAGGCCCGCGTCAGGGGCTGCGCAACGCGGCCTGGGCCTCACGCAGGCCCCGCACTTAGGAGGACCCACCTGCTGGACTGCTCTGCCGTCACAGTCTTGAAATTATTCAACTGTGAACGGAGACTCACAATTTCATTTTCCTCTGGGTCTCGCAAATCACGCAGCCCGCACGACCCAGACGACACCAGGGAGCCCTCCAGCCTCCGCAAGAACCCACGGCTGAACCGCAACTGGCGGCCCTGGGGTCTCTGTTCCCATCTCCATTCCCGAGGACACAACCTACAGCTGTGGCCGGTCCCGTCCCAACCTTGCACAGGTCACGGCTACCCCGCCTGCCCCACCTGACGGCGCCCCGAGTCTCTCCCGGGCTAGCCGCGCCACTTGCAGCTGGGAGAACTCGCTGGTTTCCCGTGCGGCCGTGGGGGCGGGGCGTCGAAGGGGCGGGGCATTCTGGGGCAGTGTGCGGTCGGGGCAGGAGTCCTGCGACGCGGCGTCCAGGGCGTCGAAGGGGCGGGGTGCCGTCGGGGACAGGGCCTGCTCCGGCGAGCATGCTCTCAGGGTGTTGCGGGCCGCCCTGTTCTCCTTGACCCCGAAACCTGAGCGGCTCTCCCCGACGCTCTGGCTCCATGAGTGCATGGTCAGCTCCCCGTCAGCCTCAGGGTCTCCGCCACCCCACACCAGCTGTCCTCCGACCCCTCCTGATCAGGCCTGGTTTCTGCACTCGGCCTCAGCAGAGAAAAGAAGTGCCAGTGACGCATTGTATGAAACTTCCTGAACTCTTCTTCCCAAGTGCGAACTCTCCATGAGGCGCCCCTCCGCTGCGCACACAGCCTCTAAAGCTGCCCCAGTGCCACAGTGAGGGTTCCCGTGCGCCCCGCCCGGCGCCCCCTGCCCACCCCCACGCCTCCCCGCCGGGGCGCACCCCTGCCCGGGCCCACCCCCGTACACCCCGGCCAGTCCAGCGCCCCCTGCCCATACCCACCCCCTGGCCCCCGCCCCGCCGGGCGCACCCCGGCCCATGCCCAACCCCGTGCGTGAACCTGGGGTGTTGTACATTCTCAAACAGCGCACAGTTCAGTTTCTATGAGAGAATCCAGCACCTTTTTTTAATTTCACTTAAGCAACAGTGTGTCCCCTTAAAAAAGAGGGACCGAGGAGAGGAAGGAAGAGGTCGGGGAAGTCAGTCCCGGTGCGCCCCGGCCGCCCGCAGGATGGAGTCCCCGGGCCGCGCGGCCAGGGGCGATTTGCGCGGGCCCACAGCGCCATCTATGGGCTGAGCGCTGGAGCGACGGCCTCACCGGCACGCTCCCTTCTCAAGTCACCGGCGAACTTCAAAGTCCAGGATTAGGAGGGGTGGGAAATCTGCGGGGTGTAGGATAGAAGAATGCAGTTAGGGACTTGCATATGAAAAGGATCCCTCTGGGTGCTCCTGGAAATTAGCCCTAGTGGTGCAGGGTAGAGGTGTGGATGTCCCCAGACACAAGTCAAATGCTGCAGGTTGTTGTTTCCCTGCAAGAAAGCACTCCCCACCCCCAAGGGACTGGTGGTTGGCTAGAACTTCAGCTATTCCTCCCGCCCTGTGTCTTCCCCCGTTCTTCCTGATCAACTCCCCATCTCATTTCACTGGTGCTTGAAATTCCATAACAAGCATTTTTTAATCTTTAAAGTTTAGCCCCAGTTAAAACACAAATGCCTGTGGACAGAGAGTATACTATGTTGGGGAAATAAAATATAAAAGAACATCTCCTGGGGCACCTGGGTGGCTCAGTTGGTTAAGCGACTGCCTTCGGCTCGGGTCATGATCCTGGAGTCCCGGGATCGGGTCCCGCATCGGGCTCCCTGCTCGGCAGGGAGTCTCTTCTCCCTCTGACCCTCCTCCCTCTCCTGCTCTCTGTCTCTCGTTCTCTCTCTTTAAAAAAAAAAAAAAAAAAAAACATCTCCTAACCTAGAAAACCTCTCCACAAGGTGAAAGAGAAGGGAAACAGTTTTATTATTGAATAATCATTAAGCCAGAATGTGATGCTCATTACAGGATAGTCTGCAAAGAGATTGCAGAGGCAGCAAGAAATCTCACCCTTCTACCTAGCCAGGCAGATGCATTCCATTACATACACGTGTTCAAGATAACCAGTAACTAGTCCTGGAGAGCACTTACGGCAATGTTTATCACGTACAGTTAATCCCAAATTTGCCCAGTAACTGTTGTGACCATCTGTTTGCTAGTTGGCTTTGTCCAAAGGAAAAGTAAATTCCCATCTTTATGAAAGGAGGTAGTGTTGCAATTTGGAGTGGGGCAGTTACCGAAGTCAGGTCCCTACTGTCGCATAGAAACTGGGAAATAGGGGTGCTATCTTCCCTAATTGGTTACATTGGAAAGAGATGGTTCTCAGGTCCTTGAGAGAGGCATTCCTGGCAAGAGGTTTAGCTTTTAAAAAGATTTGCATGTACTTTTAAGGGATGGGGAAAGAACTTACAAGGTTTCTAAAGTAAATGCTCTAAGAAAAGGGAGTGGGCATGGAGTTTCTTCCCTTATTTTCGACAGGGAGAAATAAGCCTCTTATAATTTGTATTTGCCCTTACAACTACTAGTCAATCACACTTTAACATGATCAAATTTTATAGGTAGCTGTCTGAGGGAAAGTTCTCATAAAGGTACAGACTGCATGCGAACCAAGGCGCTTGCTTCCCTGGGTACAAAGGGCTTTGCTGAAGCTGAGAGCAATCAGAGAGAAGAGCTAGGGGCCAACAGCTGAACACAGCTTCTGTTCCATCATTTTAACCTGTAATTTATTTCTGAAACTCATGTAAACTTCCACCTCCAGCCATCTGCCTGTCTTTCCACCAGTGCCTGAATACCCAAGCTTCTTTCTAAAAAACAATTAAGAGATTAGGCTAACAGATCCCAGAAGCTGCTCTGACTCAGTTTGCCAAGTGAGATCATTCTTTAAGTGGTGAGAGGCAAAATGACTCTGAGACACTACAAAGCCAAATAAGTGTGAGTATTTAGTGCCTTCTGCTCAGACGTCCGCTTCTGAGGATTGTTCCATGACGTGTCAGAAGACCAAGGCCCAAAGAAGATGCTCTCCTTTATACAATCATTAAATCACCAGTATGCCTTGGAAGTGATTGCATCTAGGCCTTTAGGTCCCTGAGATTTGCTAAAGGGGTGCATGGGCCGGAATTTCCCATGTTACATGCTACAATTCTCTGGCATCGGGGAATTTGCAGTTGCCCTCCTCGACCCACATCCAAGCAACTGATATCCAAAATCGCCTTCAGGGGCAAACAGTGCCAGCATCTAGTCTTTCCTTCAGCAAATGCTTTCTCCGGGCCTCCGATGTGCCAGGAAGTTCCTTCATCTTTGGGTACTGGAAATGGAGGAGATGCAGCCCCTACCTTCTGGGAACTCAAAATAAGCTCATACTCAAGGAGGGGTAGGGCTACACGTTATTAGTCAGGGAACTAACCACCAGCAACTGCAGGCTTTATTTATTTTACAGAGAGATAGAGCAAGCAGGGGGAGAGGGAGAAGGAGAGACAGAATCTCAAGCAGACTCCGAGTCAAGCATGGAGCCTAATGAGGGGCTCCATCTCAAGACCCTGAGATCATGACCTGAGCCCAAATCAAGAGTCAGATGCTTAACCCACTGAGCCACCCAGGCACCCCGATGCCTGACACTTTTTAAAACTATGTTACATGTATTAACTTGTTCAATCCTCACAAACAATGAGAGGAATTATCAATTTCTGCAAATTTAGATGAGGCACAAAGAGGGTTAATATCAGGACCAAGATTAATCGCTAGTAAGTAGCAGAACTGAGATCTGGATCCAGACAGTCTGGCTGTGTGTGTGTACACACACACACACACTCACACACATACAATATACACCAAATCTCTCTATGAGCACAGTTGGATGTGCTCACAGCCATGTCCAAAGCCAACTTAAAGTGGATACTCTGTTTCTACGCTTCACTAGTCCAACACTACAGTCCAGTGACTGGCCACATTTAACAACTTGTTGATATACTTGGCTTTTAAATGGGTTCCACAGATTGAAGTCATTTTACAGAAGAAAGAAGAATACAAATTAAAAGAATTGAAAAAAAATCTCTGGTGCCTGAACATCCCAAAACTACTGAGTCATCCCCGTATCCAAATTAAATGTTTGGATCTAAAAGCAAATAAAAAGTCAGTGAGTCTTTTTGCTGGCATTCCCAAGAACCTGCACATTTTTTTTGAGATCTGTCTGTTCTGCACCTGCCAAGTGAATTATTAAATTTATGAGGGTGAAGTGTGGCCAAAGCTACTGATCAGTGAAATTAGTTGCAACTGGGTGCAAGAGGTTCATTGCTGAGAACTCCAGCAAACGGAAACATCACTCAGAGTGTGCAGGGTTCTGCTGTGAAAACATTATAACATCACATGCACTCAGATGCCTGGCTGCCAAAGGCTCAGGGGCGAGGTGACTTTATGAGCCTTATAAAATGTCCATACGTTGCTGGGCCAATTGCTCCTCAAACTCATAAGATTCGAGTTTAGAAGAAATCTGGCTCAACTCTGGAACTGGCCTTTGTTTATCAAGATGTTAAATCAAAACCTACTTTCTAGAGAATACCTTATTAAAACAGCTTTACACCAGGAAAGAAAACTTCTTTTTCTCTTTTCAGTACCTATATGGGATGACAGATGTCAAATAAACTTATTGTGGTAAGCATTCCACAGTATAAGTAAGTCAAATAATTACGCTGTGCACTTTGAACTTACACAGTGCTGTCTGTCCATTACATCTCAATAAAACTGGAAAAAAATGAAATAGCTTTTATTTACCAGTTGAAAACTGACCTCCCAAACTTAAATGTGTCATTCTTAATTGGTTGTTCACAGCTTACATGAGTCATTTTCTTATTTTTCTATTTATTATTGAAGAGTTTCTAACCAAATGTAACCAATGTAACCAAAATGTAATTATAATGGATATGGTAAGTACTGGCAGAAGAAGGAGCTTCCCAGAAGTCTGTGGAGAGCTGTAAGCAAACACATTACTCATGGATGCCTGAGCATTGACTTGACTGTGTTCTCTGAGAACATGAGCCTATTGATGTCCTTCCTGTTCTAGCACCAGGAATGTTATAAACAGTCCTCTAAACAGAACCACATGGATTGGCCAGTAGGGTCTTTGGAAATAGAGAGGAAAACTCACAGGTTCAATAAGCAGTGATATACAATAACTGCATCCCAATTGATGATCAGCAATGCTCAAACTTGCCAGTATTTTTCCAGCTTATTGGCCTGGTAGAAGCATGTCCCAAACAAGATTTCATGACAGACCTGGCATCTCCCTTTGCTTCTGTGTCACTGACCCCTCTGGAATATGTGCTCAGCCCATCTAAGATCCAGAAAAAACAAACAAACAAAGGCAAAAAAACAAAACAAAAACATAAAACAAAAGCAAACAAACAAAAAACAAACCAGTTCACTAACAAAAAGAGATCTTTGCTGAGTTAATTAGTCATCACTCTGCTATAATTATGGGCACAATCCCTAAGTTTATGGAGGAGGGGGATTTTTCTCAACCCTCAGCTAAGCCCAGGCTGCTGCCTCTCCATTATGAATCAACTTTCAAGCTTCATACAAAGGAAAAGGTGGCCCCCGAGTGGTCATTTTCTCTTTCTCTCCAGACTTTCTGCAAGGGCTAACACTTTCCTGACATGTTAGGAAGTTTCAAGTCACTTCTTCCTACATTCAGCTATTTAACATGAAATCTCTGCAGTGCACAGTGGGAACTGGGATACATTTTTAGAACTAGAAAGCTGCTATCGTTAAGATGAGATGTTCTAGAGTCACCTGTGTATATACACGGATGCTTTCATTGATAAAACAACAGTTAACAGCTGATGAATCTCATAATCCTACCAGATCAGTGTAAGGAGAGCTTGCCCTTCAGATCATAATAACTGAACATGGATTTTGATGTGCAGATCCCTGGTTTAACTTGAATTTAATTTCTTCCATGAAAAATACCATTTACTTTCCCCAAAAAAGAATCTCAAAATCCATGTGGCTAGGAAAGCTTTGTGACATTTACAGAGCTGCTAGTGTGAGAGTAACCGTGAAGTAACAAATACAGCAGAATGGCCAAAATCTTGGCTAACAAGCAAAATCTTAGGACAGATGGCATTACCTTTCATTAATCAAAATTAATGTGCAATTACAAGTGATAGAAGTGGAGTCGGAAGCCCTCTGACTAGAGCAAAGCAGCAGGACGGATTGGCAGCCTCCCTCACCCCCTTCCAGCCTCACCGCCAGTAAATCTTGTCACCTATGAAAAATCGGGCTCCTAAAAATTGAAGATGTGTGGTTTAATGGCGTATGTTAAGATTTTCTGGTGGTGTTATAAAAAATCATTTATTGAATTCTCATAAGTTTGAAATAAATAGACATGACCAGCCTGTCTAGAACTCTAATTTCTGAGTCGGCCTCCAACTGTCTCATTGGTTCAAAACTTGCAGAATACTTGGGCTGAATCTATTCATAGAATGAGATCTGTAGATATGAAATACAAGAATAAATGAGCCCCATAGGAGAACTGCTCTATGATCACAGACCCCTTAATATAGCCCACTTGTAGTAAAATATAATAATAAACTGTCCTATGTAGCTTAAGTTAAGTCCAGGATAATTAAATGAGGGCCCCGGCCCTGGTAGTACATAAAGCACAGACAGTCCTGGCAACAAAGTAACAGTTCAACTATTAAAATACTTATAGGCAGTGAACTGCAATGACACACAACTGAAAGGAAAGGAATTAGCAGGTTAACAGGTAAGATACGCTGCACCGGACGTTTGAGAAACACGGAGGAAATCTCAGAGCAAGTGGAATTGTGTGACTCTTGCTAACCTCAGTGGGAGTTCTGCAAAAAGACAAAGAGACCTGAGAGGGATTAATTGGTGAATAAAAGCTAAATGTGGACAGGCCCAGTTCCAGTTCAAGATGGCCCCATAGATATCCTGAACTCACCTCTTCCCACAGAGTCTACAGCTTCCTGTGGACCAATATCCTCCTAAAAACCCTAACGGTTGGCTGAGTGATGAGTACACATCAGGCCAATGAGAAGGAAACAACACTGCAAGAGGTAGGAGAGGCTGGGACACAACCTCACCATAAACCCCATCACTGGGAGGGTGTCCCACACCTCAGAGGGAACTCAAAATCCAGAGGAGAGAGTGAAGGGGTTGAACCCCACATAGGCATGCAAACTTTCAAGACCTGCACCTGAGAGACAAGCCCCCAAAATGTCTGACTTTGGAAACCAACGGGGCTCCTGTCCTGAGACCCACAAGAGTGTAGTGATCTGGGAAACTACTCTTAAAAGACAGGCGCATTCTGACTCAGCCACCCCAGGGCTAAGCTCAGAGGCAGCCAGTTGTAAACAGACAAAAATACAATGCGACTATATCAAAGTAGGAGCTTCTGCACAGCAAAGGAAACAACAAAATGAAAAGGCAAATGACTTAATGGGAGAAAAGATCTGCAAATCATGTATCTGATAAGGGGCTAATCTCCAAAATATATAAAGAACTTACAAAATTAAACAACGAAGGAAAACAATCGGATTTTAAAAAAATGGGCAGAAGATCTGAATAAACATTTTTCCAAAGAAGACATCCAGATGGCCAACGGGTGAAACGATGCTCAACATCATTAATCATCATGGAAATGCAAATTCAAACTTTAATTAAGATATCACCTCACACCTGTTAGAGTGGCCATCATCAAAAAGACAAAAACTTAAAAAAAAAAAAGTACAACAAATAACAAATGTTGGCAAGGACATGGAGAAAAGAGAATCCTTATGCACTGTTGGTAGGAATGTAAATTGGTGCAGCCACTCTGGAGAACAGTATAGAGGTTCTCTAACAATTAAAAATAAAGCTACCATATCCCCCAGCAATTCCACTTCTCGGTATTTATCCAAAGAAAATGAAAACTCTAACTTGAAAAGATATACACACCCCTCTGTTCCTTGAAGCATTATTTTCAATAGGCAAGATACAGAAACAACCTAAATGTATCCACTGAGGGATCAATAGATAAAGATGTAGTGTATACACACACACACACACACACACACACAGGAATACCATTCTGCCATAAAAAGGATGGAATTTTGTCATTTGTGACAACATGGATGTGCCTCAAGGACATTATTCTAAGTAAAATAAGTCAGACAGAGAAAGATAAATATCATATAATCTCTGTTATATGGGGAATATATATGGAAAACACAAGCTCATAGACACAGAAAACAGATTGGTGGGGGATGGAGTGTGGGAAAAATGGGTCAACTGTCTTTGTTTCAGTTTAAATAAATTTAATTTTTAAAATAAATAAATAAAATGGAAGTACACACACACACACACACACAGCTAAATGTGAAAGTCAGGGAACCTCCTTGATAGTGTATAGAAAACTCTCATTTCCTGCAGTAGGAAGGCAGAGAAAGCTGAGGACAGGGCTCAGGAATTAATTTTAAGAATGGCCAAGCTCCAAAGAAGGTTAAACCCTGAAACAAAGCAGGTCTGCTCTGCCACGGAGAGGGCTCTAGTTGGAAAATAATAGAATCTGTCCGAGTATTCACTGGGATCCTACTGCACCTTGCTTCGCTCTGCCCTATTGTGCTTCTTTCCTGGGCCTTCCACAGGTGCTGACCCCAAGAATTTTCCCTTATAAATGTCCCGTACATTAATCTCTATCTTGGGGGGGAAAGATAAGCGATAGATACATTACATAAAAAATTGTGCAAACCTACAGAAAAGGACTGTGTATTATCTTGGGATGCACAGGCCTAGGAATCAGAAATACCGACTAGAGTGCAGAGGTCACCTCTGGGAAGGAAAAATGAGAAACAGGATGAGGGAGGGATACACAAGGTCTCCATCCATATCTGCAGTGTGTTATTTACTCTCCTAAGGGAGGGAGAAGAAGGAAAGAAGGGGAGGGGAAAAGGGAAAGAATTCGAGGGAATGAGGAAAGCCAGAAAGAAAGGAGGGAGGTAAAAAGGAGGAAAGGAGGAAGAACAGTGTGATGAAAGGAGAGAAGGCAGGAGAAAAGTAAAGCCAAATGTTTAGATTTGACAAAGCTGGCTCATGGCTACACTGACATTTTATTTTCTTTACATTTGTTTTTTTGATAAAAGTCTTTTTTTTTTTTTTAATGAGTAGAAGCCCAACATTTGAAACCTATTTAAAACTCGAGCTGCTCAGAGGGCAGGGCAAAGAGCAGAGGCCTGACCCATCCTCCCTGGCCTGGGGCCCCTAGATAGCTCCTCGAAACACACTCAATATCAGTGGTCAGAGCATCAGTTCCTCCAGGTCATGCTGTAGAAAGAGCACAGAACAGACATCCAGGGACTTGGGTTTTAATGTTGGCTCTGGCACAGACCGTCTATGTGGCCTGAAGCAGGAGGTATAATTTCTCAGGCCTTAAAGGATCTCGAAAGCTCCCTCATCTCCGAATAAGAGCCCATACACAGAGCGCCCCTTCTGCTGTGAGGCCAGAGGGCTAACTGCACTGCAGTGTAGACCTCAATCCCAGCAATCCTCAGTAGCACCCACAGCATGTGGGGAAGCTTTGTCAACTCTCACGGGGCCCAGGACACCGCAGCAGGGCTGAATAAAGGACAGGCTCTGGAGAGAAGGGCAAGCGCCCTGACCACAGAAGCCACTGAAACACGTGGCTTGTGACCTTGCCACATACTTAACCTACCCTGTCCCCTTTGTGTACTGCAGAACAGGGGAGCTCTGTGACGAGCCCTGATCCCATTTAACCCTGGGTGTGTCCCCCAGGGAGACGATGAACTCTCCAAGGCCTGGCTGGAAGACTGCAGGCCCACAGGCCCGTAGACTTTTCTTGGGTTTTAAAGCTGGCTCTTCATGTCACTACAAGTTGGAGTTTGAATGTCTTTGGATGGAGCCAGATCTCTGCAATCACCATGGCACGGTCCCCACCCTTCTGGTCCCTAGCCCTTATCATCAATCTAATTGCCTACATTGATGTTCTCTCTCTGCCCCAGAAGTTTATGATTTATGTCCAAAGGCAAGGAATATGCCTTCATTCATTTAATCCTTAATCGATAAAATCACTTACTGCCAGGCACTGGGCTATTTCCTGTGGCCAAAAGACTTTTTTAAAGGCACCCTCATAGTCTATTAGAGAGACAAACATTGTGACTTGAGTTATACATATTAAAGTTACAGTTACAATCAGAAGCATGTATAAGGCAGCTAAGGAGGAGCGGGAGGGCTGAAGCCCATGCAAGGGGAGAAAGAGGCTATGGGGAAAGATCTCCAAGATAATTTCCTGAGCTATTTGTAGAAAATAGAAGTCCAGGTAACCAAAGGAAAAGTAAGCATTCCTGGCTCATGGAACAGCATTTTTAAAACCACAAAGGCATGAATTGCAAAGTGAGTCAGCATAGGAAGCAGGTCAAGTGTGAGAGAATGAAGAGCTGAATCCCACAAGCGCTAACATTGACTAGATGGGAACCTCAGACCCAGGGCTCAACCTCAGGCACGAGGTTCTCAGGAGGACTTAACGTGATAATGGTTACTGACGTCCTTGGCACAGTGCCCGGCACATGGGATGCACACGGAGGTTCATTTCACCCGATTCTCCCAGCAGCGCCAGGCACTGCGGTCACCTTCCATGGACGTTCTACAAATCTCAGTTCTAGCATTCCGGCTGCAGGCCATGCCGTGATCTCAGCAAGGAAAGCATGCTGCTGTACCTGGGCAAAATATTGCCCTCATTTGGCTTTCTAGTATCTTTCTTACCGAGTCACGCGTAGCACATTTGCCTGCCTATTCGTCAACAAAGGATGGGGCAGCTAATCTTCGAGGACAGCCCCCAGTGAGCCGTGTCTCCTGGTAGGTAGATTATTCTCACTTCTGTGTGGGCTCCTCACACAATGGATCTGGCCCTGTGACTCACCTTTACCAAGAGTCGGTGGCAAAATTGATGTGCCGCCAGTTCTGGAGCTAAGCCTGAAGAAGGCAGCTAGCTCCTGCTCTTAAGTTCCTCTGAGCTTTGAGATGGTAGGTAATGAGTCTGCTGTCCTTCTGGAGAGACTACAAGGAGAAACGACCTAGAGAGGTCATGTGGAAAGAGACAGGGGCGTGGCCGTCCCCACGCCCCAGCTGAGCCTGGGCTCCCAGGCATCACCAGCAAGCACTAGACGCAGCCATCCTGGACTTCTGCGGCCACACCCGCCATCTGCACGGCCTCCTGAGCTCCCAAGTGAAATCCCTCGTAGAAAAACCATTCAGCTGAACCCTCGTCCACCCGCGGAGGCATAAGCAATAGCAAAGTAGCCGTTACTGTAAGTCCGATAGCTTTGGATTGTTCCATGGTGATCGTTGGCTGAGACCGAGCAGGACACAGCTTTTACCTTTGCCAGAGGACTGGAGAAACAGCCATATCTGTGTATGTTGGCAAATATGGGCTGATCTTGCTCTATCTGCATTCACTAAGTAATCTCATTCAGTGCCTGACTTAAATATCATCTGCATCATAGAATAGTAGCTGTTCTCTAACAGTCAGAGAAGTCTCCTCTTCCCTGAACTCAAATTCACATGCTATCTGACTATTTACATGTCCATGTGGACATCCAGCAAGTGTGTCAAATTTCACGCATCTAAAATCAAACCCCTAATCTCACACACCTCCAGCCTGCTTCTTCCCATCTTAATTAGTGGACACTCCATTCTGTCAATCACTGAAGCCAACAACCCTGGGGTCATCTTTACTTTTTTTTTTTTTCCCCGTCCTACCTCTTCCAGTCTGTCAGCAAATCTTCCTGCTCTACCATCAGAAGCTGACAGTTTCCCACACCTCCAATCTTACCCAAGCTAGCTTGACCCTCACCCAGACATTTGCAGTAGCTTTCATTCTTATTCCCTCCTAGTGGTCAGCGTGTTCCTTTTAAAATATGTTAGATAATTTGGCTAACTTGTCCAAAACCCTCCAATGGCTTCTCACATCAGCTCAGAATTAATTCAAAATCTTTCCCGCATCCTGCAAATCCCTACATGATCTCACCCATGCCCTGCAAAATCCCTTTGACTGCATCTTCCACCACTGTGACTTGTAGCTGCACCCTAGGCCCACGGACCCCCTTCTTTTCCTTACCCTCATATGCTCTGACCAGGGGGCTATTAATCTGCTGTTTCCTCTGCCTGAGACACTTTTAGCTCCAGATATATAATATATATACCTTGAATAAGAAAAAAAAAAGGCTCTGAAGCGAAGAGAAAAATCTGAGGGCACTTCAATTAAATTGCTCTTTATGATCTGGTCTTCGAATTCTAAGGTGCCCTGTGGGCAAAGGCCAGAGTGTCTTCCCTGCTGGTGGTTCTCCGGGCCAAGGCAGGAGACAAGAATTTCAAAAAGGAAGATGCAGGGAAAGGCCAAAACCCAAACCAGAGGGAATGTAATGGCCCTAAGAAGTCAAAATCCACGTCCCGAGACAGCCAATAGCGTGTAATCCTGTTCGAAGCTTGCTTCCAGTGCTGGGTAGGTGGTACAGAGAATGGCCAACCTTAAAAAGCTGGGAATGCAGTCGTTAGGCACCATCATTGACCTTGCCTTGTTCATGATGATTGGAGACGTGAAAGGCTAGTTTCCAAACATGCCTGCTGACACTTTGCTGGCTGAGGCTTTAAGGAACGTCAGCAAATTTAGTAGTTGGGGGGCAAGGACCATTAGGTACTGTTTGAGTAACCCTTTTGGCTTTGTGTTTTTTGCAACAAAAATCTTTAATTCCATTTAAAAGCTGTTTTTGAGTATCGAATCCATTACTTTGCAACCTTGGCAAAACCTCCTGTGGCATTTCCTTGCAATACTGCCCTCTGGACTATCACTTGAAAAGTCCGAAGCGGGAGGTCTGAGGTGGAGCCCAGGCATACACGGTCTGGTTACGGACTTCGTTTTAGCTCCACAGATGTCACAGAGGCTCCAAGTTGAAACCAGGACCTCATCTGTGCAAGGCTCTGAACTGAGCTCTGTGCAAGATTTCAGAAGGAAGCAATGTGTGGACCTGCCCCCAGGGAACACACACATTACGTTAGGGTGACCCCGTGACAGTGGGGTTAGGTGGCAATCATCCATCTGCCTTGTGCTCTTCAGTTGTAAAGGCCAACGGCAGGCCACCCCAAGATGGCCGCTTCGGCACGAAGACCATCTGAGTCAAAAAGCAGTCCCAACCCAGCAGATTACGGAATCGCTCTTTACCTCCCCCTCAACTGTCTAACTAGATAGGAACTAGGTGTGGCAGACAGGAAGAACCTAGAAGGCACTGTGACCAAAGTCCTCTCTTCGTCCCATTGTTTCTGAAGGGCCTGCCAAACATGCATTTACCAAACAAAATTACTTTTTTCATTATCCTGTGAAGTGCATTCCTTCCCTTCAAAGTCCCAGACCCTCACCCCCTTCTTAGTTCAGGATGACATCTAGACCTCATGGTGCCATTCCAATTTAGTGAATCAAAACCAAATTTTTCTCTAATAAGAATAGAAAATATCATATAGTAAAACAAACAAAAAGAATATTGATTCATGAAACTATCATTTCATTGTGTATGTGTGTTATTATGGGTTGAATAGTGTCCCCCAAAGTATATGCTGAAGTCCTAAACCCCAATACCTCAGGAGGTGACCTTATTTAGAAATGGGGTCACTGCAGATTGTTAAATTAAAATGAGGTCTTACTGGAGCAGGGTGAGCCCTAATTCAATATGACCAGTGTCCTTTATGAGAAGAAAACGAGGCACACAGCGAGAAAACACGCAGGGGAAGAATGCCAAGTACTGACCCCAGCAGAGATTGAAAAACGGCAGCTTGAGGACTGCCAGCAAACCGCTGGATGCTAGGAAGAGGCAAGGAAGGATTCCTTCCTACATGTTTCAAAGGGATGATGGCCCCTGCCCACACCTTAAATTCAGGCTTCTAGCCTCCAGAATGTGGGACATGGATTTTTGTGGTGTTAGGGCCACGCAGTTTGTGGTACTTTGTTAGGGCAGCTCTAGCAAATTAATGCATGTATGTCTACAGGTACTGGGTTGCAAGGTAAAAGGTATTTCTTACCATGGGCCCAGTCAGAAAAGTTGGAACCCATTTTTCTGAATTATGTATAATGCAAAGTCAGGAATTACATCTGCTGTGTGCGTGTGCATGTGCGTGTGCGTGTGCGTGTGTGTGTGTGTCTGTAATGTGCTCAGTGTTTGTCACACAAGAGCTTAATACATGTTTGAGATCAAAAAGGGGGAACCAAGAGGCGGGGGGAAAGGGAAAGTGTAGGCATGGGGAGAGAGGGAAGGGGGGGAGGGAGCAAAGGAAGGGAGGGGGAGGGGAAGGAGGGTAGAGCAGGATGGGGAGGGAGGCGCACCTGTTCTGACCTCAGAGAGGGAAACGGCCCAATTTCAGGGCACCGTGGGGTTGAAATAGAAAATCAAAGACTGGTGTAGAACAGATAACAAGATAAAAGTACTGTAGTGAGACTTCCTGATTCTTTTGGTTGAGAAAAAATACAGGTTGTTTATGAAAATGACAGAAAAGTTTACAAATTCTGCCCATGTAGAAATGGCTCACTTTTACTCTGCAGCCAATTCCAGAAAGTGTCTATAAAATGAAGGACTAATACTTGAAAGTCCAGTGATGTAGCCTCTTCATACTGGGCTGGGTCACAGAGCACACAGACACTTGTGTACAATAAAGGGGGAAGCGCCTGAGCTGCTCCAGCGGCCTGAAGATGAATTTTCACGTATTTTATTTGAAATATGTTCTCTCTCTCCTTGGTCCTGTTTGCCTTCATTTATAATTCCACTTGTTAAAAAAACATTATTCCCTGATTCAGAAGCCACACAGGCAGAAAGGGTAAATGCCTTAAGGTAATAATAAGCTGCCTGCTTAGGTTAAAATGGACATAGGTACATCGACACCTAACATGCAAACACTTTGAGAAAGTCATTCCTGTGCCAACATCTTGACAGCTGCAGAATCACGGCTTCTAAGCCATTTAATTCACTTTGAGATATAGCACTAGAGTGTCAGTGCATAAACATGGAGAAAGAAGACAAATAAAAATAAAATATCCCATCAGGTTGCAGAAAGTAAAAGTGAAGGCTACCCCAAGCTTCATATGATCTTAATCATCATATGCCATGACTGCTGGAATGGGAGCTTCGCGAGGGCTTCCACACTATCTACAGTACTCTCTAGCACACATTCATGAATGCACATTAGTTGCAGCAACAGTATTTTTATTTACATTATTTAAAGATTGCATTTATTTATTTATTTAGAGTGAGAGATAGAGTGCAAGTGCGCAAGTGGGGGAAGGAGCAGAGGGAGATGGAGAGGGAGAATCTCAAGCAGATTCCCTACTGAGCAAAGAGCCCAATGTGGGGCTTGATTTCATGACCCTGAGATCATGACCTGAGCTGAAACCAAGAGTCAGAAGCTCAACCAAATGAGCCACCCAGGCACCCCAACAGTAACAGTACTTTTAAAATAAAAGTCAGGATATGTACACAAGAATTTCCTTTCTTACTTCTGAGTGTACTCACAGGAGAAGGATTATGTAGGTAAAAACAATACTGTAAATCCCATGTACACACACTACGTACATGTAACGAATTCTTACTGAAGTCATGGCTTTCTAAACAGCCAGGACATGTGATGTCCGAAGCCACACCGTGCCCTGGGTTGACTTCCCAGTCTGGAGCCTGTGGTTCACACACACACACACACACACACACACACACACACACACACACACTACACACACACACAATTAACATCAATTATCAGTCAACAGAAATTCAGGGAATTTCATTACTTAAGGCATGTACTTCTCTATGCCCTCAGTCTCAGGCCAAACCCAACTTAAAGAAATCAGCTTTCAAGGATTCTATAAACCCTGAAATCATAATTCTAAACGTTGCAATACTTGACCATCCACAGTGAGGTGGATAGGTAATACTTAAGGGGAAGACAGCTTAATGCTGGTTTTACCTCTTTGTGTTAAAAAGTCTTTCTCGTGTTTTAATAGTCCTAATAAACCAGCTCCTGGGTGAACAAATCTCAAAAATCCTAATATCCCAGTGAAGTAGGAAGACAATGGGATACACTATCTTGTGCTGAGTTCTGATCTGGGGCTGGACCAGAAAAGCATTCAGTGCTTTGATATCGCTTAATTGATTAGGAGTCTCAGATATATTATTAAAACCTCTCTGGAAGGATCATCAAGGAAATGCAAATTAAAACCACAATGAGATGTCACTTTACATCTGTCAAATGGCTAAAATAAAAAATACAAGAAATAACAAGTACAATATTGGTGGGAATGCAAGCTGGTAACGCCACCGTAGAAAATAGTATGGAGATTCCTCAAAAAATTAAAAATAGAATTACCATTGATCTAGTAATTCCACTACTGGGTATTTACCGAAGAAAATGAAAACACTAATACAAAAAGATATATGCATCTTTATGTTTATTGCAGCATTATTTACCATAATCAAGATACAGAGGCAAATGAAGAATCCATAGATGAAAGGATAAAGAGGATGTGGTGTGTGTGTGTGTGTGTGTGTGTGTGTGTGTGTATGGGAATATTACTCAGCCATAAAAAAGAAAAAAATCTTGCCATTTGCAACAACATGGATGGAGCTAGAGGGTATCAAGCTAAGTGATATACTTCAATCAGAGAAAGACAAATACCATATGATCACTCTTATGTGGAATTTAAGAAAGAAAATAAATGAACAAACAAGGGGAAAAGAGACAAGCAAAAAACAGACTTTTAAATATAGAGAGAAAACTGGTGGTTGCCAGAAGGCAGGGAGGGGATGGTTGAAATAATTATCATGATGAGCACTGAGAAATGTACAGAATTGTTGGATCACTATATTGTACACGAAACTAATATAACACTACATGTGAATTATATTTGAATTAAAGTAAACAAAAAAACACAACTCTTTGGATGGAATGACCAATGGTGAATCTACCAAGAGGCTAGCGAGATAAGTTTGAAATGATTGATTTTTCTAGAGTTACACAACAGCCCCAAAGTCTGCCAAGATTAAATGTCATTAATCAAAACATGTAAAATTTATAAGAATTAACTGATATCATTAGCCCCCAAAAAATCCCTTCAGTTAAAATGTCCTTCCAACCAGGTTTTCCTGTCTTAGATTTTTCACCTATTTGTTTCCTACCTAAATCAATGCTGATTTGACTTTCATTCATATGTGTCAGAAAACAAACGTGAAACCATATTTTTTCTATTTTTTAGACATGGGCAACAAAGTTATAGGGAACTTCTGCCTCTGCCATTAAGGGCTCTCATTAGCTCTCCTTGGAAGGACAATGGGGAACCACAGAGATAATGTGAACATGATAGTCACGTGAATAATCTAAGCAAGGTTTGGAAACCTGAAAAGAGCCAAAATAGTCACCGTGATTCAGTACGGAAGATCAGGTCTTAGAATGTAAGATAAAACAAGGTGCTCTACCCAAGGCAGCAAAAAGAAGGAAAAGCCAGAGGGCCGGAATCTCTGGTCCTGCCAAAGAGTAAGAGCAACTATGAGGCCAGGTGGTGTCTATGGGAGACAGATGTTAAGGCCAAGTGCCAGGCAGATGGGAAGACAGTATGGGGCTGAAGTGAGGAGAAAAGAAGTGTCCTAGGTGACTGTTTTTAATGAAACTGAAAGGTGCTGAATGTGAATGAGTCAAGATGTCTTAAAGGTATAATGAGATCAAGTAAGATTATAAAAATATTTTAATTATCTTTCCTTAATACAGAATGCTAACTATATGAAATGAGAGGTACATTTGAAGACTGTTAGAAAGATAATCTCGAAGAAAGTGTTGTACCTCCTGGGCCAGTCACAGCTCTTAGTGATATTGTAATAAAATATGCCTGCCCTGCCTGTAGGTCTTAAGTGGGCTCTTCAAACTATCTCAGGACCTTAGCATCCTGGCCGTGACTAACTGGGCCAGCAGTGAGCAGTTCATCCAACACCAGGAAACTCATTTGCTAGTCAGCAGCAATATTATCTTTCTCAAGAACTTCTGTTAAGACTAACTATACTCAGAAAGTAGAAGACTCTCGAGCTGAAGGTCCTTTGGGTTCCCGAGGTCCCCACGGCAGATATAGTAGTGAAGTAAGCAGCATCTTATATCCAGATAAAAGTAGTGAAAGCCTGTCCTCAGAGAAGGAGAATGGGACAAAAGTAACAAAAGGCAGACCCTTGAGAGCCTGGACTCCAGGAAGTGCTGGAGAAAGATAGAGAAGCTTCTGGAGCATTTTTTTACCCATTGAAAATCACCTCTTAGAATGACTTACCATTGCATGGATAGTCCTATCCCTCTTCTTTCATCTTCTTTGTTCTCCAAAATAATGAAGAATATTCTGTATAATACTCAACAGAAAACCAAGGATACTATTTCTTCATGTCACAAGATAAATTCTAGCGGAGCTATGAAAAAAAAGTTGAGCAGGGAAAAAAGGTTACATTGTTGACCCAACAAAAGAAAAAAAGTGGATAATTTTGCTCCTGAATTTCCAGAGGAATGCAAGATCCAAAGGGGGAAAAAAAAATCTTCTGCCTAAAAGTCTTTTTAATAATCTTGGGCCATGGGCGCCTGGGTGGCTCAGTTGGTTAAGCAACTGCCTTCGGCTCAGGTCATGATCCTGGAGTCCCTGGATCGAGTCCCGCATCAGGCTCCCTGCTCGGTGGGGAGTCTGCTTCTCCCTCTGACCCTATCCCCTCTCATGTGCTCTCTCTCATTCTCTCTCTCTCAAATAAATAAATAAAATCTTTAAAAAAATAATAATCTTGGGCCACAACGTACAAAAATCACAAAGGAAGAGAAGACCTAGTTTATCAGACAGCCATTTCCAGGTCCCACATAAAGGCTCAGAGATAAGCAATCAAATACAGCCATAATTAAATGATACACTTGATAAATGTTTGGGACTCTTCTTTCTTTGCAAAAAAGTAAATAGCAAGAATCCATTATTTTTATTTTATTTTATTTATTTGAGAGAGAGAGAGAGAACACAAGAGAGCACAAGTGGTGGAGAGGGAAAAGCAGGCTGCCCATTGAGCAGGGAGCCCAATGCAGGGCTCATTCCCAAGACCCTGGGATCATGACCTGAGCTGAAGGCAGGCACTTAATCGAATGAGCTACCCAGGTGTCCCAAGAATCCATTATTCTTATTCAGCAAGAGAGAACATCTTTAGAAGAAAATGATGACCAAAAACTTGGGGCCAGCATTCTACAAAGAAGAGCAGCAAGCTGGCTGAATGTCACAGCTAATGTGGGACTAACTGTGCCATCACAATGATTTTAATAATACCAATTATTTTCAGAGAACACAGAGCACAAAGGACAATTCATATCAGCTTGAAAGAACCAGCAAAAAGAAAGAACTGAAGATGTTCACTGTATTCTCAAGCTCAAAAGTCTTTTGCGTTGCTTCCACAGAATGGATGTCTTGGTGGTTGAGTTTATATGCCTACATTGGTAGGGTTTCATCTCCAAGTGCTTTAAATGATCATAATAAATACAATATGAGCAGCACATCCAGAAAAATTAATGATTCTTAACAGATATTTCTGTAAAAGGTACAGTTTATGCTAAATCTAGGTACCAACATTTGACCAGAACAGACAGATGGAATCTATTCAGTATGGCTGTCTTACTCATAACTGTACCTGAATGGGTGGTATTTAAATCTGAATTTTTTTTATTTTATGTTAACTTTGAAGACATTTTTTGAAAGGTCTGAACCTAATGCTGATATGAGAATTGTATACATTATAAAGCATGTTAACTTAAGCATAAATGCATATAATTGTGATGAGATATTACTGAGTAGATTGGTATTGAGTGGGTAAGGCTATGTTCTGAGGTTAAAATAGCTAAATTTAGACAGATTTATTGTGTAACACCTACTAGCAAGATGACCTTGATCAATACAGTCTGCCTTCCCAATTTCTTTACCTATAGAATGGAAATAATATGAGGACCTACCTCATAGTCTTGTTAGAAAAATTATGTAAAATAAACCACTTAGCACAAACTTAACTCACATTACATAGGTACTCAGTCCTGTAGCATGATGGTAATGATGATCATGACCACGACTATCAAAATGACATCAATCCCTAGCTCCTCCTCATTGTGGGTCTGCTCTGAATATTTGCTCTGTCCTGTCTCCTAATTCTTGTTTTCAATGGAATTTGGTGCACAGAGGACATTGTCTTGTTCAGCGCCTTTACTCTTCACAGATTGCCTTTTGTCTTTACACCACAAATATGTAAAGTTCTCTTTCACCATAGCCCCTACATTGATTTTTCTTCCCCCTACTGTGCCTTATAGAAATGAGCTACTTGCTTCACTCACTAGCACAGGAAGGACATGCATCTGCTCTCCTTTCACACTACAGTTCCTTTCTCCCTGCGTTCTCTGGGATGAGAGCACCCACCTCCCTTCTTGAATACACCTGGTAATAAATTCCCCAACTGTGTGAAATCATGATTCTTCCCGGGTACCACTTGCCTCTGACAAAAGTGTATCACAGCTACACATTCCGTACACTCAACTGGGCCAACTCTGGGTACAAATACACCGCCCTGTGATTGTTTGTTGAGCTACATTAAATTAGATCATGAAGACAGTATCATACACTGGTATGTCAGAAAGCCATTGGTCAATCTTTCTTCAACTGACATCTTGGCCATTGACTCTGTGACTGTTTTCTTCTCGAGGAACTCATGAGCTTATTCTATTATCAGTAGTAGGCCATGGTGCCACCAAGGTTAGGCTGTTCAATTCCCACAAGCCACTTATGTAAATTACAAAGAGTGAAGGGAACAAAAACATACAAATTACTTCAGTCTTTATATCAAGCTCTACTTGACATTATGTGGATTTTGCCTATTTGCCACATTAGAAGGTGTGATTCATGAATAAATGAATAAACGAGGGTCTAGGCTGGTGTCCCAAATGAGAAAGGAAATGTTTCCACTCAATGTCACCATTTTCAATTACAATGACTTCTTACTGGGAGGCAGGTCAACAGGAAACCAGGGGGTCATCCACAGTGCATGGCCACAGTGCATGGTCTCAGCCTATCTGTCCTTCCTCAGACAGAGATGGGGGTCTCTGCTAATCTGACGGGCAAAATATTTCAGGGAAAGGGACTTCACTAGCCAAAAGCTGAGAAAGCAGTGAAGGTGAGTGCTAATTATTAAATAATGTTATTCTTAAGTAGAAAATTGAAACAATGTCTGTCAAGCACATCATGAGTTGTGTTGTATTGTGAGGAAGCTAAGACTTACGTGCTTGTATAAAATACCATTGTCTAGACTGAACAGGAAAGGAGGAAGAGGCAGCAAAGATTCATAAAATGGTCCAAAAGAGGGGGATCAGAGAAAAAATTTCATGGACTTTGGGGTGAGGACAAAACAAAATTTCATGGATTTTGAAAAGTCTGAGCTGGGGAAACTGGAGTAATAAAACTAGAGTGATAGAGAATCATGTCATAAAACAGAACACTTATTAAGATTTTAGAGGTAACAAATGATGGCGATAGTCCTATAAGAGACCATGAGAACTTGCACTAGGGAGGTGACAATGGAAATATAGAAGAGAAATGGCTTCAAGAGCTTTGTAGAAGATGGACTTGACAAGCAACACAATTAGTGAATTTGGGTTACGAGGACTGAGGGAAAGAAAGGAGTTCAACTTGACTATAAAACTTGAAGTGAATCATGGGACTTCAAAGGAGTGTTTTTGAGCAAATGATAAAATGAGGTAAGTTTTAGACATGATGAGTTTGAGATTTATACTTGTCTCACACTCGACTACAATTCCATATGGGCAGGGACCTTGTTTGTCCTGTTCTCCATAATATCTTCATCAACCACAGTGTCTGGGATACAGTAAATGCTCAATAAATGTCTGTTGACTAAAAGGAATTCAAGAGAAGATGCATGCAAAAACTAAGGAATAACATAATACCCAATAAGTGAAATTATTTCAGTAAATTTTGGTAGGCCATACAATAGACCATTTTATAACCAAAAAACAGATAAAGGGACACCCAGGTGGCTCAGGCATTAAGCGTCTGCCTTCGGCTCAGGTCATGATTCCGGGGTCCTGGGATCGAGCCCTACATCGGGCTCCCTGCTCAGTGGGGAGCCTGCTTCTCCCTCTCCCTTTCCCACTCCCTCTGCTTGTGTTCTCTCTCTTGCTGTCTCTCTGTCAAATAAATAAATAAAATCTTTTTTAAAAAAACACAGTAGTATAATATTTAATACCAAAAAGATCAAGACATAAGGAGTAGAAAAAAAGAATTTACAAGAACTGTATCTGGTTAAGTACAATAAAATCCTTTTTTGTAAGTAATTTATTAGATAGGCAGCAATATCTAACTTTGTTTATATTTGGATGGCAGAATAATGAGGAATTTTTTAAAACACTTTATTTATTTGAGAGAGAGTAGGAGAGAGCACAAGTAGGGGGAGGGACAGAGGGAAAAGCAGACTCCCTGCTGAGCAGGGGGCTTGACCCAGGGCGGGGCTCACACTGGGCTCCACAAGGGGTTTGATCCCAGGACCCTGCGATCACAACCTGAGCTGAAGGCAGACGCTTAACCTTCTGAACCACCCAGACATCCCAAAGAGGGATTTTTATTATCTTGTCCTTGATCGTCTCTATTTCTAAATGTTCATGCAGCCATGCCATTATGATTGACAGGTGTTTTGTCTTCTTTGTTTTTTATTGAAGATAATCACAAGCCAAGTTGGAATCAAACAGAAATACCTCTGGTATGGTCACTGACTACTCTGCTAATGTTTTTGGTGTTTTTTTTTTTTTTAAGGTTTTATTTTTAAGTAATTTCTACAGCCAATATGGGGCTCGAACTCACAACACCTGAGATCAAAGAGTCGCATGCTCCACCAACTGAGCCAGCCAGGTGCCCCTAATCTGCTAATGTTCTAAGCAGCAAGCAAAAGTTGACTTTCATTAATGCTGTCCCCAAAATGGAAGAAGTTAACTCTCTAAGGTAAAGCCACTTGTTGAAGGGAAAACAATTTGGAGACTTTGGGGTTCGATTCTGTTGTCATTTTGTTTTGTTTAATTTTGTTTTGTTGGACAATAAATGACTGTCAAAAGCTTTATTTTAACAATAATTCGTTAGTCACAATAATAACAACTGGCTCTGGAACAGATAGGGTCTTATTTTACTTATTTTCTTTACCAACAGTTTTGTGATACACCTTCGTAGCAAAAAGACATTCAAAAACACTAAAGAGTGGCGCCTGGATGGCTCAGCTGGTTAAGCATCCCACTCTTGATTTCAGCTCAGGTCATGATCTCATAGTCCTAGGACTGAGCCCCGCGTCAGGCTCCCCCTTCAGCAAGGAGTCTGCTTGAGATTCTCTCTCTCCCTCTGCCCCTCCCCTGGCTCCTATGCTCTATCTCTAAATAAATAAATAAAATCTTTTTTTAAAAAAAGCACTAAAGAGGTCATTTCTTCCTTCTCCTATACTCACTAATTTTTATTTCCACTGTTTAGGAGCTTATGTGTCCAAAAGGATCTTATAATCTCTAGCTATTTTTTTTTTAAATCTAGTCCTTTGTAATTGGTTGATGGAACTCAAAAAAATAAAAGATTAAAATGAGGTTGTCAAATTCCAAAATATAGACTAGTTGATTTAAAAGGACCTGAAGATGTACCTTAACCAACCACCTTATTTTATGAATGAGAAAGTGAGGCTGAGAAGAAACAGATCACTAGTTAGTTTCTACTTTACTGGTTAGTGCCTGTGTTTGCTAGTCAATACCCACAGGGCTAATTAGCGCCTTCTTCACTAGGTTTTTGCTATGACTACTTCCTTCAGGAAGAGGAAGTTAGTCATTAGGAAATCCATATGCCAAATGCCAAGACCTCCTCAAACTTTTGGGAATGTCAAACCTGAATTTTATTGTCAAGCTCACATTTTATTCTACTAAAAATCATGTCTGTTTGTTAAACATTACCAGCTAATACCCAGCAGCCCCTATCATTCAAGTATCTTTCCTACCTCCAACTGACTCAAAACCAATTAACTGTCATAGGGACACACTTCCCCTTAAAATACACTTAGAAAGCTTTTCCCAAGGATTTCTACCAAAACAACAACAACCAAATGTTTTTAAGCATGATCCTGAATATTAACATTCTGAATACAATTGAGCTTTCAGAGCCTCCTTTTGTTTACTATGGGAAAAGAGTGCCAAACTACACACAACACACACAAACACACAGAGAGAAGCTATTTTATTAGGAAATCCCAAAGTGTGGCTTTAAATCCCTCAAGACTCCAGCTTCTCTCCTGGAAAATAGGGTGAATAAAGATATTTAAAAGTCATCTATATTTCCCCACTGCATACCCATATTTGACCATTTTAAAAGACTCTGATCTTTTCTCACTGTCATGTGGCCTTAACTGGCATCAGATGAATGGCATTTACAAGAAGGATTTATACTTGCATCAGCCCTCTCTGAAATAAATGGGTAAGAGTGCCACCATAAAGGAGAAACCTATTAATAATTGATCTTTTGCATTTAGCAGCAATGAATGTTGATTTTACCTTGAGGCTCATAAACTTATAAAGCTGAATATAGAGATTAACTTTCTAATTAATGACATCTTAATCACTATGCATTTAATAACCAAAATGTTTGCTTTGCCACCTAAGCTCTAAACTCTACCAACAGCCACATCTCTATTTGGCCACATTGTTTGCTACTATTATTTAGTAAATGTGCTACAACTAATTTTTAGATGACTAGCTAGGAAGCCATTGGTACTATTCACTTGAAATTTATTGTGGTACCAAAGCCCTCAGGACAAAAGCAAAAAGTGAGCTTTACTTGATTCTAAATGTTGGTGAATGACATTGAATATACAGTAAAAGGGAGGAGGTGGCTATTCTAGGTCCATTGGGAAGGCAGCGGGATTGCTAAGGGAGGATTTTTTTTTTGAAGGTAAAATCATAACTCTTGTACAGGTGTAAACTAAGCACATGGCAATGATTCTGTTTAACTCATCATTAAATGAGAGAGCAGGGCATATTTTAAAACCAGTTCAAAAGAAAATTGAAGATAGGAACATTTATAAATCAGGATTATTGACATGAATTGAAAAATGGACGCAAAAGTGGCTTTTCCATGGAAGGGCTAGATTTGTCCCTCTACTGGACCAAATTTTTTACTATTCTATAGACAGAAATTATTTAAATAGCTATCTAAAATTTTAAGAGTTGTAAAATAGCTGAAAAGCAATAAAAGGCACAAAGCCTTCACACAATCAGAATCAAAATCAGGTAACTGGGTGAAAGTTGTGCTATAAAAATGTACTATATTCATGAAATACAAAATTTCCCTGGAATCAAACAGAATGCATGGACATTTTTTTTTTTTTTTAGTGTAAGCACAAAGTCAGTTCATCCAAGAGGATAAGACAATAAAAATCATGGAATGTTAAGTTGAAAATTCCACTGAGATATAGTTTATGCCATTGCTTCTAACTGTATTAGAAAACATCAGAGTCACATTCAATATAGGAAGGCAATTAAATACCCTGCTGCATGATCTCCATCAAAATGAGATTTGCTTCTGAGTGAAAGAAATTTGTAAGACTGGATGAGAGGAGGTAAAAATACAACCCATTCAAATACAAGGATAACATCAGGAAATCTGCATGGAGAATATATAACATTACTTTCATGGTATTACTGGAATTCTGTTATAATTCTCTTTAAGAGACTTTCAATACTACTAGTTTTTTTTTTAAGATTTATTTATTTGAAAGAGAGGGAGAGTGGGGAGGATAAGGCAGGGTGGGGCAGAGGGAGAGAGAGTCTCAAGCAGACTCCACGCTGAGTGTGGAGCCCAACCTTGGGTTGGATCTCACAGCCCTGAGATCACGACCTGAGCTAAAACCAAGACTTGGATGCTTAACCGAGTGCACCACCCAGGCTCCCCATCAATCCCAATACTTTAGATGCTAACTCTTGGCTGAGACAAGTTTGCAAAACACCATCATGGATTTCACATAAGAGGACCACATAACCCTGAGTGCTATAAGGGGAAACTGAACACATTTGGTTCTTCTTTAACTTTTTATTTATAGTGCAACATTTTTTTTAAAGATTTTATTTATTTATTTGAGACAGAGAGAATGAGAGAGAGAGCACATGAGAGGGGGGAGGGTCAGAGGGAGAAGCAGACTCCCTGCAGAGCAGGGAGCCCGATGCGGGACTCGATCCCGGGACTCCAGGATCATGACCTGAGCCGAAGGCAGTCGCTTAACCAACTGAGCCACCCAGGCGCCCTATAGTGCAACATTTTAGAAAATCCTTCTCAAAGGGGAAACAAGTCCGTCTGTTGTGCTGTAAACAAAGAATGCCTGAAACACAATTATCTCAAATTAAAAAGGATAAAAGGAAATGGGTGGTTGAGCAATATAAATTCTGCAACTGATTATTTTATTAACTAGTAAACTAGTGATTATGAATGAATGAATGAATGAATGAATGAATGAGATATCCCTGTGTGCTGGCAGCTCACTAGCGGTTTGAGGAGAGACACATGTAAAAAAATCAGCAGTGAGAGAGGAAACAAGACCAACATTCTATGGAGACATGCTGATCACTATCTAGGGTCATTCATTATGGTGTCCTCACTTAATGGTTGTCTGCAAGGGTCAGTCCAGGGCCCAACAGAGTCACATTTCATTGGTGACACATTTTATACATGCAAGTGTCAAAAGCAAAAATAAGTAGGAAGCATTGTTAAGGAATCAGGAATTTGGAATATTCTGGAAATCTTCTGCCTGGGGCTAGGGTTTCATAAAGTCTATTTTTATAGGAACACACACACACATTTAAACTTATGCAGGAAAACCAAGGAAACGGGCATATTCACAGCTGACATGGACATCTACGCTACCTGGAATGGCTACAAAGGTTGTCTTCATGAAGCTACTTTGACTCCTTCCCTGGATGATTCCTCCGCTCTTCTCTTGACTCTTGAATTAATCCCCATGAAAACAGAACAGACAGTAACTAGCCCCCATTTTCCCACCAATATTTTTTCTGAGTGGCACTTGCAGGGTAGAATTTGGGAGGAGCTGAACTTGTTGAGGAAGGCTCCAACGCCCCCCACCCGGTCCCCCACCCACTTAAACTACCCGACTCCTACCCCAGGCCTGTAAATACTTCCCCTGAGGCTTGACAACACCACCCCGAATGCTTCTTTGGGGTGAGAGATCAGGTATCTGTACTCATGTTTGAAGGTGTCTTGTGATAAACACTGGCTCCAGCATGGCTTGCTTTCTCTTTCTCTTCTTTACTCTTGCTCTTTCCTTTGTCCCTAAGCCCTTTGCTCTGTTTTCTCTCTTCTCCATTTGTTCTTCTATTGTTTTTATAGTCAAAGTATAAATGCAGAAAGAGGGTAAGTATTGAAGTAGTAAGACCAGGCTTCATTGATCACTCCACAGTCCACAGACATCCACCCTCGCTTAACTCCTCTGAGCTTACTTCCCTTCTTCTGAATTGAAGGTAATAATCTGATCCCAAAGAGTTAATGTGATTATTACATACTGATAGTATATCTAAGGAACTCACTGGTACTCATCACCTGCGTAAGTATCCCCAAAAAGGTAAGTGCTATTCATTATTACTGTCATCAGTGAAATAATCCTACACTTCCTGAGCCTTCCTCCTGTCTCCCTGTGAGACCTCTCACTTCCCACAACCTTGCCTCATCTGGGATGGAGGATGATGCTCAGAGATGATAAAGGAAACAGTATAAATATGATGATGAGGATGAAGATCGTGAAATAGGAGGAAGGGGAGGAGGAGAAAAAGAAGATACACCAAGTTCACATGGGCCAGATACCACGCTGGAGGCTTCCCGGACATTACATCCCAGACACGGCAGTTCTAGGAGGTGCGTGCTCTTGTGACCATCACCCCTCGCCTCCCAGGAAGGAAATGGAAGGTTGGCCATGTTCCCAGCCAGAATCTGAACAGTCTAGGCTCTTAATCACCACACCACTTTGCTTTCCAAGACTGCATGATAACCTGCGACAAAGACATGGTAGGAGCTACTTCCCCTGACTTGTACAGAGCAGGGATTCTTCTCTGGGGAGGAAGAGGGGAAGGAGGTGACTGACTGATGCATGGCTTCCATAACCCTGTTGTCTAGTGTGGAGATCAAGGAAAGCCCAGAGCTTCATTCTATCCCCCCACCTGAATTTTCTTGTACCTCAAATAATGGAGAACCTTGCTATAGGTTGGGAAGATCACTGAATCCCAGATCCAGGAGGTGGAGCTTTCACAGGTGAATGGGTGCTGCTATGCACTGCTTCTGTCCCTTCACGATGCATATGTTAAAGGCCTAATTCCCAGTGTAATGCTGGGTGGAGGCGGGGCCACTGGGGGGGTGGAACTCAGGTCATGAGGGTGGAGCCCTCAAGAATGGGATTAGTCCTTCCAAGAAGAGACAGAATGCCCCTCTCTCCACCATGTAAGAACACAGCAAGAAGGCAAGCCAGGGAGAGAGGACTCACCAGGAACCCCATCAACCTGCACCTTGATCTTGGACTTCCCAGCTTCCAGAACCATGAGAGATCAGCCTGTTGCTCAGCCCACCAGTCGGTGGTACTTTTGCTATAGCAGCCCAAACTGATTAAGAGTGCGCTCTCTTCAGATGCACCCTCTAGAGTTCAGAACAATGCCAACAGCTGCTTCTACCCTGGAAGGTCTGCTCAGAACTCTGGGACTAAAAAGCAGTGTCTAAATGCTCCACGTTTTGAACGATGAACATGTTTCTAAATCAGATGAAATCCAAGAAGGAAGCAAGGGCAGAGCTCTGATTAGAGGGAACAGGAAAACAAGCTGGGTTAACTAACAGGTTTGTAGTGAGGGGGGGGGTTCTACTCTAGGAAAAAGAATCCAAAGTTAAAGTTATTTTGCAACCGAGAACGCCTGTAAACTCTTTCTGGGGAAGTGCCCGCTAGAAATGCAGAATTAAAGCTTCACTTCTCGATGGAAATTCTCTCTCTTTTTTTTTTTAAAGATTTTATTTATTTATTTGACAGAGAAAGACACAGCGAGAGAGGGAACACAAACGGGGAGTGGGAGAGGGAGAAGCAGACTCCCCGCCGAGCAGGGAGCCGATGCGGGACTCAATTCCGGGACTCCAGGATCATGACCTGAGCCGAAGGCAGTCGCTTAACCAACTGAGCCACCCAGGCGCCCTCGATGGAAATTCTCTCAAAGCAACATTGCAATGCCAGAAATGCAGGAGAGGAAAAAGGAAGTGGAAAGGATAGAATTTTACATACAAAAAAATAAACATCAAAAGGAAGGAGGAACATTGGGGAAGTTTTGAAGATTGGCAATTCCACCATAGCAGATTTTTAAATATTAAAAAAAAAAAAAGAATTATTTTGTCATCGTTAACTTCTTGGTAGAGGATTTCTCCCAACTGAGTTTCCATCCACAGTTCCTAGACTCAGGAAAATTATTAAAGAAACATTTCTTCATCTTTGCTGATAAATACATGTGTGTGTATATATATATATATATATATATGTATGTATATGTACATATATATTCTCTTCTGATTCCTCTACGTATGATTTTTCTCCAAGATAAAATCTGGCATTGTCTATAGCACAATGATCTAGAATAAAATATTTGCCATGTTCTGAGATTCTTACTTTTGTTTGGGATACGTTACTGCATAAGGAAACTGTTTCCTAGGTTGAGAGTTACTGCAGCAAAACTCTCCAGTGCTGAAGTTCTTACGTGTGCATATCCTCCAAGATTTGGGAAAACTGAAATGTCTGAGAGAGTGTGAGCTGCGTTTTTTCCTGTTCCAGAGCCGCTGAATGGTGCTGAGGAACAGCATCCGTTGAAGGGAAAGCCAGGCTTGGGTGAGGCTGAAAAGGGACCCCAGAGCCCAGAACAGCCCCTGGTGCCTGGGACTGAGCCCTCTGAGAAACGGGACAAGCAGTCTTTTGCACACATTCCAGGACTTTAATTTTTCTGTCAACAAAGGGATAAGGGACTTGTTTTATTACAGCCTCAGTGTGAAGCACAAACTTGACATAAAAAGAGAATTTATCTTTCATGTTTCATAAATTATTCAATTTAGGGTATTTGCATATGACCATTTTTTTAACACTGGGTTACAAAATCAGAGAAGAGTTGTTCTTTCATTTTTTTTTCCTTACCCATGTGTATTTTAGAATTTACTTACCACTCTTCTGCCCTCAGTTTCCCCACCTGTAAAGTTGATATACTGATAGTACCTCACCTCATAATGTTACAGAAGGATTAAATGAAGTGATAGGGAATAGTGTCTAGCCCATGACACGTGCTTAGTAAAAATCAGCTGACCACTGTTGTTGCTACTAACATGTCGGCTGGGTTTTGGTGCCTGTGTTATGAGGCAGTCTGGTGAGCTGGGTTTGAGGAAGGGGGACAAGAAGAGGAGGAATACCTCCCACTGACCAAGTACTTAGTGTGTACTAGGCTCTGTGCTGAGCACCATCACTCAGACTGTTATTTACCGCTCACGAGAATCCTATTGCAGGCACTAAAATTATGCAGATAAGGAAACTAAAGTTCAGAGAAATCTAAGGTCAGCACAGCTTGAAACTGGTGACTCTGAATCCAGGGCCCGTGTTCTTAACAAGAATACTATTTTGCCTCACATAAAAATGAGTGACTTCTTAGTGAATAGTGTGGCTTTAGGTTTAGTCTTTAAAAAGCTTCCACAGCAAGATCAAAGATATTCATGAAAGCTTTTAGGAACTGACTAGCCCACCTCACCTGTAATAAGTACACAGATAAAACTGAACAGGTTGGGGCACCTGGGTGCTCAGTCGGTTGAGTGGCCGACTCTTGATTTTGACTTGGGTCATGATCTCAGGGTCGTGAGATGGAGCCTTGTCAGGTCCCACTCAGTGGGGAGTCTGCTTGTCTCCTCCTCCCCCTTCCCCTGCTCATGCTCTCTCTCTCTCAAATAAATAAAAGAGAGAGAGAGCACACGGGGGGGGGGGGAGAAGGGAAGCAGACCCCCCCCTGGGCAGGGGGCCCGGCACAGGGCTCCATCCCAGGACCCTGAGATCATGACCTGATCCAAAGTCAAACACTTAACTGACTGAGCCACCCAGGCACCCCAACAGATAAATAAATCTTAAAAAAAAAAAATTGAAACAGTGGTCCATCAGAGTGGGGTCAAGGATCCATGATGCTCTCCTGGGCTTCTCCCACCCACCAGAAAACAGCTCCGACTAACTCACAGGCCATGATTACTTAATTATTAGTAATGTTATGAGTTGGTTGTTAAACATAGCTATTATTAAAAATTTAATTATATAAACTTACAAATTAATTTTATTAAAACTTAAGGTGATATTCAAAACTCTTCACTTCATAATTAGATTACTACATCTTACTATTACCTGTGCTCTTATGATTACTTTTAACTGTATCTGTATAGTGGAAATACTATAAAATAGTGTGCCACTGTGATCTCTTCGTAATTGCATGTTCAGTGATGTTATAACATCAGCCTTGGAGGTAGTATTTACAGCAGGGAAATCATCAAATGAAATAACTCAAAGTTTGATCTATCATTTTGTTGATTGTTTACATCTAAGAAAGTGATGGAAGTTAATAATGAAGGTTAGAGTAAAAAATGTGTCTGTACACATGAAGAAAGGCTCAACATCATTCAGCAACAGGGAAATACAAATCAAAACCACAATGAGATACCACCTCACACCAGTCAGAATGCAGGAAACAACAGATGTTGGAGACAGAAAGGGGAACCCTCTTACATTGTTGGTGGGAACGCAAAATGGTGCAACCACTGTAGAAAACAGTATGGAGTTTCCTCAAAATATTAAAAATAGAGCTACCCTATGACCCAGCAATTGCACTACTGGGTATTTACCCCGAAGATACAGATGTCGTGAAAAAAGGGGCACCTGCACCCCAATGTTCATAGCAGCAATGTCCATAATAGTCAAATTGTGGGAAAAGCCCAGATGTCCATTGACAGATGAATGGATAAAGAAGATGTGGTATATGTATACAGAAAAAGAATGAAATCTTGCCATTTGCAATGATGTGGATGGAACTACAGGGTATTATACTAAGCGAAATAAGTCTGTCAGAGAAAGAAAAATACCATATGATTTCACTCATATGTGGAATTTAAGAAACGAAACAGATGAACATAGGGGAAGGGAAGGAGAAATAAAATAAGATAAAAACAGAGAGGGAGGCAAACCATAAGACAATCTTAACTACAGGAAACAAACTGAAGATTGCTGGAGGGGAAGGGGTGAAAGGATAGGTAACTGGGTGATGGGTATTAAGGAGGTCACGTGATGTAATGAGCACTGGGTGTTATATGCAACTGATGAATCACTAAATTCTACCCCGAAACTAGTAATACAGAATATGTTAATTAAATTGAATTTAAATACAGAATTTTAAAAATGTGTCTGTAGCTGTTACATGGTGAAGAGCACAAAAATTGAGGATCTAGTCTTTTGGTACTCAAAAATTACATTTTGATCATATCTAGCCAAGTCATTCACTTTATTGACAAATGAATGAAGATCTGGTGTACATCCTTATTTTATTTTCATCTTATGCATTAATGTAAAATAAACCAACATTCATGTTGGAACTATACTCATTCATCAATCACAACCATAGTTTGCCTATGGATACATGAGTTTGGCAAAAATCAATTATAGTCTCTGGAAGAATCAATTGGTAATAGGGAATTTATAATGAAAAGCACTGTATACGTTATTATTATCTGTAATATGCTCTGAGTTATAGTAGTACAATTGGTAATGAGCTTATGTATGTTGTTGTTTGCAGACCTTGCACTCAGCACATCTTCGTGGGGGAGGAGTTTGTCTGTGGATCTGACTACTGTCCTTGGATGCAGATTATATGCATTAGAGATTATATGCGTAACTATTTTTTCTCCTTTCTGATGCTGATTTTCCATGAAACCTGATAGGCCTGGCAGAGATAGGCTAGAAACCTGGCTGTCTCTGTTTTGCTGAGCTGTCTTCTCCCTTTTTAGGGCCATTTCATTGCACTTAGATGGTGGGAGCTACTGCAGCTGAGAGCTACAGCACCTGTTGCTTCTAGCTGCCTTCACACCCTTGCCATTAGAGCAGGAAGATCTGAGGCTCAGGGGGTGGGTTTGAGGGGAGGGAAGTCGATGGGATTACATACACTGCATCAGTAAGAGAACCCACGCCTGCCTTCTGTGTAGACAGATAATTTCTCTGTATGCAATAAAGTTCTGCATTGTTTTGGGGCCAAGGTCACAGCATAATGAAAAATGCTTTCTTTGTCCATCATTTTACTCTGGCAATATAAATTCCCTTTGGAAACTTGGAGTACCTTAACTAGATTTTTTCCCCCAAAGAGCATCTTAATCTCATCCTCTTGCACCTTATATTTATATTTCTGTATCTTAGGGTTCTCACAAGTTACAGAAACAGCATGTCTCCAATTACACTTGTACCCCTCTCCCTTCCCTGCACTCGAGTCTTCAGCAACACGTGAGCTAGAAGACAAAGTCCGACTTGCTCCAGGATCTATATGATCATGATATGGTTCTTTGAGACACCAGGGATGATAGGTAAAGAATCATAAAATAAGGCAGAGATGGAAAAGAAAGAATTGCCCAAATTTCTTTGTGAAACAAAGTCATGGTGCTAATTGTTCTACAACAAGGTGAAAAATCAAATTGTCTTCATCACCATAGAAAATTAAACAAAGGGAACACTGAGGCTGCTGGGGAAGGGTTGACAGCGGTCATCAGCACTCCCTGGCTGGGAAGAACAACGATGTCCCACAATGATGCCTAGGAGGTTTCGGTGCCACAAAAGCTACACACAGCGGGGGGTGGAGGGCGGGGAAGAAGCTTTGGAACATGCAGCAAGGCCATCAGGAGCTGCTCTTGAACGTGGACCTTTCTGCCCAATGGATGAGTAGATGCAAGGAATCCAGAAGAACAGATTTCACAATGAAAACATTTGCCCCGCCCCTCTCACTCTGGCTTTCATTTTTCCACTTTGGTTGAGCAATTTTTATAAGCAATGTTTTATTTTCCTTTTAGCCCTACTATAACAACAGCCACTGCAAAGATGATTATAAATGGCAACTAACACCTAATCTCATTAGAGTAGAACTTGGAAAAGGAAGTAGAATGGCAGACTAGGGAACTTCTCTTCTGTCTAAACGTGGTAGCTGCTACTCAAACCGAGCAAGTGCTCTCCGTAGAAATACAGGGCTGGTGTTGCCAGACCTTGCATTATTCTACAGAAGCCAGAAATATGGGTTTTACTAGAAATATCTGATTTTTAACTGCTGAGAATTACCAAAAATAATTTAAAAATAATGCTAATTTTATAGACTGGCAACATGCAAACTACACAAAATCTACCTGGAGGACAATGGTAAGACATCCATTTGCAACTAGTAACTGAAATTCATAAGGTAATTAAAAGGACATGAAACTTATGATCTCATTTTACTACAAAAATGAAACACAAATTAGTTCTAAGGACATAGGATGCTATGATTTAGTGCTGACCAAAAGGAGTGAGAGAACTCTTCACTGCAGAGAACCCAAATTTTCCTACTTCCAAGGCAAATGGTGTTAGTGATTTTGTTGTTGCAAAGTGTCTGATAGCCTGGTTACTATAGCTCAAGTCAGGCCAAATAGTGATTCGAGCATCTGGTAATGAATGAGGAGCTGAACCTGCGGTTAGATTTCATGTACTCCATTGACATTTTAATTACAAATTCGACAAATTGATTTATTGACACACCAGATAAAGGCATTCACACTAGGCAGAACATAGGGTTCTGTAAATCCATCATGTGGTATTTCAGGCAGCTCATCTTTGTAAGTGCCTTTCATTAAGAAATGGATTTTTATTTTGAAGGCCTAAAGCAAAGAACCCTCTTATCCAACTGATCATGAGCATCCAAGAAATGTTCATGCTATCTTTTTTTACCTATAACCAATTACTTAATGGCAATAATAAATAAGAGTGAAATTTGCATTCTCCTTGAATAAAGCAAATGTTTGTGTTTCATACAAATAAACAAGGAAATCATCAACTAAATGATAAACAGATACGGGTCTGTCCCTCATCTGCTTCATTTTTACAATGGTACCCTACTTTGATGATTTTAAACTTTCAGTAACTATACTACCAATAAACATAGCTCTTCTTGATAAAATTACAAGCCAGTTTCCAAAAGCAAAACACTGTCCCTTCCATACTATTCGATGAGGCTTTTCATAATGTTCTCGTTAAGAGTAAGAAGCACAAATGCAAAACAATGTTTCTGGGTACTTTGAGGGACAGCTTACTCCACACCAATGGCAAGTACGATCACACGTTGCCAGTGACTCCATCTTCAAGCTAAAGCTATAAATATTTGACCAACTTCCAATGGAATATTTAGGACAGTTTCCCCCTGGGAAATAATTGTGGTCTCCATAAATGCCCGCAATAAGAAAATATAATTTGGGAGATGCAGGTTTCTTTCCGGCTCAGCACAAGTTTAGAATCAGGGGACCCCTGAAGGGGAGGTTTGGTCACCCCAATCCTTTCTCTGTCCAGCAGTCATCTACAAAGCTTAATGATTCAGGCTGCTGCAAACACAGAAATATCTTTCTCGGTGAGAGAGTTTCTCTGTTGATCTGCTTCACAATGTCTCTGAAATCTAGCCATTCTATCTGACCCAGATCAAGATCACCATAAATACTGGAAGGCCACGTGAGACTATTTTCTGAGGCATATATTTACGATATTGATTAAACAGAACACAAAATGTCACTGGCATCGATGTTTATTGGATTTCTTTTAAGATTTTTTTATTCACTTGAGACACAGATACAGAGAGGGAGAGAGAGAGAGCATGAGCAGGGAGAGAGGCAGAGGGAGAGGGAGAAGCAGGCTCCCCGCTGAGCCAGGAGCCTGATGTGGGGCTCCATCCCAGGACCCTGAGATCATGACCTGAGCCGAAGGCAGACGCTTAACCATCTGAGCCACCCAGGCGCCCCTGTTTATTGGATTTCTTGAATTCAGCGTTGCTTTCCTTGGGGTTGTGATAATGGATGTGTTACTAAAGACACCAAGAGAGAAAGAGGCTGGTAAAATCTAGTAAAGAAATGAGAGCAGTGGTTGGCCAGTCCAGAGTTAATGAATGTTTTTCCCCAAATGGAACTTCCCTGGATATTTTTCAGTAACTGAGGCTTGGTGGGGCTACCTTGCCAAAACACATACTTAAAAAGTAAAAGGTAAGTGAATCAGAGGAGTTCTTGGTACTTCATGTTATCAAATTATAAGTTCAATTGATTTTTTTTTTTCACTGAAGTGACTATTGTGAGACACAGTTTATTTAAATCAAGTGGCAGTTTGAACAGTACCCACATGACACTAAAATAGATCAACTCAAAGGGGAAAGTAAAATCAAGCAGATTGGGTTCACACACATTCGGCTGACTGATAGAACTTCTCACAAAAAAACATCCCTGGCCAAGCCATTAATACACGTTCTGACCCTCCACCTCTGTGTCTTAGGGACAGTCTCAGCAGCAACTTCATAAGACCTCGACTTATTTGTAGAGAGAAGTGAGTGTCTGGGAGGAGAAAATGTGACTTTTTCCTCTATGACTGCCCTGGGATTAAATGCACCATTAAAAGCACTAGATTCAGGGGCGCCTGGGCAGCTCAGTTGGTTAAGCAACTGACTATTGGTTTCGGCTCAGGTCATGATCTCAAAGCCGTGGGATCAAGCCCCGTGCCTAGCTCCAAGTTCCGTGCAGAGTCTGCTTCATACTCTTTCTCTCTCCTCCTCTGCCCCTCACCCCGCTCCTGCACTCTCTCTCTCTCTCTCTCAAATAAATAAATAAAATCTTCAGAAAAAAAAAAAAGATCATTAGATCAGCTTCTCCATTCAGCCCTCAGGAAGACTATATCCTTATAATGGACTCTTGCATACTAAGCAGAGAGCCTGGCCAGCCCAAGGCAGTGTTGAGAAACAGACCAAGTCTGGTTTTGGGACCCTCCCAATCCCTGAACAAGAGCCCTGTTCCTGCCTGGTGACATCTCCGCCCCGTTCCCACGTTTCCTGATCACTAGGGTGACTAGTGACTTCAGTGCCACACCATATTCAGGCCAGTATTTCTCAAGGATTCAAGATGGAAAATCTTTCTCAACGCCAGTGAGCCCAGTGCTTTACATCAGTGCTTTCTTGACTGCTTGTGATAATCTACTAACCTACTCCAATCTATACAGCTAAAGTCTGCTAATGACTTACATTCCATGCGACTGTTACTTGGAACCCCGAGTCTGACACAGGGAAGGTCCAGTGAGACCTTCATATTTGTTGAGGCTGAGAGAAGATGGATTTGCAGCCTGGATCCTTTGACTGCTCCTGCAGTCCGGCTTGGTACACAGTTGTTGACACACTGATCCGGATTCTGGGTACAAACGTTAACCAAGGGTAGAAGTCTGCCCTTCAGAATCATGTGTGCAGCAATTCAATTATGTATAGTGCAGGGATTATGACTCGTTACGGTCGAGGCAGTGTCCAAAAACTTGCAATTTTTTTAAAGCAACACAGAGATTGAGGTACAGAGTTGAGTACGACTTGGAACTAGATTTTGGTTACTCTGTCATTACTGAGATCCATTCTGTAATTAAATCTCTCTCTCCTCGATCGTGAGAGTAAAAAACGCAGTAAACTGTTTCTTCTGTCAAACTTTTCTTGGACACCAAGACTTAGAAGCAGAGACTTTCAGTAGCAAACACGATGTTCTGTCAGGGTTTAAATACAAATTTTATGTTTCTTCAAATACTCACCATTGATGGATGAGCAATGGAAGCCCAAGATGACTGTGCCCCATTACTAAAATGAATAAGCAGGACTCACAAAAAAACATCCCCGGCCAAGCCATTAATACAGTAAAAGCCAATTCCCTGTGGACATTTGAAAGAGTATATTACGTGTCTCTTTCAATCAGAACACCTGTGTGGGCTTCGTGTGTGGGGGTGACTATTTAATTAAGGGAGCTCATCACCACTGACAGGTGCCTCCTGGACAGCTCTGCAAACCTTATCAGGAGCACTTCTGCCACCTAGCGTTGCAAGGCTGCAGAAATACTTCCCGCATCTGGAGAGAAGCCGCTCTACTTTTCATGGCCAAGCTCAATTCAGGACCGCATGGGAGTAACAGGAAATGGTACTATTTCTGTAAATAACGGAACAGATAGATCCACTCTCAGTCAAAAACCAGCTTGGATTCTATTAAATTAAATCATTGATATCTAGATTCATTTGTGTGGGCTGAGTGAGCCACCTTCTGATGAAATCTGACTCCATAAAATAGGCTACCAGAACACCAGATGTCTTTAGAGCCCTACCCCATTATGGAGGCAGTGGAATGTGATCTCCACTTCAGGTTTATAAACGATCATTTTTTTGCTCCGATTTGGAGGTCAGTAGAGTCTGGCTAGTTATCACAATTTTATTTAACTTTCAACCAGAGGTTAATAGTGAGGACTTGAGTATTTTGGTGCTAAAGTTCATATTTCATAAAATACAACTCACATCAAAATTGTCTGTCCCGACAAAATGCCTTTGGCTCACAGCTCAGTGGGTTGAGCATCCCTATCTCTGAGCCATGTGATAATGACAAAGACACTTAATCTCTCACCTTGGACTTCTCAGCTGGAAAATGATAAGCCTGAACTTACTTTCAAAACCAAGGAAGTGGTGAGAAATAGCTACTATGCACCATACATCTTGTACTCAAAAAGATATGAATGTACTGTGAGCTGAAGCAATGCCCTTTCCCCTACTAGAGAAAGAGCCATAGAATAGTTAATAAGCACAGATACAATTCACTGGGTAATGAATTTAAAGAAAAAAGAAGTTTTAAGTGATAGCCAGGGCTTTCTTTTGACCCATACAACTGCACTTTCCTATCTCACAATTTTTTTAAAAAGTAATTATAGCTAATGACCAACTATCACCATGAGAATTTGCCCAAACCATCATTACGGGAGTAGTCCACACCTGACCCTTCCCCTTACTACCATTACTTGCAAACCAAAGAAACTCAACAGTATCCATTGACTACCTATTAGGCACCATGGCATGTCTCATTTAATACAATAACTCTGAGAAGTACGCATAATTACTTCTACTTACCAATGAGGAAACTGACATTCAGAGAAGTTAGGTAGCTACATGAAGACAGCACAGCCAGAAAAGGATAGAGTCAGAATTGAAATCAAGCTCTCTTTGATGCCAAGATGCTTTTCTACATCCCACAGCTTTCCAATATCCAGAAAAATCCCAGTGTTTGTGGGGAACAAGGAGGGCATCCAAAGTCCTAGCTCCTCCCTCTCCTTCCAAACTCCCTTCATTTTCTGCACCCTGAGCTCCTTAGCTCTGGCTGCTGGAAAAAAATAGTCTTGAAGAATTCCAAGGTGACCAGTATGTCTCAAAGATTAGACTCTCCCTACTTTGCTTTTGACAAGAAACAATGTATTCCTCATTTAAACATTATCTTAAGAAAATATTCAAAATATTTTCAGCTAATGCCAGGGTTTTTATCAGGAGCTTCCTAAAACATATACTTTAGTACATAAGGACTCCAGTCCAATCAGTTCTGCCCAAGACTAACCAAAAACACTTATTTCACCTGTCACATAAATGTCCAAGGACTTCAATATTTTCCTGTGGTTTAGAAGAAAACCCAAACTTCCCAACGAAGCATGTGAGTGACCTACACCTAGCTGGCAGGTCCTCTGGCTCTCAGCTTTGTGAACTGTCCTTCCCACTCGGTCTCCTTCATCAGCTCATCAAAATGTGTCTTGCTCACTCTTCTCAGCTCCTCTGCTTGAGAAATCCCGAAGCACAGAATAACCTTCCCCACTTACACGTGTGTTGGATGTTCCCCATATTTGTAAACACAGCCTTTGTCCACCTTTTTTGAGGGCTTTATGGTCACAGTAGTTCTCAGTAGTCACCCAATCCTGCAATATCCCTCAGCCCATACTCACTTCTTACTCAGTTGTGGGGTATTTTTTTTTTAAGATGTATTTATTTGAGAGAGAGAAAAAGAGAGAAAGAGAGAGAGAGAGACAGAGAGAGAGAATATGAGTGGGAGGGGCAGAGGGAGAGGGGGACAGAATCCCAAACTGAGTGTGGAGCCCGACCCGGGGCTCAATCTCATGACCCTGAGATCACAACCTGAGTGGGAACCAAGAGTCTGACGCTTAACTAAATAGGCCACGCAGCCACCCCTATTGTGGGGCATATTTTTTGCACATACACGTTTGTCCTCATTATATTACAGGCTCTTTCTGGGCAAAGATCAATTCTACTCTATACAGCATTGTCTTCCTTAAGCATCTACACAGAGCTAGGCACTGAGTTTAGGTGATCTCATGTTCCCATTTAAAATATATTGAATGACAGAGGGCCTGATGAAGGTAATCAGAGAGTATCTGTAGAAGAAAATAAAAGGAAACCAGCATCTTCAAAGGTACAATGTGATCCAGGTACTATAGTAGACATTTTCATGTACTTTATCCCATTTTATCCTAACCACAGTCCTAGAAGTAAAGTTGTTTCCTAATTTTTGTAGACAAAGATACTGATATTCTCAGACTATAAACAGTTGGCCAGAGATCACACATTTGGTGTGTGCTGGAGTTTATATCAAACCTGTAGTTCCTGGTTTCAAAAGCTATGCTTTTTTACCTTTTATATGGTAGAGTTTCCTTGTCTTTAACTTAGGAGAACAATCCTGTGATGTTGTCCCATGCCTAAAAAGACCAGAACAAAACCCAGTGAATTAGTTAAGAGTCATACTGAACATCTCTTGTTGAGGGAGCATCAGACCCTCCAGAGGAATGTTAACCTTTAAAGAGAGATTTTCTCTTTGCCACTGAAGCCCCCCCCCACCACCAAATTAGTTGAGACTGTGGGCTCTAATGTATAAAAACGGTAAAAGATAGCACTTTATTTTAACACGGTAGTTTGGATTTCAGTGCAAGTTTTTTTTCTTTGAATTTTAAGGATATATTGATGGTTTCACCTATGATTTCCTATGGATTTAATTCATTTACATCATACGTTTTACCCATGTGGGTTGGATTATTTTTTCCTAGCAGACATGTCACCAAGGAAAGGTTAGATAAATTCTCATTAATTTAGCTAAGGACCTAAAATGGGGTAAACACATAGGGCAGAGACATTCACACCATGGCAGGTGTAGCTTCCCTTGACATCAGCAAGCAGGGGACAGTCATGGTAGCTCTAAAAATGGGTACAGATCACTGTCAGCCATAATCTTTTTCCTGGTTTCCAATATGACCATTGCATAATAAATGCAATTCCTTTCTACTAGTTTGAATAAGACTTGTGATAATATATCTGGAGGTTGACCACATTTGTAAACAGCTATAGCTTACTAAGCAATTTAATGCAAAAGTTTAAAAGCAGTATGTATCAAGCCCTCAACCCAACATTTTCCTTGATTTTTGTTTATTTACACTGTAATTTTTACCCATGTGGATTGGACTATTTCTTCCCAGCAGACAAGACACATTCCTGTTATGTAGGGCCCGTGATGGAGCTTTAGGATGACTGAAGATCTCCCAGGGCTTAGATTAGGGGTTCTAAAACCTGGCTAATCATCACAACCACCTGGTCAGAATTCCAGATACAAGTTCCCATGATCTGCCCTGAAGCTTCTTTTCTGGTTCTAACAAAGGCTCCAAAATTTGCATTTTTATCTCCCAAAATGAACAGAATGGTTTGCCAGTGCAAAGATTTTGCCAGTTTGAGTATTTTGAGAGTCTCTGAGCCTTCAATTGGCAGGCCAGAAAAATACTGGTTATTATAACAATTTCAACAGATCCAATCATTGAATGGACTTACCAGACTTCACAGAGCACACTGACCACTTACCTAATGATTTAATAAAGGAAAGGATGCCTAGAAGAGGAGCCAGAGGGTACAGGCAAAATACCAGGGGCCCCAGACCCTCCCAGGTGCAGCCCTGATAAAGTCCTGTTCCCTGGAGGTAGGCCTTTGTTACAGAGAACAAACTGCACATATTTCGAAATGGTTCCTTTCTCCTCCCCCTGACAAAGACACACAAGTGCTTTTCTTGGCTGTTTACTTGGTGAGGTTCCTGGAGGTAAAGGCCCAGAATGTGCAGGCCCTTCCTAAAACAGTACTCAGTATTTTCTTATTTTCAAACTGCTCCACACTCAGCCTCCGGTAATTCATCAAAATTATCATATGCAAGTGTTCCTAAGGTTTCCAGCCTGTGGTCTCTGCTGCAGGTAAGCTGCTGTCAGCAGGGTCTCTCTGCACTCACTTGTCTCTCTACATTCTGAAGTGGCAGTTTGCCCTGTGATTTAACTTCTCTAATGCGCTCAAGAAAAGTTGTTGATTTTCAGTGCATTCAGCCCTTTTCTTGGAACAGTGGGGATAATGGCATCCACGCTTCCATATATCAGAGTGGAAACTGAAGTACAACAGTATTTTTACAAAGAAGTTCGGGGTCTGTTCTGGAGCATAAATGTGAGGAAATAACAACAAAATATTACACCAGGACTGACCAGCAATCCCTTTCATATTGCAGATAATATGTACTGAACTTAGTTTACTGTTTTCCTGTCAATGCAAGGGCAGCTTTATGAAAAAATCAATAGCACTGACAAGCTTATATGGCAATATTTTCTTAATTAAAAAAGTAAAAAAAAATCAAATCCATCTTAGAACATTTTTGTAAAAATAAAAATTTTATTTGAGAGGCAAAAACTGTTCATTTATTACACACAAAGATTCGAGTTCTGTCATTCTGTAGAAGAACAAACTGATGTATCATCCGAAGGGTATCTCTAGCCGGAGTGACTGCTCTCTGAGCCATTCTTATTCTTTTTATACGACTCTCCTAAGGAACAGTATTGCTTATCTGTAAAAGATATATGAATGGTTCAGAGGAAAAACTCGGTCATGATTTGATTAGCACAGGGTACTGCTCCAAAGTAAAGTTCTAAAATCTTTCCCCTCTTACCAAACTTTCTAACTATTCACTTATATACAAAGAATTCAAATTAGGCTACATTTTCACAAACTTGCCTATTCCTTAAATGTAAGCTTGCCAGGCAGCTCTGAATATAAGTATGCACTGGAAAGCATATTATCTTACTTGCTTTTGCTGCTAGACACTGGTTATTCCATTCCATTCATCCACCTCATCTGGATTAAGGGCATGAAGATGTAATTGTTGAAATTTGGAAACTGCATTCAGTGTGTATTCTATAGAAGTTCTTAAAAAAAATAATGCCATGAATTGTTACAGAGTTACAAACACGTACCAATATTTATTTAGAATCACAAGTAATTTTATGCTGTTATTTTTCTTATGCCTCAAAGTAAAGATATTGTTATTTCTAAATTTTCTGGCATGATGATATATCAAGCAAGGAAGGATATAATTGAGCATTTGAAAATCATTCAGTTTTACATATATGTGATCGGGGAATACAGATTAATTGGAAAAGAAAATGCACGGTCACTAAAAGGCATATTGATTTTGCCAGATGGAAGGTGGTTGCTGTAGTAATCTAGTGGGAATGTCATGGTTGGCCCTTTAAAATTCATTTTGCCCTATAATTTCAAGGTTTTGAAAGCCATATTCTTTCTGCAAGTTACAAAATTATTCTGTCTCGCTTCAAAAATCTATTCCTTTATGTGAGTTCTCCACTTCAGCACAAATTATTTATTACTAGATGACTTTCATAAGACTGCAAAAAGTATGTTTACCTCTTTAACGCTGAGGGGGAGGAAAACCTTCCCTTCTTTCCTTCTAGCTTCTTTGGCTGTCCTAATAATTAAATTGACATAAGACAGATAAACAAGAGTAAAACAAATTTAATTTTTTATGTATGGGAGCCCATAAAATTTGGAGACTCAAAGAATGACCAGAAGACGCAGCTTTTATACCTTTTAGACAAAGAACAAAATATCTATGAAGAATTGACAAGACTAGGAAGTTTGGACTTGGGTAGTAAATTAGTGAAGGAGTGACAAGGTCTGTTTATACAGTCTTCTTGGCCCTATATTCCCTGTCTCTGATACAGATGATAAGGATGGTAAGGGTGCCTTCTACCCTCCAGGGGCAGGGAGGCGACCTTCAAATGGGAGATCTATTTCCTGCTATAAGTGGAGGGGAAAGGAGGGTCAGAGTGTCCTTCTTGCACTGACTTAGGTAACTTTAGTTCAAAATAATGAATATGTCAAAGTGGCATGTTTTGGGTGGCATATTCTGCTACCCTTTAATATCCTTTTAATTAAAAGTGGAATCAAATCCACAGCAGGACATTTAGGTACATCAGAAGGGTAGGAAATTTGGCTAACTTCTCATTTTCGAATGAGAGTGTTCATAAAGAGAATTCTCTATGTTTGTTTTGATTTTTATTAAATCCCTTTTCCTAGAAAGAAAGCCAATACCTGACCATAGGTGACAAGGTAAATGTATCCTCTATTTGTGCTTTCTTTGCACAAAGATAGAAAAGAAGATAAAAAGGAAAGGTTGAGCATTTTTCTCTCACCATATGAAATTATATTGTGATCACCCAGTGTTGTCTTGTGTGTTCAGACATCTTGTGAAAATTTGATTTGTTGAATAAATAAATTACCATCCTCATCTGTTAGTAGATGTTGTTCCATTATAATTTGGATTAGGTATCTTTCCAAAACAATGCAAAAAGAATTGTGAAGCATGTATTCTCTTAAACTGCAAAGTATGTTAATGTTTGCTAAAAATTTTAAGTGGGTGTTGCAAATTCTCTTCCTAAATCACCTCCACACCCCTCACTTCACAGGTCAGGAAGTTATTCTCTAGAAGGATCACCGAAATGATAAAGTAGTGACTGCAAGTCTCTCTTTCCTGACTTTCCACCCCACTGTTCTTTCTGAGTCAAATATCCATTCACTCCTCCAGCTTGCCTGGAGCATGGAGTGGTATCCATCTGGGAGTTTTCGAGGGTGGGATGTGTGCAAGAATGAGAGGAACCCTGGCACAGGGAGGGAGACATTGCCCACACAAGCTAAGAAACATGGCACCAAGGACCGAAAATAGCTAAGAACTTCCTTCCCAGATAGAAGGATGACCTAAGCCTTCACAAGTTGTGAACTTTGAAAATGGTGGATGGACACAGTTCAAGGGACACAGTTCACAGTTTTTCTGAATGGAGCACTCACATGGGAATGAAAAAGAAATTTGTCATGTCAGGCCCATGGAGGTCATCCTGATAGTCCCTGAAGGGGAATCATACAAAAAGTAAAAAATAAAATAATAATAATAATAATAATTTGTCTGAGAAAGCAAAAGACTAAGTTCTAATAATAAAGATGAAGTGTTAGTTGAACTGTGTTTTACACATCTTTGTCTACAAATCCTCAGTCACTTACTCATTTCCCATTCATCTGGGAGGAATCTGGATCTATGTGGGGACTACATAAGACTGAACCCTGCTTCAAGGTGGCCCCACTGGAAAATGTGTGCCCACAGGGGCCCCACCACTCCCATCACATGTAAATCAGTGTTTCCCAGTGGGAGGGGGCATATAGGGTCACGCATGTGCTGAAATATTGGTCTTTGTACCCCTCGGGGAAGCTGGCTGGGGACCAAAGCAGTCAGAGCCCAACAGCAAACAGAAATACACCTCAGGGATGGACTATAAAAGCAGGGACTATCCTCTCTGTCTGCTGCCTCCTTCTTTACTATGCTTACAGCATTTGGATAATATAAAAAATAATGCATTCTGGCTTCTAGTTTCAGCTCCAATATGTAAAGGGCTTGGAAGTCAAACTCCCACCTTTACAACAACAACAAGCCAAACAAACTGAAAATCAATGACTTTTCTTATATCCTTCAGAGAATCGAGTTCACAAGGCAGACCATGTAAATATGAAATATGAAATCCCTGGCCCTCTGTAGTAATTATAGACTGAAGAATTTAGTTCTTCCTCATGGTCCTGCTTTTCATGTCCTGGTTTCACGCAGGCTGAGGCACAAGAGCATTCCTCTTCAGACCTGTCTCTACAGGGTCCTCCTCTCTCAGGATCTATGGGGTTGCTCCTCAGAGAGAGATGGAGGAAGTCCTGAGCTCATCAGCACTGAATTCTCTCATTCTGGAACCCGCAGCACCTGATTCTCTTCTCTGTCCTTTCCATCCTCATTGAGCTCCCATCTGCCCTGGGCTGTGGCCTGCTTGGTGAGGGTCCCTTAACCTCTGTCCCTGCGCGTGCTCAAGTCCAGGTCTCCCGATCAACGATATTTGCGTGGAGGGTCTGTCTCCCTCTCGTGTTGTCAGTATGTGGATTTTAATCCCCCTTCCTCCCAAGAGTGGCTCCCCTCCCCAATTTTGTTAGCCCAGCACCTTATCCAGCCTCTCTGCTCCTGTCTGCCCTGCGGTTCCTATCAAAGGAGTCAGCTGGGGAGTGCCCATGAAAAGAACAGCGGAACGTACCCATTATACTCATTAACGAAGAGTTGACTTGTGGGTTGGGGGCTGACAAGAGATTCAAATGTGGGTGTGCACACACACACACAGGCACACAGGCACAGATACACACAGATCCCCCTCGCCATGTAGGGTGGAAAGACCATCCAACTGAAACTCCTTGCACAACAATATTAAGCTTCCCTTCCTGCTTCGGAACCAGCACCTTAGAAGCAATACTTTAGAGTGAAACCACCACATATTCCCGAAGCAGCAGAGCCAGGGTACAATTTTCTTGCCACGTAGGAACCAACAAGAACATCTCCAGAGATAAAATTTCCAGGTCTCCACCAGGGACCCAGAAGTCACAAGAATCATCACACTTTGGAAAGTCTAAAGCTATGCCTCCCACCCTGGTATTTTTAGTCCTTTCTGTCCTTCTGGGTCAGAAGCAGTTCACAGGCAGAGGTGGCTTCTACCACGTGCAGTGCTGCTCAGGAACACAGCGGACATCCCACCTACCTCAGGCTTCCGGGCTAAGGGAGCTAGAGAGTTCCATAAAATAGGAGAAAGGGTTTTGTTAACCCTTTACTCAACACAGTGTCATTTCAAACATGAGTGTTCTCTGGCTGTTCTCCCAGAGAGAGGAACTCAAACAGAGTCAATGGGAAATGACATAGGATGTGATATAAACATGCTATTGTTTCATCTGACCCTCAGGATCAGGATAAGGACAGGCCCAGAGAGGCCCAGACAGGCACTGAGGGACTTGCCACAGCCTCACCTAGCATTTAAGTGAGCTCAGCACTGAACAGACTTGGACAACAGAGTGAAACCCATTGAGCTGGATTTCTACAGTAAGCAGTGTAGACACAGACTTTCTAGGCAGGAACACATTTCTGAGAAGCTCCAATGCACAGAGCAATGTGTGGGAAGAATTTTGTTCCCAGTCCCACACAAAGACATGTTTGCCTGGCAGCCCAAGCAACTGTGTTGATGGTCTCCAAACAGATAAGATTTGGTTCACACTGCGTGTGTTTATCAGAGTATCTGCTGAGTACCAGGCACTAGTGAGACCCTCTGCTCATAGTAGAACCTTCCCAGGATCACTGACAGGCAGTTCCTAGAACAGCACCCATAGGCCTATCAGGAAACTGAGGCCCAGCTAAGTGCTGTCAATGGAAGGATACCGCACTGCTGTTGGATCCTGGAGCCCAGCTCAAATCCTGCTCTGGCTGACCCCAGAGAGTCCTTGTCAGAGGTTCTCTCGCAACACTGGCGACTCCTCTGTCAACAGGATGAGGCCCTACATAAGCCCAACCTGGACTACTGTTCTGGCCTGGGCCCCAGATGCAGGAGCCCCCCACCTCACCACCTGATTTTCAGTGGCATCACCCACATCTCACACACCCATGACTCTGAGCAGCTCTGCTTCCTTACTCCATCCTCAGTAGCAACTGAGGCTGGAAGCAGGTGCCAAGGTGCAGGGACACTTGCATGAGCTCACAATTCCAGAGAGAGTCTGAGGGCCCCCTCATCCCAGATCTGCTCCTGAGGATGGTCGCAGCTGGAGCCCACCTCTCTTTCAGTAAGTGGCTCAGTATATTCCAGCCCAGGCTGGAGACTGGCCCAGCCAGCGGGCACTAGATCCGAGTTTGTCCAGCCCTACTAGACCCCCCACTCCAAACACGGCCTCCTCCTCTCAGTCACCACAGATTAGCCATTCTTAAAATTTAGCTATAAATTACTGAGACCACCAAGAAATTTTCACATTTTTCCTACAATGCTGATAAATAGAAACATTAACAGAGGGAATGTTTGCTTGCTTTCCACATGTCTCTATGAGCAAAAATGCTCACACATAATCCTGTATTGTCTAGAGAACAGTGGACTGACTCACCACATAAAATACTACTTCTGTTTTCTACAGAGTACTATGCAGTGGGGAGAAATGAGATGATTTCTATTTTCTAACTCTGCCATGAAAATGATGCTATGATCAAGATGCAAAATGAGAAAGTAACATCACTTGCTTCGAAGACTTTTCCATCCTAAAATTAAGTATGTAGAATAAAGAATATTTTAAGGAAAAGTAAGAAACCAAGGGACTTAAAGCTTTCAAGGCATTTCAGGGTTTTGACTGTCAAGGTAACATGCGGATGAATGAGTCCAGGAGACAAATCTCTCCATCTTCTGGAGGGAGGTGTCCCGTGGAAATTAGGACCATGACCTCAGCTGGATGGGGAGCCAGCTCGGAGCCGTGCACCCCAGGCTTCCTGGGGAGGTGCAGGAAGGGGACTTCCTCTTGACAGTTACTCCCCATTTAGGCCCATGGAAACCTCAGCCTGAGGTAGAGAAGATGAGTAGTAGGAGGAACAGGAGGACAGGTGCCAGTTGGCAGAGGCTCTAAGGAGGTGGGCCAGAGACCCTCCATCACACAGAACACCCCACCCGATGCTCAGATGAGGGATGAAACTCTCCCCGCCAAGCGCTCCGTTAGAATCATCAAATACATGAAGCTGCAGGTGAACTGTCCTTTCCATCAGCCTCTGTCTCAATCTGTGACCTCCTGTCTGGACAGGATATCTCATTCCACCTCTTATCATGAGCTTTTAGTTCTAGGGACAGAAACTGGCTTTGAAAAGAATAAATGTTTCTTTCCATCTTGTCTTTAAGCTCTTCAAATCACTCTCTGCAGATTCTACAGCTCATCGGGTCATTTTCTTCAGAACTTTTCATCTCTTGTTGCAAGTCATGGTCTATCTTGACGGGAAAATATCCCACAAAGCTCCCTTTCTTTCTCTCGAAAAACTTCAGTCATTCCATTTTCTCTCTTTGTGAGATGCTGAACTGCCCTTTTGACTGAGGCTTCTCGGTCTGGATATCATTATAATCACCGGTCACCGGTGGGCTCTCCTCTTCTTCGGCACTGGGGGTGTAGAACCAATGTCTCTCCAGATCATTCACTGTACATTACAGCATCCTTCATCCTTCATTTCCTCCATGGTCCTCTTTCCTGGTCATCCACACACTCCCCCTCCTCTGGCTGCACATGATCACTCTCTTCTTTCAGAGAGCCAAGGGTCCTGCAGACAGCATGGCTGACCCTGCACACAGCCAGAGACAGCATTAGGGAGATGGTAAATCTTTTCAGTTGCCCACAGTACTTTTAAACACGTGCTAGCTTCTTCTGCTTGTGTTTTGATGGATTGTTTGCTCCTCCAGTGTCTGGATCCTAACCGCAGGAGCATACATCAGTTCTCTTGCAGCTGAAGGTTTGTGGATCTTCTTTCCCCAATGTCTGACTATAACGTAGATGATGTCTCTAATCGCTGGTGTATAACAATCCACACATCTGGCACTTCTGGGTTTATGTCATTTCCATTACAGAACAAGACGTGTTGAGAACATTCCATTTTACTACATCCATCACTGAATTGCTACTGGCATGTTCCTTATCTTCCTATAAAAAAAAAGTATTTCTTTGACTGAGAATTCTGCATAAAGCCAAGATAAGTTTGAATAGCTGAACTATCACATCATCCTCTGTCATCTCCCACAGATAGCCAGAGACCGCCTTGGTCTCATATCCTTGACCATAAAGCTCTCCAGTATCTCCTGGGTTGTCCAACTGTACAAATCCCAGCAGGATGAAATTCCTCTCTAGTGGTCCAGTCTGATGTAGAGACCCCTCAGCCACCTTGGCCAACACATCATGGAGATCACTCAACTGAGTTGCTCAATGACCTCAACCTGCACCAGGAACCAAGGCTGACCATGCCTGTGGAGGGCTGGGTGAGCTGGACTGGAACAATAAAGAAGTCACACACCCTCTGCTTTGCTCTTGGCTCTTTTTCCCTCTACTTCAACTTTTCCTTCTAGGGTCCCAAATACCAACCCTGTTTTCTGTGCATGTCATTTCCTCTGCCTTTCCTCTCATTACCCACAGTGGAAGGGAGCTCAACCCCATCTGAAACCACTGTCCTTCCTCACCCATGTTCCCCACGACTCATGACAGGGCACCATTCGGTGCTCAGTGCTCTATGCGTGTGTGTGGCAGGAATGAATATATGAGCATCGGAATGAAGAATAGGGGAGCAAAGCCATTTCTGGTCACCCCTGAGGGGTCTTCCATAATAATCTGCTAAGTAGCTGGTTTCTTTAAGAATTTAAAACTCCTGACAATGTAGAATAGTGGAGTACATGTAATTTAAAATGCTGAATAAACGTTTAATATCATGACCACGTAACATTTATCAAAATTCACTATTTTGGACATTAAGAAGATCCTCAAATTTTTTAAATAAAATATTGCAATGGAGCTCATTTCCTGTGATTACATTTCAGCAGAATTAGAAATAAGCAGGGAAAACTGAAGTATGAACCAGGAAGCCTTCACCTGACACCAACTCTGCCTACGCAGTGATCTTGGCCTTCCGGCCTCCACAACAGTGAGAAGTAAGTCTCTGCTGCTCAGACTCCCCCCAGTCCATGGTATTTTGTTATAGCGGCCTGAATGGACTAAGACATTGAATGTAGTGAAACAGTATCTTTTAGATTTCAGAAAATCAGAAGACTTTAATCAGAACGTCAAATGCTGGAACAGAGTGGCCATCTCTCTCTCACATACAGAAAGTAGACACTGAAAATAAGAGAGAATAGAAAAACAAAGATAGAGAGGAGAACAAAATCTCCAGGGCCTTCCTTTCGGAACTCTGTGTAGGGAGGTGCAGGGAGGAGCCGCTGGGAGCAGCTGTGCTGGACTCCCCACCACACTCCCACAGCCACCTGCCCCTCCTGCCCCTGCCATCCCCACTCATCATGGAGCCGAGACAGAGAAAAGCCCCTTGTAGGCTGGCCAAGGGCTGTAGCCCAGACTTGAGCATGGAGCTTGTGCAGGGCTGAAAAGCACAGCCTGGCATTGCCACTCAGAGAAGTTTTCTGTACAGGACGACTGGAGGCCACCCTTGTAGCTTTATTTGGGTCTCCTTCTACTAAATAATGAGTAAAATCAATTTTGAAAGAGAGAAGTGGCAGATCATGCCCATGGTTATCTATTGGAGGATTGCTGCAACATCTGGGAGGTGCCTGTCCCTGTTTCTGGAATGAATGCAGGAGTGCGTGAGTGAATGCGTGATGAAGACACAGTTGTTGGACATATCTATGTATGCACAGTGAACTCTGTGGACTCTGTAGGTGCTTTAACCAATGGGGGAAAAGCCACATGATCCTGGTAGGTTGTGTGTGTGGGGGGGGGGACAGGCAAACTCACAACTCAAGGAAGGGTGCTCTGCTCACGCAAAGCTAAGGGCCAGTGTACTGCTGTGGAAACAAGCTCAGAGAGAGGAGAGGCTTGCTCCCTTCACCACTGACCTTGCCCTGTGGCTCTCAGGACAGGTCAGGACAGGTCATGATAGGCTGACCCCACTGTCTGTGACGCAAACACCCCAACCGCTCTGTAGCTGCCACCTCCAACCCCTGGTCACCATACATCAAATAAGATGGTCACCTTACCTTTTTCCAAACTGTAGGTACCCCCTTACTTTCTCTGCAGCATCGTGTGGTACAGCTGGGTCCCTAGTACCTGGGCTAATTCCTGCTGCATTCTGTCATTTTAGTTCCAGCTTTTCTCCTGGGGCTGTGAGCAGTATCTCACTGTGGTCTCATGACTATTTTCCTGATGAGAAGTGATGCTAATTACTTTCTTTTGCTTACAGAGCTTTTGTATATTTTCCTTTGTACATTTTCTTTTCAAGTCTTAGGCCCACATTTTTATTTCTTTGCCAGAATTTTTATATATTCTAGGACAAGTCCTTTCTCAGATGAATTGTATATTTTCTAACAATGTGCATCTCATCTCATTTTCTTGCTGGTGACCCTGATGGGCAGAGTTTTCATTTTTGGTGAAGGGTAGTCTACCCGTTTCTTTTTTTCTTTGTTTATGGTTTTAATATCCTACCAAGACTTTTAGCCTATTCCAATTTCATGAAGAGATTCTCCTATTTTTTGTGGAAACTTTACTTACTCTTTATATTCAGTCATAAAATTGAATTAATTTTACATGACTGTGTGGCAGAGGTCAAGATTGATTACATCTCTCACAGATATCCAGCAGTTTCAGCAATACTTGTTGAAAAGTCTTTGTCTTCTCCACTAAAGGTCTTTTATGCCTACTTGGAGAATCAATGTCCCACTTATAGAAACTGGGTAGATGTCTGGATTCTCTATTTCACAGATGTATTTATGTATCCTCATGCCAATTCGATACTGTCTTGATTACTGTGTTTTTATACATGAAATCATGAATTTTATACACAAAATCATGGAGTATAATCCTCCCCTAATGCATTCCATGTAAATTATGCAGTAGGCTGGTAGTTTCTCTATGGTTATAATTAACATTGAGTTGAATCTAGAGAATATTGTGTAGAGAACTGACATTGAATGAAATTGATACTTCTATATTCTAAATTATTACTGCTAAAATATAGAAGTATAAATTGTTGTATATTGTCCTTGTACCCTAAGACCTTACCAAATATATAAATTATTTCTAGTAGTTTTAAAAACAGAGTCCTTAAGACTTCTCATGCCTTTGGTGAATAAGAGAGGTTTTACTACTTCTTTACATTTTTGCCCACTTTCTCTTTCCTTTACCATATTGCATTTACTGGATCCTTTACCCAACACTGAACAGAGGTGATAAGAGCTGATTTCTTGGCCTTGTTCTCAATCACAGTCACAAAATTTTTCCATGTGTCACCAATAACATTAGCTCAAGGTTCTTCATAAACGTATTTTTATCACATGGAGGAAATGCCCCTCTATTCCAAATTTGCTGAGAGTTTTAAAAAAATAATGAATGGGTCATAAATTTCGTCAACTGATTTTTCAGAATCTATTGAAATGATTGTTTTCTATCTGTCCCTGATTAAGCAAATATGTTGGATTTCAAAGTTTGACACATGTAAACTGTAAGTCAATATGCTTCTATTTTATTATGAATTTTTGTGACCAGCATCATGAGATACATTAGTATATCATTTTTGGTGAAGGGTAGTCTACTACCCTTTGTATACTTTGACATATGGTATCAGGAAATACTGGTGCCCCACAATTCATCACCGAGATGTCCCTTTTCCTCTATGTTCTGAAAGACTTGGTGTAAGGTTGTTTCTTCCGTCAAGTTGATAGAATTCACCAGGAAAGTCACCTGAGTTTGAGGTTGAATTTATGTGGAAGATTTTCTATTTGATCTGAGTCATTTTGGTGAAATTTAATATTTATTGAGTACTGGGGCATTTCCTTGGCTGAAGAGCTGCACTGAGACCTTGCTCCTAGCGCTTTCTTTCCACAGGTATCCCCTCCGGGATCCACCTCATCTGAATGACTCTGCAGTGCCTTCCATCAAGTGCTTTCTTAGGAATAATTTGTCCAGACTTAATCATTGTTATCTGTGGGAAGGTTAGGTTGATCAAGCTCCTGCATCATGGCCAGCAGGTGTAACTCTCCAGAGCATCATGGAACAGAAAGGAAAGAACCTGTCCCCTCCAGCACCACTCTTATGCCCTAGAGTGAGGGGCAGTGGGTAGGGTTTGACTGCCCCTCCATCAGGATTTCAAGTCCACACTCATCCCCTGGCCTTGGTTGGCAAACTGTGCAGATGGAGGCCCTGGGTGACCACACCAGGAGGTGTCCCACAAAGTCTTGTGTCCTCAGTACCTGCCCTTGGTAATCCAGGGAAGTCCTCACATTTGTTCCATAGGAAATAGGGGCTCAGCTACAGTTCTGGGAGAAAAAAAGGCCCTCCCCTTCTTGAATTTCTAGGATCAGTCCATAGACAGACAGACAGACATGGATGCTGAGGTTGAAAGAACAGACCATGAGAGAGGACAGGGGGTCATCATGTGCATGACCTGGCACACACAGGGCCAAGAGCCTACATTTGTTGAATATATTAAAATATAAGTGAAAAGAGGGGCATCTGGGTGGCTCAGTCGGTTAAGCATCTCCCTTTGGATTGAGCCCCACGTCAGGCTCCCTGCTCAGAGGGAGTCTCCTTGTCCCTCTCCCTCTGCCCCTTCCCCTGCTTGTACTCTATTTCTCTCTCAAATAAATAAATGAAATCTTAAAAAAAAATAAAAGTGAAAAGAGAAAAACTGAGAAACACTTGTTAAGGAAAACAGGGTAAATTAGCCTAAGTACAAGGAAGGAGAGTAAGCCAGGGACAGTGAGCTGCTGGGTGTTCTAATCATCCTTGCAAGGCAGCAGGCAATTCCACGGAAGGGACCTGGATGACAGGACTCTTCAGGGCACCTGGTGTATGCTGCCCTCTGCTGGTCATTTTCAAAGAAAACATTCCCTGATTTCCTACAACAGGGGAATTTTCACAAAGTGAGGGAATTGTCAGGGAAGCAAGTCACACCTGGACAGTGGCAGACATGGATGATTAGATGAAGTCCTGGCTCATGTCCTTCCCCACACGTTGATTTCTCCAGCAGTGATGCTGACCTATTACCTTCTCCTGGCCCCCCCCGGAAGCTAAAGGGCAATGACATAGAATTTATTCCCGACAGGACATATGGATGCTGGTCATCCTAGTGCCAGACCCTACATGTCCACAGGGCACGCACGCAGCATAGCATGGCTTTGTAATAACCCTCATGACTCTTGCGACCACGTCCCAGGCCTTAGGGTGACCGGCTGAGCCTTTACCCACCTCTCACTAGTCACTTACATAAGGAGGTAGACACAGAAGGCCCCTGCCCTGCCCAGAGATGGGCCTCTGTTCCTTCAAGTCAGAAACAACCAAATCAGAATAGGTGATATAAATAAAGATAGGAACCAGAACAAAATATGACTATCTCAGGCATGGGGTTAGGAAGGAGCCAGAACAATCTGCCTCCAGTAGATGCTTTTCCCCAGGATCTGGGCTGAAGGGACACTCTCTAATGGTGGATTGTCATGAAGAGACAGTCTCTGGAGTGTATTGGCACAAGATCCAGTTTAATGCTGAGTCTCCAAGTCTGGGTGCCCCCACAATCCCTGTCCCCACCCAAATCCTGTTTCCCTCAGTGCATGGCGTAACAGGTGTTGTGTTTAGCCCCCATGATGCTTCTGTTTTCTGGCAATACCCTGGTGCTTGCCCATTTCTTTCTGCACAATGCCTGGCTCAGAGGTGCATCCTTGGGGAAGTCTTAGTACGGGCTACTGCCCATTTCTGGGGAGGTACTGGCTTCCAGGTACCAGGGGGGCCCTTGAGTCCCATTGGAATCTTTCCAGGACTGCTGGTAGGAAGTTCTAAATGTTGGACTCAGGTAGAGATAGAGAACGTGAGACTCAGTGGCAGTCAGATGACCTGCAGGTTCTAGATTCCCCATTACATACCAAGGATCTGAGGCACAACTCCCCTGAAGACTGAGAGATGCTTTGGTCGGAATGGTTGTGTCTCTGGACCATGATCCAGATGAGCAAAGACTAGCCTAGTGTTCTATACGGTGGGACTTGCCTTGTCTCAGACCAAAGACTCTTTGCTTAAATACCCAAGGCTTCACCCTTGCACGCTTCGTGACATTCCCCACTTGCCAAACCTGTGGACATGCTTGATCCTGTGTCAAACTAGTTGCTGGTCAGACCTATTCCACACCCATAATCCCAGACCCTCAGCACCTGGCACAAGATGCCACCAGGGACACAACACATAAACCTAATGATGGCATTGTGAAGAGTGACAATGGGTTAAACCCATCATCTAGATGACTATTTGGAGGGTCACAGTGGCCCAGGTCTCCTAGAGACAGGGAGCCAAGGTGAGGAGTTATAGACTGACCAGCCCCCATCTTCACAAAGTGTCTACATTAGCCTGGCCTCTGCCAGAGGTTCACATTGCCGAAGGGCAACAGACACGGGTGGGTCCAGTCTGACATACTCCCCACTTCATAGGCCTCTGTCTCCACTTAATCCTCATGTCCTCATGTCCGCCCGTCTTTCATTTAAGCATATTTAGTGAGATCATGAAGGAGTTTATACCTTTCTTTTATAATGCTGCTGACAGAAACATTAACAGAGAAAGTGTCTTTGTATTTCAAATGTTTCTGTGGGCTAAACTGCTCATAGATAATATCGCGTTGTTTAAAGAACAGCAGGCTGACTGATCAAATAAAAAATAATCATTTATATTTTCTAGAGAGTATCATATAATGGGATAACTTGTATCAGCTCCTCCACAGTGGCCCAGTCTAACACAGAGGTACCAAGTCCAGCTGGACCACACCACCCCATGGAGATGTCTGCTCTGGGTTCTACCCAGAACCAAACCTGCACCAGGCATCCAGGGCAGACCATGCCTGCTGAGGGTGGGGCAGGTAGGCCCAAAGCAATGAAGAACTCCATGCTGCCCTTGGCCCTTTCTTTCCTTACTTAACCTTCTCCTCTGTGGCCCCCAAAGGCCTACTGAATCTATTATGCATATCATTCTCTCAGTCCAGAAAGCCCCTCTTTCCACTGCCCACATATGGGGCACATCCCCACCTTGTACCCACTCTTTTCTCTCACTCAAGTGGCCCCAGTGCATGAGCCAGTGTCTGGCCATGGTCCTCCATGCTCTGTGCATGTTTGTGGAAACAATCAATGGGCAGGCATTCAAATGAAGGACAAAGCCATCCTGAGTAAGTCACATGTAATGCTCTGCTGACCAGCAGATAATCCATTAGAGTGTTTTAACTCTCATGGACGTAGACTAGCAGAGTACTGCAATTAAAAAGGTTGAACAAATTTTTAACATCAGACAACCACGGCATTTTCCTCAGAATTTACCATTTTGAACTACAAAGAGATCCTCAAGCTACTTTGAAAGATTAAATACTGCAGTAGGGATCATTTTCAGCAATCTCCTTTATAAAAAAAAATAGAAAGAAGTAACAACATTTAAAGTAAAACCAACAACTGCCTGGGAAATTCTGAGATCTAAATAATCTTTAGATCCAACAAGCCACCAAATTAAATTGGGCAAACTGCGGGAAGTACAAACAATGAAAATACTAACCGTAACAATCTGTAGGGTAGAGCCAATGTTATTCAACGAGGACAATCCGCATCATTTACCACCGAAGAACTCAAACAAAAGAAGAGAATGTGAAAATGAATCTAATAAATGAAATGTTTCCAAACTAGAAATTGACAAGGAAACGCAAACGAAGCAGAAGGATGGGCTTACATAGGAAAGGTCGGTACCGAATGTCTCAGGGCTCTGAAAATCAAAGACTGATAACAGAACTCCAAGAGCTTATTACAGGGAGGCTATTTTTCTTTTCCTCAACATGGTTTTAAACAATGAACTGAAAACTAGGAAGAGCTCAAAATGGAAAGACCGAGAAGGCGAGTCCTCAGTCTTCTCCCAGAACTCGGTGCAGGGGTAGCCAGAAGAGGAAGTGGCACCTGCCACCTGTCACCAGCCCCCCTGCCATCCCAGCTGAACACGACATCCCCTGGGGCTTGGTCACACATGTGGCCTTTCTCAGAAAAGGAAATCAAACATTGCCACTGGGGCTGGGGGGGTGGGGCGGGCAGAGGTTGTACGAGGTCAGGTAGCCACATTGGGGCAGCGCCTGGATGGGTTTTCTCAGCAAGGTTTCAGAACTGGTACTTTCAGCCTTACTTGTGGGATTTGGTATAAAAAATAAGTTGACACCTGTAATGATAAAAGGGTAGAATGACAGCTTCTGGATTTCAAGTCCTCTTAAGGAAAACTGTTAGCAGGAAAGACGCAAGCACAGACCTTCCTTCAGGGATGTACATGCTCCTGTTTATGGGATGAATGAATGAACAAATGAATGGGAGAATGAGGGACCCTGGCATGAGGCCATTATTGGCCAACCCATGGGGATGCACAGTGAACTCTGTGGACTCTGCAAGTCATTCCCGTAAGTAAAGCGTCAAACCATGGTGGATAAGCTACACCCTTCTGGAGATTTTCAGGGGCCATGTGAGGAAACCCCACATGCTCTGTTCATGAGAGCAGAGAGCCCCAAGCACATATGTGGGAGCTGAGGCTCAGAGAGAGGAGGGGCACTGCTCCCTAAATCACCGAGGCTCACAGGACACATCAGGACAGGCTGACCCCCCCAGGCTGGGAGGCGTGCACGCCGTCTCTGCCATCTCCAGCCCTTGGTCAAAGCAGATGTCAAAGAAGGTGTTACAGGCATCTCCCCCTTTCCCAAAGTCATGGTACCTATTTGCTTTCTCCCCAGCAGAGTATGGCAGTTCCAGCGTCCTCGTGTCTGTGCGGATTCTGGTTGTTTTCAGCTGTTTGAATTGCAGCCTTTTTCCTGGAGATGTGCATAGGATCTCATTGTGGTCTTCCTTAGTGTCTTCCTGAGGAATCATGAGGCTGACCACTTTGTCTTGTGTTTATCGACATTTGCATCTCTTCCTCAGTACATTTTCATTTCAAGTCTTCACACCCCCCCTTTTTTTAATTTCTCTGCACTTTTATTGGAGAGTTGCAAGAATTTTTAGATATCCTAGGGACAAGTCTTTTCTCAGATGAAGTTTACGAATCTTTTCTAACAATTTGCGGCTTGTCTCCTCATTTCTTACTGGTGCCTTTTGGTGAGCGGAGCTTTCACTCATGATGAAGAGTCTATCCATTTTTTTTCCTTTTTTTCTTAGAGGATTTATTTTTCTACCTGGATCATTTTTGCCTCCTCCAATTTCATGAAGGTATTCTCCTGTTTTCTTATAAAACTTTATTGACTTAGCTTTCACATTTCAGCCTTATACGGATTGGCCATCCCCACTCTTTCATGAGCCAATTCCTTAACATATCTCCTATTGTTCTGTTTCCCTGCGGAACCCTACCTAATGCAGGGCTATCAGAGGATTGATGGAGATTGAACTGCACAGCACCATGGCTTGTGAAAGCTTGTAAGTCACACGCACATTCTGAAATCTGAGGAAGTCTGTGCCCAGCTATTAAGGGCCAATGGAAGGAACTAGAGTCAACAGAAGTGAGTTGCTTTCCCGGCAACCAAATTACATATAAAAAATTGCACAAATTGGTGGGACTGATCTCCACCCAGCCCCAAGTCAGTGTAAATGGATTCTAAGCACAGTAGTGAAAATACAAATGTGGCCTGTTCTCACTGCAACATCACTTGAGAGTCCGTGATTGTGCGTATTTACGTGTCATGAGTATGTTTATGTCTGTGTGACTCGTGTTTGGGAGGCAGAGAGAAAGGGGACAGTGTGTCTCTGCCATTGCACGCCTATGAGCCTGCATGCTCCTGACTGTGTGAGTCCAGCTAGTGTGTGTGTGTGTGTGTGTGTGTGTGAGGTCCAAGGGCTAGGAGGGAGGTATGTGTGTACACACAACGGTACGGAGGAGCATCTGGATATGGGTGAATGTAGAAGAGGATAATCCAGGGCGCCTGGGTGGCTCAGCCGGTTGAGCAGTCTACTCTCGGTTTCAGCTCTGGTCATGAACTCACGGTTGTGAGATCGAGCCCCATGTAGGATTCCATGCTCAGCAGGGAATCTGCTTGATTCTTTGCCTCTGTCCCTCTCCCAACTCGCACACGCTCGTGTGTGTGCATTAACTGTCTCTCTCTCAAAAATAAAAAAATAAATAAATCTTAAAAAAAAAAGATGAGGACAATTCATGAATTATGAGGCTCAGGATTGTAAAACCCCATCTGGCCCCCAAGGACAGTGCTGGGGTCCTTCGTTGCCAAGAAGCAACAGGCCAAGGAGCAACATCCATGTTTCCTCCTTGTCCTCTTGTCGGAAATAGGGTGCAAGAACAGTGCTGGCCACCAAGTTGGGATGCTGCTGACCAGGAACATAAAGGGTTAGGAGGCTGGGGGCTGAACCACAGCAGGACAGGACCTAGAACCCTCAGCAGTTATGCCCTGGGTGGTTTGCAATCCTCCCCCAGGGAGGGGAGGATTTGATCCAATGATGCAAGAACTGGCTTGCAGTCTAGGGGAAGCTGGTGCCAGTCACCTGTTCCCAGCACACTGCAGGGGAAACCACCAACCTTCCTAGCTGTCCTTCTGCTGGGCCAGCCACTGGCCCCCAGGCAGGGAAAGGGGAAGGCCCTGTGCTGTGCCTCTGTTTCCTCATCCACAAAATAGAAACGACAAGAGCGTCTACCTCATAGATTCGCTGGGATGAGTATACATAAAACAATTAGAATAGGGCCCACTACAGGGAAATACTACATGCATTAGCTCTTAGTTCACATTAAGGTGAGTGATTTAAGATTCATCCTATTTACTTCTACTAAATTTTTAACAATGTCAGTATTTTTTAAAGTTTTTATTTGAATTCCAGTGGGTTAACATACAGTGTAATATTAGCGTCAGGTGTACAATATAGTGATTCGAATCTTCCACACATCACCCCGTGCTCGTCACAACAGGTGCATCCTTCATCCCCATCACCTGTTTCCCCCATCCTCCCCCCACCTCCCCTCTGGTGACCATCAGTGTGTTCTCTAGAGTTGAGTCTCTTTCTTGGTTTCTCTCTCTCTCTTATTTTTCCCTCTGTTCGTTTGTTTTGTTTCTTAAAGTCTACATATGACTGAGATCTTATGGTATTTGTCTTCCTCTGACTGACTTATTTCCCTTAGCATTATACTCTAAACATGTACTTTTTATGTAAAAAAAAAAAAATCTTCTCTGTTACAGGGAAAAGTTTACTTCTTTCCAATATTCTTGCTTTTTTTTTCTTTTCCTTGATATATTACAATGACTAGAAAAATGTTGCATGAAAATAATAAGAAGAGATACCCTTGACTTCTTCTCAATGTGAGTAGTAAAACTGTCCATGCTTCACCATTAACGCTGATGTCAGCTACAGGATTTTTACTGATTTCCATGCAAGATGGCTCTCTTTATTCTAAGTTTGCTGGAGTTTTTACCATGAAAGAGTAATGAATTTTTAAATGATTTTTTAAAAATCTATTAAGATGAGTATATAGTTTTTCTTCTCTCTTTTGTTAATATAGTGGATTTCAGTGATTTTTAAGTGTCCACTTGTTAATACAGTGGATTATTTATTATTTTTTATTATTCTTTATTTCTGGGATAAACATGACTTGGTCATGATATGTCACAGGTTGTTGGAAACACTTGGTAGTTTCCACTATGAATTTTTACAAACATATTTATGAGCAATATTTTCTTGTAAAATTTTCAGATTTTGACATTAGGGTCATCCTGGCTTTATCAATAAATTGGGAAGTATTCCTTATTCTTCTTTTCTGGAAGAGTTTGTGTACGATTTATTTTATTTCTTCCTTCACATTTAATAGAATTCACAAGTGAAACCAACTGAACCTGGAGTTGTCTTTGTGGCAAGTGTTAATAAGAAATTCACTTTCTTTGGTAGGTAAAGCGCTCTTCAGAATTTTCTATTTGATTTTGTATCATTTTTGTTAACTTTTATTTTTCAAGGAATTTAACTTGGCAAACTTAGTGACATAAAGTTGTTCATAGTCATCCCTTATGCTCTTGATATCTATTAGGATCAATAATAATAGCCCCCTTTTATTCATGATTGCTAATTTGTATTTTTTCAATTGTTACCTTGGTCTAATTATTGTTGTTGCTGCTATCATTATTATTATTATTATTATATGTTCAAATTGCCATAACTGGTAACTGGAAAAATCAAGGACACAATATTTCTCTTCGATGTGGTGCTATTTCTTGTCAAGACAGCAGAGGGTGCTCTTCTATTAAAATACACTACATTACCCACTAGGAAATGTTTAAAATGTTCACTGAAGAGCAAGAAATATATTTTAATACAATGATTATCTTAATGGCTTTCTTCAATTTGTTGGTTTTCAAAGGAGATCATTTCTTGAATTTAGATACCATTAGTAATATTCTTGTCTATTCAATCATCCTTGAAAAGGTAATGAAAGCTACAGACTTGCAAAGAAAAGTGATCCACTCACATATATGTAAAAAAAAATGGTGAAGAATTTACGGAGTTATTAAAAAAACAATTGGAATACTTCCAAAATATGCTTAATAATTTTTCAGAGACAGTTTAAACATTTTCTTATGGAAAAATTCAAACATAACAAAGTAAATAAAATGAACTCATGATTCCCAGCCCTTCTCCACTATGTGCCCCCAAGAAAAATAATACACAGATTGATTTTGAACCCAGTTCCAAATATCACATCAATCCTGCCATAAATTATGTGTGTATCTCAGAAGGATATGTTTTTAAAGAAAACATAACCGAACAGTACTGTTATTACACCTTAAAAAATGAACAATAATTTCTTAATATTATAAATACCAGGTTATCATTTTCTCATAATTTTTCACACTGATTGGCTCAGTGGACCTAGACACAGGTGTAGACACTGTATTTGATGATTATGTCTCTGGAGTCACTTTTAATTTATAGGTCATTTCTCTTTTTTCCTTCTTGCCCCCCTTAAGAAATTAAGTTTACCTTGAACCTTGCTACTCAAAGTACAGTCCATGGACCAGCAGCACTGACAACTCTTGAGAGTTTATTATAAATAAAGAATCTCGATCCCACCCCACAGTGTAGTCAGAATCTGCATTTTAACAAGATCTTTGGGCAATTTATATCCATGTTCAAGTTTGAGCAGTCCTGTCGAATTTCTTACAGTCTGGATTTTGTAGATTGTTACTCTGTGATGCCATTTATCATGTTCCTGTCTCCTGCATTTCTTGTTAACTGTTGCTAAGTCTGCAGCAGGGCTGACCTGACAGCAGGTTCATTTCTTGGCAGAACTACTTCCTCAGTGTTCTGTGTCCTTTTACCAGATGGAGCGTAATGTCTGACTTCAACACTTTTGATGTCACTATCAGCCACTGATCATTGTTGCTTTTGCTGAATATTTTGTTTTGCAGTTTCCAAAACGATATGCTAACTTTAACATCCCTTCTTTTATTAATGGAGATCATTTTAAAAAAAGAAAACAAATTTTCTCATCTTCTATTTTATAGCATTCAATATAAAATTTATGCAGAAAATGTAAGTTCAGTTTTCAGAATGCTAAATCATTCCGCACTCAGGTAGCAAAGGTGTCCAAGAGGCTTTTTTAAAGTATAATTGTGGATTCATGTGATTTTAAAAATGATATTTGGTTTTAATTCACCAACTCTTATTCTTGTTGATCATTCAGTCATTATTCTCACTGATTCTCAATTTGTCCCAAATTTTGCTATTTGGATACACTTCTTGCTGGCTCCTGATTCCTTCTGACATGACCATGACCTCTATACTCTTTGGTAGCTTTTCTTGCTTTCTGTCATCACAAAATATTCCAGGCTTATCTTGTACATTCCCTGTCCCAGTCCTGAAATCAACCTAAGGAACCTCAGCTTGATTTAGGAGGAAATGGCTTTTAGAGATCAGAATCTGTGCATTAACGGCACTTACTGCAACTGAAGAATCATTGGTTATTGTTTCTCGGGTATTTTACTGGACAGAGCTAAGAAATACACAAGAGTATATATCTTGAGTTTATACTAATAATCCCAAACTCAAATTTATTAATACAGAAAATTTGGTTAATCTCAAATTTTTTATTATGAAGATCTTGATTGCTAATGATATTAACATAATTACAGTTTTATCCTACTACATATGCAAAATAGTATTAGGATAACAATACAAAATTATTACCAATGATAATTACGGAAAACAGTTTTAATTTTTTTTGTTTTGCTTTGAAGTTATTTTGTTCTTAGGATATATCCAAGTAAAAATGTACAGTCAAATTACTGTGCTTTAAAGTAATCTGAAATAACTCCCATTTGGTTAAGTCACCAACTCAATGCAGAATGAAGTTTATTTATTTTGTTTTGCTTTCCATGCTTCAGAAAGCTTTTCATTTTCATTTTGATTTAATTTTGCTTTATGTTTGTAGGTCATTTTCATGGTTCCAAAGTCAAATCTATACAACAAGGTATATTCTGAGAAGTGTAGCTATGAGGATTATTTTTAAAAAACTCTACCTGGGTTGATTTCACAACACAGAAAACAGCTAAATCAGGTCAAAATGCACACGCGGTCCAGGGCAAAATGCAGCCAAAACAGGAAGCTTGAACTTTTCCTTTGCTCCTCAAAGTGAAATACAGGGCAGCTAAACTTATGTTCTATAACATACCCTAGGCACATTAGAAAGTGCTTGTATGTGTAATTTATGCATGGTCCTTTGCTAGGCTGTGAACAAACCATAGCACATGCTGTGAGCAATCCTACCACAGTTTGGGGGGTTGAGTTCATGAAGGGAAGAGAGGCAAATATATATATGTTTAATTTGGGGCAAGTCATTTCATCTTTCTAAGGTTTTTTTTGTTTGTTTTTGTCTTCATCAAAATGAGAAAGTCAAATCAGATGATTTTTCAAATACTTTTCAGCACCGAAATTCTGTTCTGTTCTACACATGGTAGGTCATTTCCAAAGATGACCACTATCAATGCTTGCCCTCATGTACATGCATACTGCTCCTCACATGGAGATGGAGTCCGATTCCCTTCTCTTTGAATCTGGGCTGGCCTCAGTGACTTCCCTGGCCTATAGAATATGGCAGAAGTCAGTTCTAGGACTCCCAGGGCTAGGTCATAAGGAATCTGGCAGCTTCAGCTCTGGAGGAAGCGAGTCCCCATGTAAGAAATGCAGTTATCCTGAGATGTCCTGCTGTGAGGAAGCCCACGCAAGCCTCATGGAGCAAATACAAGGAGACTCAGAAGTGCCCAGCCACCCTCATCTGTTCCTGTCATCTCAGCCTAGGCATCAGACATGTGTGAATGAAAAAGCCTTGTTATCTATCAAGCTTAGTTGAGCCCCAGCTGCCATCTGACTGCAACCATCTGAGAGACTCCAAGCAAGAATTGTCCAACTGATCCCAGTCAAACTATGGAAACATGGAAAATGCTAATAAATTATTGTTTTAAATCACTAGCTTTTGGAGTGAAATTTGTGAAACTATGGACAATCAAAACAATATATGATAATTGTTATAATAAAAAAAATAATCAAATGCACAAAAGAAGAAAAGACTAATTGTGACTGTGGGAAATACGGACTTTCTTAGCAAAAAAGGTATTTTAGTTAGGTCTCAAAGGATAAGAAAACACATTGAAGAAATATACAGGAACAGAAGTATAATACAGAACACCTGGGGGAGGCTTATTATCAAGAGTGTTTTTAAGTAAAATTCAAAATAAACTCATTAATATTTCTTACCGTTATATCAATTAAAAACCAAGAACATATCACCAAAGAAAATCTCATTAAAAGCAAAATATAGTCCAATTATATATCCATATCCTTATGGTGGATCAGACTTTAACCTCTAATAGCATGTAGACTATCGAATGGAGAGAACTGTCTACATAACATTCCAATAGTTTTCACAGCTCATGCCATTTCTCTCAGTTCCTCTCCTTTATAGGAGTCAGAACCAAATGCAGAGGGAGAGAGGGAGGGAGGGAGAGAGAATCCTAAAGCAGACTCCCTGCTCAGTGCACAGCCCACTGAGGGGCACAACTTGGGGCTGGACCCCAGGACCCTGGGATCATGACCTGAGCCAAAGGCAGACGCTTAACTGACTGAGGCACTCAAGCGCCCCTTTATTGTACTTTTTAGTCCTGAGTGTCCATGAAAAGAAATAAAAGACACAGAATGGTAAAATTGGCCATAATTGAGGATACACAATAATTTAAAACACAACACCACCCTGCTTTCCCTCAATCATTATTTCTCTTTCACATGGTTCCAGACACAAGTGGTATAAATCTTAGAATAAAAAACGAATTTGAAAAAGCTGAATTTAAAAAGTTCTAGATTAGAGATGTTTACAATCTGGAGTCAAACTTGGTCATAATCACCCTGGAACATTTTTAGGCAGCTTAGGCAAGTTATTTAAAAACTTTGTTGCATATTATAATCATCTGGATATTTATTTAAAATCCAAATTCCTAAGTTCCAAGCCCCTGATATTCAGTGTATTCTTTCAGAACTACTGGCTGAAGATCTACCTGTCCTGGAGACCTGGTATACATACATCTGAACCAAAATATGAAGGTAAATTGTCCAAAGTAATTATAGGCCACACACTATCCTTAGTATTCTCAAAATTACTGATGACGATTATAGATTTATCATCTTAGATTTATCATCATTATAGATACTATAGATTTATCATCATTATAGATTTATCACCTACAGATTCCTAACACAGATCTCGCACATGGTCCCTTCTCTCCTATATTTTTCCTCCTATGTAGTGATTACAGAGGAGAAATGGTCTTTTATCTCCATCGTTCTTCACCATATGCAATTTTCAAGCATTATCATGGCAATAAAAGTACTTTACGCAAGTTTTTCTTTTCAGATAAAGTTCTTTGTTAAGAATTCTCCAGACACCAATTCAAAGGAATGGTACATCTTGTGACTCGAGGCTCTAGGTAGACTAGTTAGAACAGGTGATTTGGGGCAGGTTGGTGTTCAGGTCTCATCACGAAGAGAGGACAAACTTTGCTGAAGCAAAAATGTTCCAGGTCCATAGAGATAGAAAATAAATCACACTTAGGATGTATTTTCATCAAATACAACATGAAAAATTATTTGATCAAAGGTAGCTGTGGAAACAGCCTTTTAATTCCAATTTATTGTGTGAAAGCCCTGTTGAAGATACTACCCAACCCAACTTAAAGAACTTGGAACTCAAGACTAAAGCACAAAGAGATTCTGAGAAAGAGAGAGAAGAAAGAGCAACAAGAAAGGAAAGGGGATGAAATAACTTACCAATTATCCCTCCACATGACTGAACTTGGGGAGGAAGACATGCACCTCTCTTTCCCATACACACTCTATTTACTGATATGCAACAGTGTGTCCTCAAAACATGCTCCTCAAATTGCCTATTTTTTTTTTTCTGCTATGATAGTACTTTTTTTGCGGGGGGGTCACCTTTTCAGGGAAACTGTGGTTTTGCTTTTTTCATGCTTCCCAGATGTTTGCTTATTTAGCCCATCCTTGTAAATTGACCAGTTTTCAACCCTAGGCTTTAAAATGGCTGACTAGAGGGAGATTTTCACTAACATAATTGATCAACACAATTCAGACTGTTTCATGACTAAAAACAAATCGTAAACATGACTTGCTGAGAGAGAAAGGGGAATTTACTCTCTTTGTAAAATCAGAAGAAAGACCGCATGACCAAACAAGGGAAGCAATACAACATATCTGGACCCTAAGACCTCATGGAACCTGACACCCTTGTGCCCCAGAACTCGCTCTCCATTTACTCTTCAGGAGATTTTTGGAGACAGTGACATCCAGTCTTATCAATCACACATTATTAGCCCAACTTGCTAAAGAGGAAGTTAAGGCTAGAGGGTTTGAGTGACTTCCTGAGTTCACACAAACTAGCAGGTAATAGAGTCGGACTTAAAATGGGGCCATTCTGACTCTAGAGCCTGAAATGGGAAATTCTACAGTCTGAATGCTCTGAACATGCCTCACTTACGGTCTAATGTGTCAGAACTAAGTTCTTCATGCCAGTCGTAATTAAATAGGCTAATTTAAAACCTGTTATTTACTCTTGTGTTAAATGAAAATGAGCAAAAATTAATTGAATGTTATCCATGTCTTAGATATTTTTTCATTGTTTAAAAAATATATCGAAAATAAATTGCATTGAAAAACCAACATTTGGAATGGAAAACAAAAATCAATCATTGTCAGTACTGTATACACCAAATGCTACCTACCTTTACCTACACGCCAGAAAAGGTAATCTTGGAATACCAATATGGATTTGAAAAACAAGAAAATAAAAGGATTTTTGGAATTTTTTTAAACAATGACATCATCAACAATATTATCTACTGATATTCCACAATATTATTCTAGTATCCTCACTGTTACAGTAAAACTGAAAACACCCTAACAATACAAACCTTCATTATTATAGTACCATAAAATATAACCTTTAAATGTTTTAAAATTAATTAAAAAACAAAGCTTCTCTTATCATTTACCTTGAATTCAGTGTGCAGTAAGACTTATTAATCTAAAGGGAAATTTTTTGGTTGGCATTTATGATCATCATTATGTACTTTCATCAATAATACTCATTAAATGTACAAGCTGATCTTAATTCATTATATAAATATTGCCATTTATTCTGGGATTTTCTTGTCTCCCTGAGAATTAAATTCACTTAATGTTCTTCTTCCATGATGTACAGATCTATCCCAGAAAACCATTTGTAATATCTGAAAAGTTAGTAATTTACACTCTAATTATTTTGTGTCTCTTTTAAAATATTCTGTTAGTATAGTATGTGAGACACTTGAATGGAAATTCTCAAATCTGCATCAAGAAAGATGGAATAGAGGTACTTTTCTCTATTACTTCTGGCAAGTACAGCTAATAATCCTGGACATTATATACAAAACAAACATAAAAAGATTCTAAAAGGTGGAGAGAAAAAGGCCAACCAGCTAGAAACATCAGGACCTTAAGAACAACACAGCACTGAGTTTCCTAGGTTTTCTCTTTGTTTCATATATCCAGGACAGGGTGCTGGAGAAGATAACACCCTCGAAATGCAAACAGGTACAAAGAAGCTCCAAGAAAATCTGGATGCTCTGAGATAAAGGACCAAGAGAGGGGCAGCCTAGTAAGAGAGAAAACTTTAAGACAAATAAGCACTCTACTGCAGCCAAAAACCACAGAAAAAACAGATGTTCCACCCAACAGCCAAGGCCAAGCAGGAGTCTAGACTTCACCATCTCCAGGCTACAGTAAAATGCTCCAAACTCCCTGCTGGAGTGGTGTCACAAAGATCCAATAGAAAGCCAGGATTTTCATCCCTATAGGGTAATCACAAGCCCACACATCGAAGGTATTAGCGGAGGCTACACGGGGAACCTGGACTTCCCACTCCCCCCTTGCAATAAGAAAGGGCCTCCCCCCTCATGCTAGGGTGCTGTCAGAAGAGGTCAAATAAGGACTCCAACTTTCACCACTGCTAGCCGTAACAAAGTCACCTTCACCCCATGGTGTCAGTGGAAGACACATGGGTAGTGGCAGGAGACACCTCTAACTCTCCTTGCCAGTTGGTATCAGCAGAGCCCTCCTGAGAAGCCAGAAGACCCACTTCCACCCAGCAGTAACAAGGAGATCCCACTGCAGGTGTAAATACAGGCTGAGTAGGGAATTTGTGCTTCTACCGCACCTGGCAATAAAAGGTGTTATCTACCCTCCCCTTACCAGAGTGATTTCAGAGGAGGCCTGCTAAGACAGAACTTTGAAATAAAACTTTGGGTCTCATAACATAATGCCCCAAATGTCCAGTTTGTAATCAAATATCACTCCACATCAGGAATCAGGAAAATTCTAACATGAATGAACAGATGCAACCTCAAGATGGTACAGATGTTAGTATTATTTTAGGAAGATTTTAAAACAGCTAAAATAAAATGTTTCATTGAGCAATACAAACATGATTCAAACTAATTAAAAAAAATTTTTGCAAAGAAATAGTTTCACCCCCAAAAAGAAAGATATAAAAAGAACTAAATGAAAAATTTTAAAATGAAAAAATGCAATAATCAAGATTTTTAAAAAACCTTTAGCAGGTGACCTCAGAATAGAATGTAGAGGGTAGAGGAAAGAATCAGGGAACTTAAAGACAAAACAACAGAAAGTACCTAATCCAAACAACAAAGACAAAATAGATCACCCCAAAAGAATAAAACCTCAAGACCTGTGGGAGTAGAACAAAAGATCTTATGTTTATGTCATCAGAGTCCAGGAAGAAGTCAAGTAAAAGAGGAACTGAAAAGATATTCAAAGAAATAATGACTGGCAATATCTTAAATTCGGCAAAAGACATAAACCAACAACTTAAATAATCTAAGTGAGTCCCAAACAAGATAAATCAAAGAAATCCACACTAAGGCCATCATAGTCAAACTTCTGAATACAAAAGACAACACAGAAATCCTGAAAGCAGTGGAAGAGAAATGACTCCTTACTTTTGCACATATTACATTTCTCATCTGAAACCATGCAGGCCAGAAGGAAGTATCACAGTATTTTTTAAGTGCTGTTGACCCTGAAATCTATATCCAGTGAAAATATCCTTTAAAAATGAAGGGGAGACCAAGACAGTTTCATATGAAGCAAAGATAAAAGAATTTATCAGTAGCAGACTTACCTTAAAGGAATGGCTAACAGAAGTTCTCTAAACAAAAGGAAAATGATTAATAACATCAACAGAATCTTAGGATAATAAACAGGAAAAGAGAAGAACAGAAAAAGAAAAAATGTGTTTCCTTCTCATCTTGAGTTTTCTAAATTCTTAATGTTTGGTGGTTGAAGCAAATTTATGATATTTGATGTGGTTTTCAATGTATAAAGAAGAAATATTTTAAGTGACTATAAGTAGGGGAAGGTAAAGAAAGGTGAGGTTTCTACATTTCACTTAAATTGATAAAAAGTTGATAACAACAGACCATGAGAAGATATGTATATACAATGTAATATCTGAAACACTATCGATAAGTCAAAATAGAATTCTAAAAAATGTTCTGTTCGATTTTTCCACAAGAAGTCATGAAAAACAAAATAAAGAAATGAAAAACAGAACAGAAAATGGCAGATTTAAAACCTAGCATTAAATGTAAATGGCCTAAATACACCAATTAAAAGAGAGAATTTGGTAAAGTGGATTAAAAACATAACCTAACTAGGTGCTGTTCACAGGAAACCAACACCAAATGTAATGCCATGGAAAAGCTGAAAGAAAAACAAGAGAAAATGATATATCATGTAAACATTAACTTTTAAAAAGCAGGAATAGTTAGATTAATATCAGATAAAGTAGACTTCAGAGTAAAGAAAACAACCAGAAAAAAGACATTACATAATGATACAAGGGTTTATCCACCAAGAATACACAGAATACATAAAATCCTAAATGCATCTGAACCAAATATAAGAGCTGTAATACCTGTGAAGCGAAACCTGATAGAAGTGGAAGGAGAAAAGGAAAAATCCACAATTATAGTTTGAGACATCAGTAGTCTTCTCCAAACAACTGACAGAACTAGGCAGAAATGAGGGGGGCGGAGCAAGATGGTGGAGGAGTAGGAGACCTGGATTGCGTCTCCTCTCAGGAATTCAGCTGGATAGGGATCAAACCATTCTGAACACCTACAAACTCAACAGGAGATCGAAGAAAAGAAGAGCAACAACTCTCATCAGAAAAGCGACCACTTTCTGGAAGGTAGGACGTGCGGAGAAGTGAATCCGAGGCGATATTGGGAGGATAGACGGAGGGGGAGGGGCCTCCGGCGGCCGCTTCTGACAAGTGATAGAGCCACGGAGCACAAAATCGGAACTTTTAAAAGTCTGCCCCGCTGAGGGACGTCACTCTGGTGGCTAAGCGGGGGGTGGAACCCTCCGGGACAGTGTGGTCTCAGGACCCTCGGGGTCACAGAAAGACCAGGGGTGCCTGAGTGTGGCAGAGCTCCCAGGTAACGGAGCACGGAAGCGGGCTGCAGAGACGGAGCCCAGGGGCGGGCTCTCAGCTCGGGGTTGCCATAAACCGTGATCCGCGGCACAGTCGGGCCACTGCTCCTCCAGCAGGGACCCAACAAGCGGCAGATCCGGGGAGACTTACCTTCCTCCCCAGGGGAGGAGCCACACGGGAGTACACTGCAGAGATCTGCTGGGTTTGGAGACTTTTTTCTCTCTTTCCCTTTCTTTTCCCACTGCTTCAGGTCTTTTCTGATTTGTTTAGAGTATATTTTCTGGGGACGTTGTTACTCTGCTACCATTTTGTTCTCTCATTCATCTATTCTCCTCTGCACAAAATGACAAGACGGAAAAAATCACCTCAACAAAAAGAACAAGAGGTAGTACCGACTGCCAGGGACCTACTCAATACGGACATTAGTACGATGTCAGATCTAGAGTTCAGAATCATCACTTTAAAGATACTAGCTGGGCTTGAAAAAAATATGGAAGTTATTAGAGAAACCCTTTCTGGAGAAGTAAAAGAACTAAAATCCAACCAAGTAGAAATCAAAAAGGCTATTAATGAGGTGCAATCAAAAATGGGGGCGCTAACTGCTAGAATAAATGAGGCAAAAGAGAGAATCAGTAATACAGAAGATGAAATGATGGAAAATAAAGAAGCTGAGAAAAAGCGAGATAAACAACTACTGGATCACGAGGGCAGAATTCGAGAGATAAGCGATACCATAAGACGAAACAACATTAGAATAATTGGGATCCCAGAAGAAGAAGAAAGAGAGAGAGGGGCAGAAGGTATAATGGAGCAAATTATAGCAGAGAACTTCCCTAATTTGGGAAAGGAAACAGGCATGAAAATCCAGGAAGCACAGAGAACCCCTCTCAAAATCAATAAAAATAGGTCAACACCCTGACATCTAATAGTAAAACTTACGAGTCTCATAGACAAAGAGAAAATCCTGAAAGCAGCTCGGGAGAAGACATATGTAACCTACAATGGTAGAAACATTAGATTGGCAACAGACCTATCCACAGAGACCTGGCAGGCCAGAAAGGACTGGCAGGATATATTCAGAGCACTAAAGGAGAAAAATATGCAGCCAAGAATACTATATCCAGCTAGGCTGTCATTGAAAATTGAAGGAGAGATAAAAAGCTTCCAGGACAAACAAAAACTAAAGGAATTTGCAAACACAAAACCAGCCCTACAGGAAATCTTGAAAGGGGTCCTCTAAGCAAAGAGAGAGCCTAAAAGCAACATAGACCAGAAAGGAACACAGACAATATACGGTAACAGTCACCTTACAGGCAATACAATGGCCCTAAATTCCTATCTTTCAATAGTTACCCTGAATGTAAATGGGCTCAATACCCCAATCAAAAGACACAGGCTACCAGACTGGATTAAAAAACAAGACCCATCGATATGCTGTCTGCAAGAGACTCATTTTAGAACCAAAGACACCCCCAGATTGAAAGTGAGGGGGTGGAAAACCATTTACCATGCTAATGGACACCAAAAGAAAGCTGGGGTGGCAATCCTTATATCAGACAAATTAGATTTTAAACCAAAGACTGTAATAAGAGATGAGGAAGGACACTATATCCTACTTAAAGGATCTATCCAACAAGAAGATCTAACAATTGTAAATATCTATGCCCCTAACATGGGAGCAGCCAATTATATAAGGCAATTAATAACAAAAGCAAAGAAACACATCGACAACAATACAATAATAGTGGGGGACTTCAACACCTCCCTCACTGAAAGGGACAGATCGTCTAAGCAAAAGATCAACAAGGAAATAAAGACTTTAAATGACACACTGGACCAAATGGACTTTACAGACATATTCAGAACATTCCACCCCAAAGCAACAGAATACACATTCTTCTCTAGTGCCCATGGAACATTCTCCAGAATCGATCACATCCTAGGTCATAAATCAGGTCTCAACCGGTACCAAAAGATTGGAATCATTCCCTGCCTATTTTCAGACCACAATGCTTTGAAACTGGAGCTCAATCACAAGACAAAAGTCAGAAAGAACTCAAATACATGGAGGCTAAAGAGCATCCTACTGAAGAATGAATGGGTCAACCAGGAAATTAAAGAAGAATTAAAAAAATACATGGAAACCAATGAAAATGAAAACACAACTATTCAAAATCTTTGGGATGCAGCAAAGGCAGTCCTAAGAGGAAAATGTATAGCAATACAAGCCTTCCTCAAGAAGCAAGAAAGGTCTCAAGTACACAACCTAACCCTACACCTAAAGGAGCTGGAGAAAGAACAGCAAATAAAGCCTAAACCCAGCAGGAGAAGAGAAATCATAAAGATCAGAGCAGAAATCAATGAAATAGAAACTAAAAGAACAGTAGAACAGATCAAGAAACTAGGAGCTGGTTCTTTGAAAGAATTAACAAGATTGATAAACCCCTGGCCAGACTTATCAAAAAGAGAAGAGAAATGACCCAAATCAACAAAACCATGAATGAAAGAGGAGAGATCACAACCAACACCAAAGAAATACAAACAATTATAAGAACATATTATGAGCAACTCTATGCCAGCAAATTAGATAACCTGGAAGAAATGGATGCATTCCTAGAGATGTATCAACTACCAAAACTGAACCAGGATGAAATAGAAAACATGAATAGACCTATAACCACTAAGGAAATTGAAGCAGTCATCAAAAATCTCCCAACAAACAAAAGCCCAGGGCCAGATGGCTTCCCAGGGGAATTCTACCAAACATTTCAAGAAGAATTAATACCTATTCTTCTGAAACTGTTCCAAAAAATAGAAATGGAAGGAAAACTTCCAAACTCATTTTATGAGGCCACCATTACCTTGATCCCAAAACCAGACAAAGACCCCATCAAAAAGGAGAATTACAGACCAATATCCCTGATGAACATGGATGCAAAAATTCTCACCAATATACTAGCCAATAGGATCCAACAGTACATTAAAAGGATTATTCACCACGACCAAGTGGGATTTATCCCTGGGCTGCAAGGTTGGTTCAACATCCGCAAATCAATCAACGTGATACAATACATTAACAAAAGAAAGAACAAGAATCATATGATCCTCTCAATAGATGCAGAAAAAGCTTTTGACAAAGTACAGCATCCTTTCTTGATCAACTCTTCAGAGTATAGGGATCGAGGGTACATACCTCAATATCATAAAAGCCATCTATGAAAAACCTACAGCGAATATCATTCTCAATGGGGAAAAACTGAGAGCTTTCCCCCTAAGGTCAGGAATGCAGCAGGGATGTCCACTATCACCACTGCTATTCAACATAGTTTGGGAAGTCCTAGCCACAGCAGTCAGACAACAAAAAGAAATCAAAGGCATCCAAATTGGCAAAGAAGAAGTCAAACTCTCACTCTTTGCAGATGATATGATACTTTATGTGGAAAATCCAAAAGACTCCACCCCAAAACTGCTAGAACTCATACAAGAATTCAGTCAAGTGGCAGGATATAAAATCAATGCACAGAAGTCAGTGGCATTCCTATACACCAACAACAAGACAGAAGAAAGAGAAATTAAGGAGTCGATCCCATTTACAATTGCACCCAAAACCATAAGATACCTAAGAATAAATCTAACCAAAGAGCCAAAGGATCTGTACTCAGAAAACTATAAAATACTCATGAAAGAAATTGAGGAAGACACAAAGAAATGGAAAAACGTTCCATGCTCATGGATTGGAAGAACAAATATTGTGAAGATGTCAATGCTACCTAGAGCAATCTACACATTCAATGCAATCCCCATCAAAATACCATCCACTTTTTTCAAAGAAATGGAACAAATAATCCTAAAATTTTTATGGAACCAGAAAAGACCCCGCATAGCCAGAGGAACGTTGAAAAAGAAGAGCAAAGCCGGGGGTGTCACAATTCCAGACTTCCAGCTCTATTACAAAACTGTCATCATCAAGACAGCATGGTATTGGCACAAAAACAGACACATAGATCAATGGAACAGAATAGAGAGCCCAGAACTGGACCCTCAACTCTATGGTCAACCCATCTTTGACAAAGCAGGAAAGAATGTCCAATGGAACAAAGACAGTCTCTTCAACAAATGGTGTTGGGAAAATTGGACAGCCACATGCAGAAGAATGAAACTGGACCATTTCCTTACACCACACACAAAAGTAGACTCCAAATGGTTGAAAGACCTCAATGTGAGACAGGAGTCCATCAAAATCCTAAAGGAGAACACAGGCAGCAACCTCTTTGACCTCAGCCACAGCAACTTCTTCCTAGAAACATCGCCAAAGGCAAGGGAGGCAAGGGCAAAAATGAACTATTGGGACTTCATCAAGATAAAAAGCTTTTGCAAAGCAAAGGAAACAGTCAACAAAACCAAAAGACAACCGACAGAATGGGAGAAGATATTTGCAAATGACATATCAGATAAAATCCAAAATCTATAAAGAACTCATCAAACTCAACACCCAAAGAACAAAGAATCCAATCAAGAAATGGGCAGAAGACATGAACAGACATTTTTCCAAAGAAGACATCCAAATGGCCAACAGACACATGAAAAAATGCTCAATATCGCTCGGCATCAGGGAAATCCAAATCAAAACCTCCATGAGATACCACCTCACACCAGTCAGAATGGCTAAAATTAACAAGTCAGGAAAGGACAGATGTTGGCGGGGATGCGGAGAAAGGGGAACCCTCCTACGCTGTTGGTGGGAATGCAAGCTGGTGCAGCCACTCTGGAAAACAGTATGGAGGTTCCTCAAAAAGTTGAAAATAGAGCTACCATATGACCCAGCAATTGCACTACTGGGTATTTACCCCAAAAAGTAGGGATCCGAAGGGGTACGTGCACCCCAATGTTTATAGCAGCAATGTCCACAATAGCCAAACTGTGGAAAGAGCCAAGATGTCCATCGACAGATGACTGGATAAAGAAGATGTGGTATATATATACATTGGAATATTATGCAGCCATCAAAAGGAATGAGATCTTGCCATTTGCAACGACGTGGATGGAACTGGAGGGTATCATGTTGAGTGAAATAAGTCAAACAGAGAAAGACATGTATCATATGATCTCACTGATATGAGGAATTCTTAATCTCAGGAAACAAACTGAGGGTTGCTGGAGTGGGGGGTGGGGTGGGAGGGATGGGGTGACTGGGTGATAGACACTGGGGAGGGTATGTGCTCTGGTGAGCGCTGTGAATTGTGCAAGACTGTTGAATCTCAGATCTGTACCTCTGAAACAAATAATGCAATATATGTTAAGGAAAAAAAAAAAGAAGAAGAAGGTAGCGGGAGGGGAAGAATGAAGCGGGGGAAATCGGAGGGGTAGACGAACCATGAGAGACGATGGACTCTGAAAAACAAACAGGGTTCTAGAGGGGAGGGGTGTGGGAGGATGGGTTAGCCTGGTGGGTGGGTATTGAGGAGGGCACATTCTGCATGGAGCACTGGGTGTTATGCACAAACAATGAATCATGGAACACTTCATCTAAAACTAATGATGTGGGGCGCCTGGGTGGCTCAGTTGGTTAAGCGACTGCCTTCGGCTCAGGTCATGATCCTGGAGTCCTGGGATCGAGTCCCACGTCAGGCTCCCTGCTCAGCAGGGAGTCTGCCTCTCTCTCTGACCCCCCCCCCTCATGCTCTCTGTCTCATTCTCTCTCTCAAATAAATAAATAAAATCTTTAAAAAAATAAAAAATAAAAAATAAAAATAAATAAAACTAATGATGTAATGTATGGGGATTAACATAAGAATAAAATAAATAAATAACTAGGCAGAAATGAATAAGAATACAGAAGATCTCAACACAAACACCAACCCACAGGATTTATCAACACTTATGGAACACTGTACCCTAGAACAGCCAAGTGCACATACTTTTAAGCACCCACAGAACATATCCCAAATAGACTGTATCCTGGGTCATAAAACAAACTTTAACATTTTTAAAGAACTGAAATTGTACACAGTGTGTAATCCAACCACAATGAAACAAATTAGAATCCAGTAACTGAAGAAATACATGAAAATCTCTCAACAATTGAGAAAAACATTAAAAGCTGGGTAAATGTGTTCATGTCTGCTAATATTTACTGTTGTTACATTTGGGAAGTTCAAGAACTATATTGTCTATGACTAGAAATACCATTTAGTTAAAAAATAGTGGATTTGTTTTATATGATAAATTTATCTGTTCATATCATTATATTGATTACCAAATTTGTTACTTTATATCTATGGCCATTAAAACATATATAATTATATGTTTTATCAAAACCATCTAAATAATATATATGGAGCACCTACTATATGTTAAGTACTATTTTAGATGCTTAGGATACAGCAGTGGGGAATATAGAAAAGGGAAATCCTGAGGAGATAATGTGACTATTAAATTAATTAACTGATTAATTAACTAATTAACTGGTAAGATAGTGGTATGGAAAAAATTTAAAATAGGGAAGAACAATTGGGACTGAGATAACAGGGCAGTAGGAGATAGAAACAGAGAGCTAGGTTACAGTATTAAAATAAAAATGTTCATGATAGGCTTCCTTGAGGTGATAAAGTTTAAGCAAAGACTTGAACGAGATGTGTAAATTAGCAAGCAGTATATGGGGCATGCTTGGATGAGTATTCCAATCAGAGGGATCAGCAAGAGCCAAATACCTATACTAAACAGAAGCATCCAGATGTATATTTGGAACTGGAAGGGGGCAGCACATATGGATGGACATGGGCCAAAGGAATAGGAGATGATGAGGTCAGGAAGGCACAGGCAGTGAGATGTTTGGGGTCCCATACACTCTTGAAAAGAAATGGCTTTTACCCAGAGGTGACAAGATTCCAAGGCAGAGGACCAACATAATCTAAATTATGTTTGAAAAAACAGTTTGGCAAGATTGGAAGCAGGGTAGCCAGCAGTACTCCAGTATGGAGCCAATGGTGGCCTGGCCTGGTGGCCTGGCATGAGGACATGGAGGTAGTATGTGTGTACTTTGTGGATTTGGATAGGAGTACTAAAAAATATGCATGAAGATATACAGTGAAATTATGAATTCTACATAAAAAAAAGATAGTTTTTTTTTTAATTTTTTTTTTTTAAGATTTTATTTATTTGCGAGACAGAGAGCATGAGAGGGAGGAGGGTCAGAGGGAGAAGCAGACTCCCTGCTGAGCAGGGAGCCTGATGCGGGACTCGATCCTGGGACTCCAGGATCATGACCTGAGCTGAAGGCAGTCGCTTAACCAACTGAGCCACCCAGGCGCCCAAAAAAGATAGTTTTATTTTGCTGTGGGCAAGAGGCAGAGCAGTGGGCCTCCAAAACTGATCTCTATTCTAGGTCTAATTTTCTGTGTAAACATAATGTCCCTACACTTTATTTTGCATAATCAGTTAAATAAGAGTTTTTCCTAAGGGGTTCCTAAATTCCCTCCCAGCTCCCAGAGTTACAAAATAGATTATTATTGTGAATGAACCAGAATTAAATTTAGTCAGAAGAGATGCCATCAGGCAACTCTGATTTCTCATTCCTCTAGTACTCGTTTATAGCACGTAGATAGCAATACACGAACCACTCAGAAGTGAAGTGAGGAAACATACAGAAAATGTTGGCCTTCTTTCCACAGTCCGAGACTTTAGGGTTGCCCAGTTTCGAATAGACAATGGTCTTTCACGTGTCATAAAATTACGATGTATTTCTGATTTGCTATCTCCATTTGCAGTATTAAGTGTTTCTTGAAACACTACAGTCACCATGGGCCAGAACTAAAGATCTAACTGCTAAATAACAAGGTTTTAGTGTAACTAGAAAACTGTATGAAGCACTCATTTGTCATATGGCCTGCATACATTCTCATGGTTTGACCATTATGTGAACAAGCTAATGATTGGCTCAAGTGTAACTAAAATTGATCATTGCTCACAAACATCTATTGTATCTGTGCCAGACGCAGTCCTAATCAGTGAGGAAACTGCTGGGCTATGTGTCTCACTGTGTAATCAAGAAGACAATTTAACAGGCTAACACATTTAACATATATTTTATTATTTGTTTCAGAGGCACAGATCTGTGATTCAACAGTCTTGCACAATTCACAGCGCTCACCATAGTACATACCCTCCCCAATGTCCATCACCCAGCCACCCCATCCCACCCACCCCCCACCACTCCAGCAACCCTCAGTTTGTTTCCTGAGGTTAAGAATTCTTCATATCAGTGAGGTCATATGATATATGTCTTTCTCTGATTGACTTATTTTGCTCAGCATAACACCCTCCAGTTCCATCTACGTCGTTGCAAATGGCAAGATCTCATTCCTTTTGATGGCTGCATAATATTCCATTGTATATATATACCACATCTTCTTTATCCAGTCATCTGTTGATGGACATCTTGGCTCTTTCCACAGTTTGGCTATTGTGGACATTGCTGCTATAAACATCGGGGTGCACGTACCCCTTCGGATGCCTACTTTTGTATCTTTGGGGTAAATACCCAGTAGTGCAATTGCTGGGTCATATGGTAGCTCTATTTTCAACTTTTTGAGGAACCTCCATACTGTTTTCCAGAGTGGCTGCACCAGCTTGCATTCCCACCAACAGCGTAGGAGGGTTCCCCTTTCTCTGCATCCCTGCCAACATCTGTCGTTTCCTGACTTGTTAATTTTAGCCATTCTGACTGGTGTGAGGTGGTATCTCATTGAGGTTTTGATTTAGATTTCCCTGATGCCGAGTGATGTTGAGCCCTTTTTCATGTGTTTGTTGGCCAACTGGATGTCTTCTTTGGAAAAATGTCTGTTCATGTCTTCTGCCCATTTCTTGATTGGATTCTTTGTTCTTTGGGTGTTGAGTTTAAGAAGTTCTTTATAGATTTTGGATACTAGCCCTTTATCTGATATGTCATTTGCAAATATCTTCTCCCATTCTGTCGGTTTTGTTGACTGTTTCTTTTGCTGTGCAAAAGCTTTTTATCTTGATGAAGTCCCAATAGTTTGTTTTTGCCCTTCATGGAACACTACATCAAAAACTAATGATGCAATGTATGGTGATTAACATAACAATAAAAAATTTTTTTAAAAGAAGACAATTTAACATATATCTCAATAGGATGTATGTGGTTAAGTGCTATCATGAAAGGCAACGTAATGAAACTGGGCTCCACTACCTAGGTGTGGTCACATGCCATCCATGCAACCTCTCTACACCTCACTTCAAAATAAAAATAGAAGGGTTATGTTAAAGACCAAACGAGAGTACTATGTGTGTGACCTATAATAAATGTTCAGCAAAATTGGTTATTGTTACTGTTGTGAAAATTGTATTATTATTATTATAATGGAAGTTGAACACGGAATGTCTATGAAAGCACGGAGGTAGGAGCATTGTCCTTAAATGTCTAGTCATTCTATTGTCATTAGGCAACAAAGTCTAAAGGAGACTGAGTGGATTAAGAGGAGTTTAAAATCAAGTAATGCAGAGTTCAAATCTCAGCCCAGCCATAGGCTGTGTGAGCCCGGCAACTTCCTAAGCTCTACTGAGTTTTAGGGTTTTTTCCTGGACAAATGGAGACAATCTACCTTGCAGTGTTTGGGGGAATATCCAAGAAGATATAAAGTGCTTAGTACAGGGCCCAGCAATATGAAGAGTTTTCCATAAAAGATAGCAAATGTGATGATGAGGAGGATTATAAAAGTAGATAAGGTCTGAATAAGGACCCAAAGTTCTCATCCAAGTTAAGTGATAATTCGTTTACTTCTAGATGTACTAAATCTTGAACTGGGATTAAGCGGCTTTATAGGCTTATCTGTTTCTCTCAGTCTCCATCCTTGCTCAGACTTCCCCAGTGCTTGAGAGTCTTACCACTTAGGAAGAAAGGGACGCCGAAGAGGGATAGGTAAAACAGAATCCCTGTGTCTTCTCTGTTATCAGCACAGATGGCTTTCTTTAAAACCATACCATATCGAGTTTTACCTTGTGCATTTTAAAGTAAGAAGTCATAAATTCTTATCATCTGTCTCCAGGTTCAAATACTGAGACTGTCACACTGACACAGTTCGGGGAGGAAGGGCCCCTTGGGTTATTGTAAGACTAGATGGTTATGATGTACAGTTTACGCTAATGAAGGTAGGCTTCCAGTCAGGAAGTGGAGTCACTCCCTGCGGCGAGGCCGTTAAGTAGCCAGGAATGAGATGTGTCTATAATTAGAGAGGCATTAGGCGTTAGTGATCCCAGTGGCCAGGGAGCCTGCGCCCAGTGGACGAGTCAGACTGGCTGGCTACCCACCCGGAGCAATTTCCTCCATCTTTCAAAGCCAGAAGCAATGTAATGAGAGGTGGGCTAACAAACCCCACTGAACTAAAATTATCCATCCCCCCCAAAAAAAAAATAGTAACTTTTGTGAAAAATAGACTTGAAAATGGCATATGCTTAGAGCAAAAACAAAGCAAAACAAAACAAAAACCCAGGGTATCCAGTAAAGCAGCAGATTGATAAGGCAAAACAAGGCAAAAACAAACCTCAAAACTATGAGTAGCAAATCATAGAGTATTGTCACACCATTGTTCATCTTAATCATTTTTAGGATCTGAAAATAGAAGAGCCAAGAAATCTGGGACGAGTTATTACATTTTTCTGGAATATATATATATTTGTTAAAAAAATGCAGACAGTGTTCATTGTCAAGGATCCCAGTGTAATCATCCAGAGTATTTTCAAAATGTGAGCTCTGGGAAAGACAGCAGAAACGTTAGTTTACCTTCATTGCTGCACAGATGAAAAAATTCAAAGCCGAGGAGGAACAGAAGAATTAATGCAACCATAGCTATTATTAATTAAATGCATATTTTTCTGGGCACTTTTTAGCCTTATTTAATTTGCCTTATTTGATCCTCAGTCCAATGCACTGAAGCAGTGACCTACCATGACTCACACGTTGTACATGAGAAAATGAAATACCGGAAAGGATGAGTAAATTATAAATGCCCATCTTTGAAACCAGCTTCCTCTGAAGCTGTGCTCCTAATAACTACACAGTACATGGCTTGTCTAATATTTCACAGCTACCAGTATTGGTAGAGCCAGAGTTAGGGTTTAGGTTCTGTGGTGTCAGGCATCCCTCCTTGGAATCCCTCCCGGTAGGCTAGACTGCAAGCCTATAAATTCTGAACACAACTCTGTGGACTGTTTTGCTTGTAGTTGTGGGAATTCAATGACATTAAAAAGGAAAATTCCCTGTAAGAATTGAGTTCATCTAACCTGTCCAGTGGGTCCTGTAATAATGTACTTTCTTTGTTTATATATTTCATCTGTTGTGTTCATCGCTTTATCCTTATTGCCTAGAGCAGAGCCTGGGACATAGTAAGTGCTTAATAAATAGTTTCTCAAATGAGCAACTTTATTATGTGTCTACGATGTGCTGCTAGACACTGATTGAGGGGCTAAGACAATGGTGAAAAAATGCAGCTTCTACCATATGGAATTTCTAATAGTTGAGAGAGATAGTAAGCGAGCATATAAATACCTAAATAATTTTTAAAAGGTTATAAAGAAAATAAAACAGGATAACGTGATACAGTATAACTTGGTGGGCACCTTGGAGGAGTTCTTTCTGAAGCGTTGACATTTGAGCTGAACCCTAAATATCAAGAGGAATGCAGCCATATGAAGATCTGGGGTGGGTGGGGAGGAATTCCAGATACAGAGGACACCAAGTGCAAAGGCTCTGAGGCAGGAATAATTTTGGTGATTTTGAGGAAGAGGGAGAAGTGTGGCTCGAGCTTAGAGAACACATGGGAAAGTGCAAGGACGGGAGGCAGAAGGTGGAAGCACAGCATGGAGACCAGTGGTCCCTGGGGCACTTTAAATACTGAAGCCTCTTGCAGATCCCACTTATAAGTGAGACCAGACAGTTCCCTGTCTGACTTGTTTCACTTTGCGTAATGTCCTCAAGTTTTAGCCATGTTGCTGCAAATGGGCAGGCTTTCCTTTTTTATGGCTGATTAATATTCCATTATATGTGTTATAGATAGATAGATAGAGATATAGACATATAAATATATCTATCTCACATTTTCTTTATCCATTCTTCCATCAACAGACTTAGGTTGGCCATTGTGAATAAGGCTGCAATTAACATAGCAGGTAGATACCTCTTCAAGTCAGTGATTTTGTTTACTTTGGGCCAGGGGCTGGGTGGGTAGGGAAAATGGGGAGATACTATTCAAAGTGTACAAACTTTCAGTTGTAAGATGAGTAAGTTCTGAAGATGTAATGTACAGCGCTGTGACTACAGTTAATACTATATTGTATACTTAAAATGTGCTAAGACAGTAGATCTTAAATGTTCTTTCCACACACATACAAATGATAAATATGTGAGGTGATGGATGTGCTAACTATTCTTACTGTGGTAATCATTCCACAATATACGTGTATATAACTTAAAATTTTAGATTTATAATTAACCAGTTTGTCTAGAATGAGCTGTGCAAAAAGTATTTTTAAAAGCTATTTTGTAATTTGGAGGCTATCCGCCCCAAACAAAATTAGTTGGAGAACTGTTTATCTCATGCATTTGGCACCTATAGCCAGACAAGCCAAGTAACTCGGGCTAATTATTGTACCTTTTTTTGCTGAATATATGTGTGTATTTAAAAGAATAATGTGCTCTAACTTCTCATGTTCTCTGTTGGAGCACAGTCTGCCCCTATTTATTTTAATGCTTTTGGTTGTTGCTTGTAACTATGATCTTATGTTTCTGTTGATTCAATTTTAAAACTCTTACTTCATTAGATTACAAAAAGAGAAAAAAAAGCACCTTCAAATATTTAGATTAAAGCATCCTGTGTAGTACCAGTCTGATTGTCAATTACAATAAACTTTGTGTGAGGAAACAGAGATCAACAGTAAAACCACAAAAAATGTCCTTCCCCCAGCCTCTCCTTAAATGGGTGTGGTTTCCTTCGGGGCAGTCTTCATAGACTTGTCAGCCAATCCTCCTAATCACTGATGCTTGCTGATACAGCTCACCCATTACAATTTCACAGTCCTGTTCCATCAGAGAGAAAGAACTTTGATTTACTGCTAATTAGAGTAGCCATGTTTCCTCAGGCGCAGGCAGCGTTTTGAGTGATGATGTAACCAAAAACCAGGGTTTTGTGATAAGTCAGTACAATTTAATGGAATAGAGAAAGCATTATTTTCTCTGTGAAATACATGATATTACTTCTGTATCAGACAGAAAGGCTGAACGCATTAAAGGCATTTTTCTTACATTATAAAGATGGAGAGACAGGAAATTATTCCAGATTGCTAAATCAATCTGAGAAGGTTTGTATACTAAAAAAAAATCACAGGCTTCTGACTCATTGTCAGACAATTTGTAAACAAACAGGTATAGAATTGCTATCACTGCTCAGAAAGTGTATTTGCTTGTTTGGTTGGGAAGTGAACCAGACATTACAAGTTCGTCACAAATAGGGATTTATTTGAAAAAACAAACAAACAAACAAAGTCATGGGATGTGAACTCTGTTGTTCCCAAACATGAGGATTTTAATATGGGCCACAGGAGAGCCACTCAACAACCTTCCAAGTGTCTAAGTTTAAGGCAAAAATTGTGTGGTCAACGTGCTCTCAGCCATTGTATTTATATCACTAAAAATTTCCCAAGGTTACAGGTTGCTGTTTTTAGATATCCTCAATTTTGGTGCTACCAATTTTATCTAATGCTTTGGTTTATTTGGGGAGGGGGAGTAGTTTGGGGAGACATATATTATGTTCCAATTGTTTTACTCAGAAAACAAAAATGGCCATGTCTGAGGTTCACTCTAAGAAATACATACTAGAGAAACAGTACCTTTAGTGTTTCAAAAAGCTGTATCTGCTGGGGTTTATAAGCTCAAGGAAAAAAAATCACCTATGTATTTTGAGAAATGACAGTGACATGAAGAAGTTCCCTAACAAATAAAGTGAACTTGGAGTGGTCTCTTGAGAGACCAGTGATGAGATACAGGGACATCATTAAAAACTGCAACTGAAGTTCTCAAAACTCTGCTTTATCTTCTGAACACTGAATCTCTTTCAAAAGAGTGAGGTAGTCAGGGGCCTTTGAATAATTAAATCAGTGAAAACTTAATGATCAAGACTCGAGCTTCTATTTCACAATGTATCCATTCTCAAAAATGTTACTTCTAGCATTAACTCTGTTCAAAATTCTTTTCTCTGTGACACAGAGAAACTAAACAAAAAATATATATATAAATATATAGCACAAGCTAGAAAACAAGTGCCATAAGGATAGTTCAAAACGGACATTCAAAACAGGAACGATCTAACAAGGATTTGTTTGCTTATTTCACTTTTTGCCTTTCAAATACTGAACTAAACAGCCAAACAGTATAGCTGGTAATAAAGTTACAAATTTTTGTAAATGACTGAATAAACCTATTTTTAATAGGTTAGAGATCACTGAGATTTAATCCAATGGAGCAACAGAACAATTTTAAGTTTTCTATTAGAGTAACTGCAACATTCAGAAGCATCTAATTTGCTAAACAGGATGGGAAAATCTCTGACATTGAGATTTGCCAGTTTCAAACTTTTTCACCAAAATACCCATAATTAGGACCCAAAATAAAGGAAGAAACTTCTGTTCCTAAAGTATCTACCTGTTTAGCCTGAAAACAGACTCTCAAGACAATTTTTTTGAAGACTCATATTTTTAAAACCATGCATGGAATTTTGTATGTTATTCTGCAATATATACTTTTGTCTCAATATATTCTTTCCAAGTGACAGCATCAAACTGACACAGTGAAGATGTGTCATCATGTTGGACCCGGCATATCTTCTGGCTTCAGATCAAAATCACTCTTAGAAATAAGTACATCCGGGCGCCTGGGTGGCTCAGATGGTTAAGCGTCTGCCTTCAGCTCAGGTCATGATCCCAGGGTCCTGGGGTCGAGTCCCGCATTGGGCTCTCTGCTCCTTGGGAGCCTGCTTCTCTCTCTCTCTGTCTCTCTCTCTCTCTGTCTCTCATGAATAAATAAATAAAATCTTAAAAAAAAAAAAAAAAAGAAAGAAGTACATCCCAGTTATAAAGCAACCCATGGGAGAGAGTGGTATTAGGCTGATCCAACTACTTTTTTCTCATAAAAATAATGTACTCTATAAAATTGAGACAATTTTTATAGCATTTATTGCAGAAAAAGTAAAGTGTTTGGATTGGCTATTTTAAGGTCAACCCCAGACTAGAAACGGCAAGACTTCAAGTTGTAACCGAACCCACACTTGTTATGTGACCTTAAACAGGCTAAGCAGGCTGTGGTCACGATTATGTATACAAGCCGCCCACGCAGGGTATCATGCCAAGGTCAATGTGTTTGTGGCAAGCATTTTAGTCACACATGTGGGACTGTACACAGTCGTTCTGGGTACGGCGGCTGGAGTGGGTGCCAGCCCAACTGTGAGGAGCGGCCCAGCCAGAAACAGCTGAACAGACAGGCCGCGCAGAGCATTGAGGCACTCGGGAGAATGAATCAATGAACGAAAGTCTATGTTACCAAGACTCTAGTGGTCTGGATGAACTATACAATCCATCACAAAATTGCAGTAATTATTGAAACACCCAATATAGATCGTTTTAGGGACAGGACATTCATTCCCCCCAACTGACATGTATTTTTCCATTAAAACAATCTATGATGGTAAAGCCTAGGGGAGATGACATCACTCCATAAGTAAACTTTAAATTCTCAACAAATTAGTAAGCAAGACCAATTGAAATTTTTTAAAGCCTGATAACCTTAAAAATCATTCCAAAGGAGTAGTCACACGCTGACAAGACCTGGTTCATACTTATGTACAATTTACATATGAGATTTGAATTCTTAAAGGAAAAGAACTTAATTAAGCCTATTAGTGCATTTACTCAGTAAGGTATGTGGATTTATCTTATTTACATTTTAGTTTTGCCCAAAAACGTGATGCAAGCTAAAAACTCCTGTGGAGCGCCAGTCCATAGAACCTAACCCCAAATCCTAATCACACACAGTGATAATTCTGTGCACATCTACCCTCTTTATAGGCGTGGGGTCTGTGGTGGTAGCTTCCTAATGTCATAATGTCAAATGAATGAAAGGATTAGCTAACTCACTAAAGGAAAGAAATCAGGCAAAGCAATCTGTTTGTAATTGTGCTTTTCATTTTTCTGTCTACAGCAGTAATATCAAAACATCATCCTGATAATACACTAAGAAACATGACATCTTCAGAAATTGATACCAGAATTTAGGATCAGAATTGGAAGACACCTTAATGAAATTCAATGCAAAGAAAATGCCATTTTAATAAGTGGAAATTCTTGGTAAAATATAATGCCATATAATACTTGTCTATACACATTATAACAAAAGTTTCCTTCCTCACTATGGCATTGAAAGGACTAATATCTAGAATTTTTTAATGACATTCCAAGGTTAATGTTGCTAGTGAATATCAGAGATATTTAGAACCCTGGTTTCCAATATTCTTTATACATTGTGGAAAAATGTAGACTAAAGGTGCACATTTTATATATATGTGTATATTTATATTTATATTTATATACATTTATAAGTATATATTTAAATATTTATACATATTTTTATATATTTATATATAAATATTATAAATAAAAATTTACATATATTTATATATTTATATAAGATAAAGTAGGGTGGCCATATAATTGATCATCACACTTTTAGGATGCTGATAATAATTACATCAGGATATGAGGTATAAATGCAGATTGTCCTCGGCTAACAGAGACATTTGCTCTCCCTAGAAAGGGTTATTATAACTTCATGCACAGACAGAACAGAGGAAGTTTCAGCTTGCTTCATAATCACAGAACATGTGAGATTTTGCAAACCTAAATACATTCTCTGCCCCATCTCATTAACAGCAGAATGTGTATCCCAAGCTTCAAGTGTGGAACAGATGCTCACATGTGGTGTGATTATTTGGATGTGGGGAACATACAAATACAGACATAGGGTAGTTGAACCTAAGAAAATTAGAGTCAAACGTCTAAGAACAAGGCAAGACCAAGGGAAGTAAGTTGATTCATAACAGCTTTGTTACAGTTTTAAATCATAGGACAAAGTTCTTGGAACTAATATTTAACACAAGTTTCAACTAAAACTGAATTAAAACCATAAATTAATTTCATAGATTCAGTTACGACTCTCTAAGTATACCATTTTTCAAAATATTTGATTCATGGCTTAGGATAATGTGTAGGTTTTTTATTTTCTACATGATAAACTAGAACTTTTTCTTATTAAATTTATTATGACTCATACTAGAAAAACATATTCTATGAAGTGAGTTTACTCATTTATTTGCATGACATTTTAACCCAAAGTTGTGACTGCTGTAGTTGTCAAAGGATAACAGGAATAAAATTTTTCTCATTGCTTCTCTCATTCAGTAAACATTCATCAACAATGATTTTTTCAAAATTTGCAGAAATTAAGAATTACCTGGAGGGAGGGCTCATCAAAGCACAGATTATTGGACCCCGTCTGCCAGAGTTTCAAATTCAGTGGGAGTGCAGTTGGGCCGAAGAACTGGCCTTTCTAACATGTTCCTAAAACGTTCCCAGGTCATTCTAATGCTGCTGGCCTGGGTGCCAAACTTTGAGAAATGCCAATATACTGAACATACAGTATTTGCCAAGGGTTGTGTGCTGGGGTGACAGCGATAAACAGCAAAACAGGCAAAAATCTCTGACCTCAGACACCTTATGTTCTAGTGGGTGGAGATATACAATAAATACATAATTAAAATATATGACATGTTAGGTAGTGCTAAGTGCTGTGAAGAAAAACAAAACAAGAAGTGGAATGTGATAACATGGTGGGGGTGTGATGAAGAGGGTGGTCAGGGAGGCCTTACTCAGAAGCCAAGATTCAACCAAAGATTTCAGAGAGCTGGAGAGTGAGTCAGAGACATCTGGAGGGACAGTCAGCTCAAATGCCTTGAGGCAGGAGGACCCTGGCCAAGGTTGAAGAACAGGAGGAAGATCAGAAAGGGTGTGGCAGAGGGAGTGACGGGGAGAGCCGGAGGGAACAAGGCAAGGAGGCAGTGGGAGATCAGCTCAGGTGGGGCCCTACAGACCACTGAGAGGTCTCTGGCTTTTGTTCTGAGCGACATGGAAAACCATGGGTAAAATCTGAGCAGAGAAATGGCATTGGCTGATCTGCATTTCTGTGGTTGAAATAAGACTGGCATCCAAGAAATACGTAGGCTGGCTATATACATTTGGGAGTCACCACCATATTGGTATTTATCACTGTGAAATTCATGAGCTCACTAAGGAATGAGTGAATCTAGAGAGGAGTAGTCCAAGAACTGGGCATGGGGAAATCCAACTTTAGAGGTCAGATAAGACCACAGAAAAGACGTGGAGAAGGAGCAGCCTTGAAGTAGGATGAAAATCAGCAGATGTTGGCATTCTGGAAACCAAGTGAAGAAGTGAATCATTAGGAAAGAGCTTATTAGTTGCTTGTAGATCAAGTAACATGAGTAATGGAAATGAGTTCTTCACACAAGCCACATGAAGTCTAAGCAGTGGTGTTGGCAAGAGGTGCTTCAGTGGTGTGGTGGAGACTGAAAGCTTCCCTAGAGCATTTCATGTGCAGATGGTAAGCCAGTTTGGAGAGCGACAGTGTGCAGGCCCTTCGAGCTCTGCTGTTAAGAGAAAAGAGAGTCGTGAGTAGTGGTAGCTGTAGTAAATGTTAGATCAAGGAGAGGGTTTGCTTTGCTAAGATGGGAGAAAGTACTAAAAATTTGTAAACTGGTGGTTATAATCCAGTAGAGGTAGAAACAATGATAATGCAGAGAAACAGTAGATAATACTGCCATGATAACCTTGAGGAGGGAGAGCTGAAGTCTTCTGCCCAGGGAGAAGTTACATCAAAACATGAACAGTTCGGGCCACCTGGTGGCTCAGTCAGTTGAGTGTCCGACTCTTGATTTCAGCTCAGGTCATGATCTTGGGGTCCTGGGATCAAGCCCCAGGTCAGGCTCCACACTCAGCAGAAAGTCTGGTTGAGATTCTCTCCCTCTGCCCCTCCCCTCACTCTCTTGCTCTCTCTCAAATAAATAAATAAATCTTAAAAAAAATAACAAAAACACACAGTTCATCCATAGTAATAGGAAGGAAGACAGAATATATGAGATAGATGCAGGTGAATGGGTAAGAGCAGTGGTGGGTGATTCAGTGGAAATAAGATCACCAACTGAGAAAATGCATAACAAAGAGGCACCAAAAAATTTGAGAAGAGATGAGAATGTTTAAATATCCTCTAGTTGAGAGAAAGAACAAGAACGAGGAGAGGAGAGATTGAGAATTTGACATTCGTTGGACAGAGAAGTGGAGCAGAATGGTTACCAACACTAATAGAATCAATCTGGTATTTTGGAATTATTTCATTTAATATCCCCTGAGTATTTTTCCAAGTATTTATAAAGCTACTAATCAGAGCAACATATAACTTCCCAAGATCTCCCCTATTTAGAAATTTGCCCCAAAATGAAGGTCATTTTTGGACCTGTCAGTGAATCTGTTCATACAGAAATGTACTCAAATGGGATTTCAAAATAATTTGGGATAAAATACACTAATGAATTCTTGCTTCGTTAGATTTAATATAAACATCTGATGGATAAACTATTATATATGTGTGCATCTCTTTGCTGTCTTTGAAAACTTCAAAAATGTAACTCTTAGTTGAGGTGAAAAGGTAGTAATTAGACAGGAACTTTTATGCAATGGCCCATCAGACCTCCTATCCTTTGGTTCTCAACTGTTTTGTCAGAAGAATTCTGGTGTTCCACGAACTCTTCATACATGTGTGGCCCAATTTTGATCAGTGTACAGGTGTTTTCCCTACCATAAATATATATGGTGTTACAGCAGCATCTGTTAGGAACAGTACCGCCTGCAGGTAATGAGGGACAGATGCAACTAGCCGTAGTAAGTAAAAGGAGCAGAACTCCAAGCAGGAGACAGAGAAGCATGTGAAAATCTGGCCTGTTACATGTGTAAGAGCCTATTCAGGGCAGTAAGCAATATTTTCCACTGCGTCCCTGACCCCTTAGTAAGTAACGTTATCAATTGGCAGTGTAACTCTAAAAAACATCTACAGGAATACAAAGATAATGACAGATGCTGTTATGGACACTCAGGAATTCTCAGTCTTTGTAAAGAACACTGCCGTCGTCTGAGACAGTCCTCCAGTGCAGAGTGCTGATTTCCACGTGAAGGAATGTGGACACTTACAGACAGTGCACAGGGGAAGGCACTCTGGAGGGTGTATGACACAAATCTGAAAGACTTGGTTCTCACAGTCAAGAGGCTTATCATCTAGTCAAGAAAATACCTATAAATAAAGTAACAGTATAAAAAATGCAAGATACTCAACTTTCAGTATTTAGGATTCTATCTAATGTAGATACTAAATATTTTGCAGGGCCAGGGAAGTCATCATGGGGAAGCTTCATCCTCAGTTATGCAGCTGTCGGCTGGGAGGTCCTACGGTACTCTGACTCACTCTGACTTTTGCCGTAAACCAGGACAACCATCAGAATGTTCTTGGGAGCTTTTCAGAAATACAGGTACTTAGCGTCCACCACATCACGACTCATGAGTCTGCTGCCCAGAGCTGGCTGCATTAAGTTGTAAAAGGAGCTACTTCTCCCAAGACATGTTTATTTTCTCATTTCACTTAGATATTATTCTTTATCCAGGAAAAGTAAAAGACATCATCAGCACTGTCAAGAGAGGTTTCTTTGACTCATTTCTACCCAAGGGCACCAGGTTCCTGACCAAAACACACTAAATCCCAAAGTTCTGTGATCTAAAATAAAATCACGCTTTTTGATCTCATGTAAAAATTACACTTTTCATATATTTTATGCTATATAAATAAATTACAGTTATAGTACATGTTTCTATTAACTAGAAACTGGCAATATCTTGTTCACTTTTTGGAATTCTTCTCAAATGTCACCTTCTCTATGAACCCAACTTTGACCCCCTCCTAAAAAAGAACTGCTGCCCCCCCCCCCCGAAAGGTTGTGTGCCTATACATACACCAATATTGTCATCATTAGCAAATGCAAATATTGACATTTATTGCTTACTTACTGTCATGGGTTGAAATGTGTCCCCACCCCCCCCAAAATTTATGTGTTGAAGCCCAAACTCCAGTACCTTTAAAGAAGTGATTAAGCTAAAATGAGGCTGTTAGGGTGACTGGTGCCCTTATAGGATGAGGAGATCTGGACACACGAGAGACACACAGACAGACATGTGTATGTACAGAGGGAGACCACATGAGCACACAGCAAGAAGGTGGCCGTCTACACACCAAGGAGGGAGGCCCTGCAAGAAACCAGCATGCTAATACCCTGATCTCAGACTTCCAGCCTCTAGAACTGTGAGAAAACAAATTTCTGTTGTTCGAGCCCCTCAGCCTGTGGTGTTCTGTGATGGTAGCCCCAGCTGACTAATTCACTTGTCCAACTGTCTTACTGAGGATGAGCTCCTGAAGGGCATGGACTCTCTCTGACATTTGGTACCCAGCATAGCGTCTGGAGCCTAGTAAATGTCCAGTAAATGTTAGATGAACTTATTTATTCTAGAGGTAACAACTGTGATTATGAAGAAAAAGAGTAACTATATAGTTCAATTATACATCAAAGTTATAAATTAAAATCATTTATCAGGAGCTAAAAATCATGTTTAATTTAGAAGGAATTCAGAAAATAAGAAAAAGTATAAAGAAAAATACTTAAAAGCCATTTATAATCCCACCCTTGGTCATGACCCCTTTTAACATTTTGGTATTTTTCTTAACAGTTCTTTTTTATTATTTACATAAACTTTCTTTTTTCTTTATTTTAAATATATATAAATAAAATATAAATACATATAAATATAAATATCTCTATATATACATACACACAGAGTTTTGTATCATTGTTTTTCCTTGAAATATATATACATTTCCTGTATTTTTAGATAATCTTTAAGAACATACTTTTTAATGACTACATAATGTTTTATCGCATTTATCTATCTGAATTTAAGTATCCCCCATTTAGACAGTTTCTGATTTAGGAGCCAATGCTACAATGAACCTCTTTGTATAACCATCTTTACTCACATCTCTATTATGTCCTTAGGATAAACACATTTAGGATCTGACACTGCACATCCAGCAACTGTAATAATATTGAAGGCTCATTCTAGGAGGGTCAGACTCAGACTGTTATCCATGACTTCTATAATTTTTTATCCATGGAACACACTGAACTGCAATATGCCAAACCCTGCATCCTACTTTCCTACAGAAATGAGAAAACTAAGGTCTCAAGATGAACAACAAAAAGCGGCAGGAAAGTATACTTATTATGTCTATACAATGCACACCAGAATCCACTGTTTTACTATAAAGACTGATAGGGCTCACCCTTATCATCTGAGATGATCCACGTAAGAAGAGACATGGAGGCCCCTCTGGCGGAAGTTGCCATGGTTGACCATAATCTGCAGAGGCTTCCAAGAAGGGCTTCACTAGGCACTGAAGAGTAACGGGATAACCCCTGTTTACAAAGGAAGAGAAAACAGACTGTCTGCAGGAATCGGTGAGTAGGATACCTTACATGGCAAATGGGGAATTAACGTCGCAGAAGAAATGAAGGTTGCTAATCATCTGATCTCAAAAGTGGGAGATTATCTTGCATTGTATGGGGGTGGGGGTAAGATTAAAGGAGAGGGAGGCAGAAGAGTCACAGAATAATGAGGTGAGAGAAAGACTCCGTCGTCCACCATCACTGGCTTTGAAGACAGAAGGAGCCAGGAGCCACGGGATGCGGGCCATCTCTGGAAACTGGAAAAGTCAAGAAACAGACTTTCCTCTAGAGCATCTAGGAGAGCACAGTATCACTGACACCTTGATTTTAGACCAGTGAGACTCCACAACTGTAAGATAATAAACTTGTATTGTGTTAAGCCACTAATTTTGTGGAGATTTGTTACAACAGCAAAAGGAAATACACCATAAAAAATAGAACTCTACCAAAGGCACAAAATCAGAATCCATGTGGGACCTGAGGTAAGCGTATGGATTTTTCAAGATTTGTGCTGGTGAACAGTGGGAGACAAGTCAAGGGAGGTAGGTTCAGGTGGGAAGGGAGGAAATTAGGAATGTCTTTCAAAATAATCCGAACTGTATCATACAGATGATAGAGGACAATTGAGCAGGAAAGCAACATAAACAAAAGTGATATGTTTCAGCAAAATAAATCTGGCCGCATCACGTAAGGGAGAGTTAACAGAGAAAGAGCAGTTAAGGTTTTATAATAATCCGAGTGTGAAAGTTAAGTGTCTGGATGCGGCAGGAGCTTAAAGAGAAATGAATGCTCGGGCATGAGGAACATTACAAACGAAAATCCATGTTCCTATATTTTCCTGTACAGATCATTCTACAGACTTCCCTTAATTCCAGATTGTCAAGTGGAGTGCGGACGATCTAGGTAAATTATGAGAAATCAAACCGTCTCTCAGTTGGAGCTCTCCAAAGAGAACATATATCCTTTTAAAATCTGTACCATTCTACATTGAAGTCTTTTTGAAAGAGATTGATGTGTTCTCTCCTGTTTCACCCAGTAAAGCCAGATGACTAAAACGTACAATTATCTAGTGAGAGGAAGGTGAAGCCAAATCGCCTGCCATGAATGTCATTCCATCTACTTAAACATGTAATGGACTCCAGACAACGGGAAACTTCTTATTTTTCAGGAACTGGGTTAGACTCTGCCTTCACATACAAAATATTTCTCAGAGAAAGGAAAAAGTAAAACATTTCATTCTGTTTTCAAAAGAGCCCATGATTAGATGAAACTCAACATTGTTTTCCTAGTATTTTTTACCAGTAGATATGTCTACTTAAGTCAGTAGGATAATACAGTTGCTAGAAAAATTTTGCAATCCCCCCTTGCATGCGTGCACACGTGTGCGTTTGTGTATGTGTCCATTTTATTTATTTATTTATTTTAAGATTTTATTTATTTATTTGACACAGAGAGAGAGAGCACAAGCAGGGGGAGCAGCAGGCAGAGGGAGAAGCAGGCCTCCCGAGGAGCAGGGAGCCCGATGCGGGGCTCGATCCCAGGACCCCGGGATCATGACCTGAGCCGAAGGCAGACGCTCAACAACTGAGCCACCCAGGCGCCACCTGTGTCCATTTTATTTACAGCAGCTCTGGGTAAACTGCATGTGATCACTTGGGTGTCAACTTGTGAAAAGTAATATATTTGTCGAAAGGCCTCTCTAATCCTACTTCTCATTCCATTCCTTCCTGTAATGGAAATTTTGTCCTTAGTGTCTGGACTCAAGAGTAGCTACTCAGAGTTTGATGAACGGGTGACAGATGGATTGATTGTTACATGAATTAGAATCACAGGGTCAAATAATGTTTACATTACTTAAGGATTGTGATACATGCTGTCGAAATGCTTTCTGAAAAGAGACTCCATCTCCTAGTAAACATTCAGCTCACTGTTACCTGCACCAATTAATACCTGCATTACTAATTTTTGTGAACTGGATATATATTTCCACTGAATAAAAGTGAGATTAAATATCTTCCATGTTCATTATATTTGTGTTTTTTTCTCTCTGGCCAGTTGTCTGTTCATTTCCTTGGTCCATTTGTACCCAGAGTTGGGTACATATCTTAGATAACTTATACATACTATTTTATAAGTAAGACCACTGTGGTGAATATTTTCTTCAGTTTGTTATTTGTACTTTGGTGTAAGTGATTTTAACATGCAAAAGTTTTATATTTGAATATACTCAAAACCTTCTATTTTTATATACTCAGAAAATTCACCCCAGACACATCTTGCCTCACTCTCCTCATGATGCACTGTGGCCTGTGAGCCTTTTCTCACTGCTTTCCACAGACCTGGGTGCAGTCCATAGATGGTGCCTCCTTGCCTGAAATGTCTCCCTTCACATCTCTTCATCTCTTCCTCCACACTGGTTACCCCCTGTGCTCCCTTCATACCTTTCTACCTCAGCTCCAATATGCCTTCCTCAGGGTCGTGGTCAAGGTCAGTTATCCTGGCCAACACTCTGCAAGTGACTGAGTAGTAATTACATAGTCTTAAAGTCAATATTGAATTAATATCTCTTTGGGTTAAGGTCCCTGCCTTTCTCTATTGCTCATCCTTAAACCCATAAGGCCTTAGCAGGAGGCCTGGCAAACAGGCACTCTGTCAATAGTTACTGCATTACTTAATTGCATTTAAAATTATGGACGCTGACCTAAACAGGGGGTGGCATCACTTCTATTTTTGTCTGTTTGACTGTTATGTTTTTCCCATTTAATTCTCATTGCCTCTGGGTTTTATATGTTGGTGTTTGACATAAATCTATTTACCAGTGCTTTCCAATATGTTTATGTATCGGATTGATAAAGCAAGTCTTTCCTTCCCTAATTTGGGGAAGGAAACAGGCATCAAAATCCAGGAGGCACAGAGAACCCCTCTCAAAATCAATAAAAATAGGTCAACACCCTGACATCTAATAGTAAAACTTACAAGTCTTAGAGACAAAGAGAAAATCCAAAAGCAGCTCAGGAGAAGACATATGTAACCTACAATGGTAGAAACATTAGATTGGCAACAGACCTATCCACAGAGACCTGGCAGGCCAGAAAGGACTGGCAGGATATATTCAGAGCACTAAAGGAGAAAAATATGCAGCCAAGAATACTATATCCAGCTAGGCTGTCACTGAAAATAGAAGGAGAGATAAAAAGCTTCCAGGACAAACAAAAACTAAAGGAATTTGCAAACACAAAACCAGGCCTACAAGAAATATTGAAAGGGGTCCTCTAAGCAAAGAGAGACCCTAAAAGCAACATAGACCAGAAAGGAACACAGACAATATACAGTAACAGTCACCTTACAGGCAATACAATGGCCCTAAATTCATATCTTTCAATAGTTACCCTGAATGTAAATGGGCTCAATGCCCCAATCAAAAGACACAGGCTATCAGACTGGATTAAAAAACAAGACCCATCTATGTGCTGTCTGCAAGAGACTCATTTTAGACCCAAAGACACCCCCAGATTGAAAGTAAGGGGGTGGAAAACCATTTCCCATGCTAATGGACACCAAAAGAAAGCTGGGGTGGCAATCCTTATATCAGACAAATTAGATTTTAAACCAAAGACTGTAATAAGAGATGAGGAAGGACACTATATCCTACTTAAAGGGTCTATCCAACAAGAAGATCTAACAATTGTAAATATCTATGCCCCTAACATGGGAGCAGCCAATTATATAAGGCAATTAATAACAATAGCAAAGAAACACATTGACAACAATATAATAATAGTGGGGGACTTTAACACCCCCCCTCACTGAAATGGACAGATCATCTAAGCAAAAGATCAACAAGGAAATAAAAACTTTAAATGACACACCAGAACAAATAGACTTCACAGACACATTCAGAACATTCCATCCCAAAGCAATTGAATAGACATTCTTCTCTAGTGCCTATGGAACATTCTCCAGAATCGATCACATCCTAGGTCATAAATCAGGTCTCAACCAGTACCAAAAGATTGGGATCATTCCCTGCCTATTTTCAGACCACAATGCTTTGAAACTAGAACTCAATCACAAGAGGAAAGTCAGAAAGAACTCAAATAGGTGGAGGCTAAAGAGCATACTACTAAAGAATGAATGGGTCGGGCGCCTGGGTGGCTCAGTCGTTGAGCGTCTGCCTTCGGCTCAGGTCATGATCCCAGGGTCCTGGGATCGAGTCCCACATCGGGTTCCCTCCTCGGCGGGAGGCCTGCTCTCCCTCTCCCACTCCCGCTGCTTGTTTTCCTGCTCTCGCTGTCTCTGTCTCTGTCAAATAAAATAAATAAAATCTTAAAAAAAAAAAAAAAGAATGAATGGGTCAACCAGGAAATTAAAGGAGAATTTAAAAAATTCATGGAAACCAATGAAAATGAAAACACAACTGTTCAAAATCTTTGGGATGCAGCAAAAGCAGTCATAAGAGGCAAGTATATAGCAATACAAGCCTTTCTCAAGAAACAAGAAAGGTCTCAAATACACAACCTAACCCTACACCTAAAGGAGCTGGAGAAAGAACAGCAAATAAAGCCTAAACCCAGCAGGAGAAGAGAAATCATAAAGACCAGAGCAGAAATCAATGAAATAGAAACCAAAAGAACAGTAGAACAGATCAACGAAACTAGGAGCTGGTTCTTTGAAAGAATTAACAAGATTGATAAACCCCGGCCAGACTTATCAAAAAGAAAAGAGAAATGACCCAAATCAACAAAACCATGAATGAAAGAGGAGAGATCACAACCAACACCAAAGAAATACAATCATAAGAACATATTATGAGCAACTCTATGCCAGCAAATTAGATAACCTGAAAGAAATGGATGCATTCCTAGAGATGTATCAACTACCAAAACTGAACCAGGAAGAAATAGAAAACCTGAACAGACCTATAACCACTAAGGAAATTGAAGCAGTCATCAAAAATCTCCCAAAAAACAAAAGCCCAGGGCCAGATGGCTTCCCAGGGGAATTCTACCAAACATTTCAAGAAGAATTAATACCTATTCTTCTGAAACTGCTCCAAAAAATAGAAATGGAAGGAAAACTTCCAAACTCATTTTATGAGGCCACCATTACCTTGATCCCCAAACCAGACAAAGACCCCATCAAAAAGGAGAATTACAGACCAATATCCCTGATGAACATGGATGCAAAAATTCTCACCAATATACTAGCCAATAGGATCCAACAGTACATTAAAAGGATTATTCACCACGACCAAGTGGGATTTATCCCTGGGCTGCAAGGTTGGTTCAACATCCGCAAATCAATCAACGTGATACAATACATTAACAAAAGAAAGAACAAGAATCATATGATCCTCTCAATAGATGCAGAAAAAGCTTTTGACAAAGTACAGCATCCTTTCTTGATCAAAACTCTTCAGAGTATAGGGATCGAGGGTACATACCTCAATATCATAAAAGCCATCTATGAAAAACCTACAGCGAATATCATTCTCAATGGGGAAAAACTGAGAGCTTTCCCCCTAAGGTCAGGAACACGGCAGGGACGTCCACGATCACCACTGCTATTCAACATAGTATTAGAAGTCCTAGCCACAGCAATCAGACAATAAAAAGAAATCAAAGGCATCCAAATCGGCAAAGAAGAAGTCAAACTCTCACTCTTTGCAGATGATATGAAACTTTATGTGGAAAACCCCGAAGACTCCACCCAAAACTGCTAGAACTCCTTCAGGAATTCAGTCAAGTGGCAGGATATAAAATCAATGCACAGAAATCAGTGGCATTCCTATACACCAACAACAAGACAGAAGAAAGAGAAATTAAGGAGTCGATCCCATTTACAATTGCACCCAAAACCATAAGAGACCTGGGAATTAATCTAACCAAAGAGCCAAAGGATCTGTACTCAGAAAACTATAAAAGACTCATGAAAGAAATTGAGGAAGACACAAAGAAATGGAAAAACGTTCCATGCTCATGGATTGGAAGAACAAATATTGTGAAGATGTCAATGCTACCTAGAGCAATCTACACATTCAATGCAATCCCCATCAAAATACCATCCACTTTCTTCAAAGAAATGGAACAAATAATCCTAAAATGTGTATGGAACCAGAAAAGACCCCGCATAGCCAGAGGAACGTTGAAAAAGAAAAGCAAAGCTGGCGGCATCACTATTCTGGACTTCCAGCTCTATTACAAAGCTGTCATCATCAAGACAGAATGGTACTGGCATAAAAACAGACACATAGATCAATGGAACAGAATAGAGAGCCCAGAAATGGACCCTCAACTCTATGGTCAACTCATCTTTGACAAAGCAGGAAAGAATGTCCAATGGAAAAAAGACAGTCTCTTCAACAAATGGTGTTGGGAAAACTGGATAGGCACATGCAGAAAAATGAAACTGGACCATTTCCTTACACCACACACAAAAACAGACTCAAAATGGTTGAAAGACCTCAATGTGAGACAGGAGTCCATCAAAATCCTAAAGGAGAACACAGGCAGCAACCTCTTTGACCTCAGCCACAGCAAACATCTTCCTAGAAACATCGCCAAAGGCAAGGGAAGAAAGGGCAAAAATGAACTATTGGGACTTCATCAAGATAAAAAGCTTTTGCACAGCAAAAGATACAGTCAACAAAACCAAAAGACAACCAACAGAATGGGAGAAGATACTTGCAAATGACATATCAGATAAAGGGCTAGTATCCAAAATCTATAAAGAACTTAATCAAACTCAACACCCAAAGAACAAATAATCCAATCAAGAAACGGGCAGAAGACATGAACAGACATTTTTCCAAAGAAGACATCCAAATGGCCAACAGACACATGAAAAAGGGCTCAATATCGCTCGGCATCAGGGAAATCCAAATCAAAACCTCCATGAGATACCACCTCACACCAGTCAGAATGGCTAAAATTAACAAGTCAGGAAACGACAGATGTTGGCGGGGATGCGGAGAAAGGGGAACCCTCCTACACTGTTGGTGGGAATGCAAGCTAGTGCAACCACTCTGGAAAACAATATGGAGGTTCCTCAAAAAGTTGAAGATAGAGCTACCATATGATCCATCAATTGCACTACTGGGTAGTTACCCCAAGGTACAAATGTAGGGATCCGAAGGGGTACGTGCACCCCGATGTTTATAGCAGCAATGTCCACAATAGCCAAACTGTGGAAAGAGCCAAGATGTCCATCGACAGATGAATGGATAAAGAAGATGTGGTATATATATATATATATATATATATATATATATACACAATGGAATATTATGCAGCCATCAAAAGGAATGAGATCTTGCCATTTGCAATGACGTGGATGGAACTGGAGGGTGTTATGCTGAGCAAAATAAGTCAATCAGAGAAAGGCGTGTATCATATGACCTCACTGATATGAGGAATTCTTAATCTCAGGAAACAAACTGAGGGTTGTTGGAGTGGGGTTTGGGTGGGAGGGATGGGATGGCTTGGTGATAGACACTGGGGAGGGTATGTGCTATGTTGAGCGCTGTGAATTGTGCAAGACTGTTGAATCTCATATCTGTACCTCTGAAACAAATAATACATTATATGTTAACAAAAAAAAGAAGAAGAAGAAGATAGCAGGAGGGGAAGAATGAAGGGGGGGAAATCGGAGGGGGAGACGAACCATTAGAGACGATGGACTCTGAAAAACAAACTGAGGGTTCTAGAGGGGAGGGGGGTGGGAGAATGGGTTAGCCTGGTGATGGGTATTAAAGAGGGCACGTTCTGCATGGAGCACTGGGTGTTATGCACAAACAAAGAATCATGGAACACTACATCAAAAACTAATGATGTAATGTATGGTGATTAACATAACTATAAAAAAATTTTAAAAAAAAGAAAAGAACATTAAAAAAAAATAAAAAGCTCCACGGAAGCGCAGAAGAGACAAATGAGACCATACTGGAGGTGTGTCTGTAAGATGGCTAAAATCTCCCGAGTGGAGAAGGTGAGCAAACCATTTCAGCCAGAAGGAGCAGCGTCCACAGGTCAGGAAGGCACAAAAGAACCCAAGGATTCGGTCATAGAAACTAAGGCCATCCTTTAGGGGACATGAACTATATACCAAGCATTGCATGTACTCTATCTCCTTTAATTGTCTAACAGCCAATGAGAAGGTTTTCTACTACCCTCACTTTAGAATCAAGCAAACTGCAAACCCCCAGGGGTGGAGTAATTGGTATAAGGTCCCAAGTGACAGTCTGTGTCGCTGGACTCAGATTCAGTTCTGTCTGACCACAAACTGCATGCTCCTCATCATCATGCCTGTGTTCAGAGCTGCCCTGGGTCGGCCTGGCGCACCCGGAACAGGACCGGGAGAAAACAAACCACTGAGTCCCCAAAAGGAGATCTCTGAGAGCCCACAAGTGGTCATGTGTGCCACGTTAGACAATGCCACCTTTTATTCTCTGGGCAGTCACAACAGTAACAGCGACAAACTGCGGACGATGATCACGTATGTAGCGTTCATGAAACACCAGGTACTTTACTGACAAGGGCAGACTGGGGATGAGGCCACAGAGGCTGTCAGGGCACAGGATATAAGGCGGTGCTCGCCTGCAGGGCCACCTGCTCCTGTCCTGAGCACTGCACATGCAAAAGGATGTTTAGCCAGAAGCCCTAAAGGGTGGGAACAACACAATGGACAGCAAGTGTTCCCACACCAGAGAGCAAGATGCTCTCAGTGCAGAGTAAGAGAGGCTTCGAGCTGCTCTGTCCCGGCGGGATCACTCACTACCCCCTCTTCCATAGGGCCCAACCCAGAGGAGCTCTGTGCTATGTCTGTCTCCTCAGGTACCGCTGCCCCCTTGGGAGACACAGGGGATTTTTCCCCTCCTTCAGCCATCGGAGAAGGGCCTACCATGTCACTTAGCATGTGTGGCCCTGGGGGTGAGGGTGTGCAAACCGGCGAGATGGCCCAAGGGTGCTGAAGAAAGAGAAATACAGGGCTGTGGTGAGGGAGACTGCCCTTTCACGGATGACCATCGGGAAAGGGACCTCACTGGAGAAGGCCGCTGGGAGGAGTGAGTGCTTCATCAGAAGGACAACGCCTGGGACGAAATGTGAAGAGGACTAAGCAGACAGAGAAGGCGCTCCCTGAATCGATAGTATTGTAGCTGGAAGCTTCCTGCAGAGGTCTGAGGACTGTGCAAAACGTCTTAGGAGACAACTTGCAAGCCCGCAACAATGGCCCTGCACGGTGCTCAGTCATGTGACTGGCCACGTTACAACAGCGCCAGCCACAGTGCCCCTTTGCCTCCATCCCCTTTCCCCTAGGGTACAATTCAGAGAGGAGAAACCATAGAACCTGAATGTGTGTGTGCCTCCAAAATTAACGTGGAAATCCCAACCCCAGTATGAAGCTCATGTGATGCTCTTTTTTTTTTTTTTTAAGATTTTATTTATTTATTTGAGACAGAGGGAATGAGATACAGAGAGCATGAGAGGGAGGAGGGTCAGAGGGAGAAGCAGACTCCCTGCCGAGCAGGGAGCCCGATGCGGGACTCGATCCAGGGACTCCAGGATCATGACCTGAGCCGAAGGCAGTCGCTTAACCAACTGAGCCACCCAGGAGCCCCTCATGTGATGCTCTTAGGAGGCGGGGCCCTTGGAAGTGATTAGGTGATTTGACCCAAACCTCCCCGCCCAAGAATGGGATGAGTGCTCCCATAAAAAACACCCCAGAGAACTCTCTCGTCCCTTCTGACATGTGAGGACACAGTAAGAAGGCAATGTCTGTGAACCCGGAAGCCGGCTCTCATCAGACACCGAATCTGCCAGTACTTTGATCTCAGACTTACTGCCCTCAGAACTGTGAGAAACAAACGTTTGTGGTTTTAGCCATAGAGACTATGATATTTTTGTTATAACAGCCTTGAATGGACTAAGACAAATAGCTAGTAGGTGAGAAGAAGAAATCTGAGAAAGAGAAAACAAACCATCCCTACATCTTGGGGGATTGGTGAAGAGTCTTTAGGTTTGCCCCAAGTTTGGACTTACATGCGACATTATGCTAGAATGTGCATTTTTAATTACTAACATGGGATTTTTCTTATGATTGAAATGAACCGGAGAAATTGTCCAACCTAAATTTAATCCAGGTATAGAGAAAATAGAAAAAAACAGACCAAGAGGAATTTCAAGGGCACTGGGAAAAGGAACAGAGTTGCTCCACTCTGGCTCTCTGTTGAGTCCCATTTTTAAAAAATATACTGGCCGCACTTTTATAATCACCCTTAATCCTTATGGAAATCAACTGGGGTAGGTAGTTACATGGTCTCAGTTCGCCTGGCAAGGCTCCGCAGCTGACACTTTCACACTGGTCACAACAGACAACGTACAATCTGAACGTCAGTGATGTCCATACTCTCGGCCACAAGGATTAATGTGGGAATGAATAAGTGGCCCAAAGTAGACAAAATCTGCATTCATCTCCAGTTTTTTTTCCTGGCTGCACCTTATAGGCAGAAGAACCGGGGCGCCTGGGTGGCTCAGTTGGTTGGGTGACTGCCTTCGGCTCAGGTCATGATCCTGGAGTCCCGGGATCGAGTCCCGCATCAGGCTCCCTGCTCAGCAGGGAGTCTGCTTCTCCCTCTGACCCTCCCCCCCATCATGTGCTCTCTCTCTCTCAAATAAAATAAAATCTTTAAAAAAAAAAAAAAGAAGAAGGCCCTCTTCTGGGGTTGGAGCTTACAGTTGCAAATCTAAGGATGTCAGCTCCCTGTTCCCTTCCTCACAGGGAAAGTCCAGCTGCAATCAGAGAGAATGAAGCCAACAACAAACAGAAAATGAACCAAAAACCCTGAGGAGGATCGTCCTTGGGTCCTGTCCTTCCTGATGCTAACTTTTCTTTCCTGTGTTCCAGTTCTAGGAGCCAAGAAATGTGCCTTTCCTGAGTAAACCACTTAGGTCTGTCTTCCTGTCAATTTCATCTAAAAAATTTGAACTATTACAATTATGTATATATTTAACTGATGATGAGGTTGGAAAGATAAGGTGTTTTCCTCAAGGGCAGAGATGTGGTAAGTGGCAAAGAGTGAACTCGATTCTGGATCTTTCTGACTGCACAGTCTTCAATCTTAACAAATAACTCTACATTGTGAAATTTCAAGGGTACCACCATTCAAGTTTTATGTGAGAGTTTTAAAAAATTCTTGAGCTTCCTCTTTTCCTCCTTCTTCCCCCTTTCTCTTCCTTCCTTTCTCTTGCCCTTCAGAGTAATTCTGTCCTGACATCTGTGTCCATCTTGGGCAGGGCAAGGTAGGTATGTGGGTGCCGGTGAAGGGAGGTGACTCGGGGCAGAAGTACTGCAACTTGGTCAGAGGGTAGGGGACATGGAGGTGGACGCAGCCCCACAGGAGCAGTCGGAGGGGACCGAGGGGACCTTCCCAGTGTGGTCAGAGGATTAAGACAGACCTGTTTCTCTTGTTTCAACCCTTGCCTTACTTGGTGTTTTCTCCTCTTTCTCCAGCCCTTCCCCATTTTTAATTTTTTTGCTCTTCCTCCCCCTTCTAAACCTTGAAAAATTGAAGAAATGGCAAAAAACATCTTCTGAAAGTACCGTTCTGCCAGTTGCCAGGAGGGAATGGAATGGATCCAGTGATCCCCAGCGAGAGGCATGAAAGTCAGAACAATCTCCATTCTTTTCCACTGAAGTTTCTGTAGCAGATGAAGAGAACACAGATAACTTCAAGGTGGGCCAGGCCACAAACACACAGACATCCCTCCTCACCTCACCCCAAGAATTACTGCGACCCTGCTGCAATTGGGCGGGCATAGCCTTGATGCCCTGTGGGCGCTCCTAACTGCACCAGCTTAATAAAGCCTTTCACCTCCAAGTGAGTCACACAGATGACAGTATCCACGTGGCAAGGGAGCCACGGTCCATTGTGGGAGGACAGAGATGAGGGGATGGAGGACTCCCACAAGAGGGGGCAGCATGGTAGGGGGCATCCAAGCAGGACCCAGAGTTAAGGATCTACTTTGTGATCAAGAAGTTCTGGAAGCTGCAAAGGGAAGGGCTTTTTATAGATGTTGTTCGATGCATCCTTTAGTATCAAACACACAGTATGTATAGATACAAAATGAGAATTAATGAATGAATTAATGAATTAGCAAAGCATCTGAAAGACAGTTAAGAATATAAATGTGAAGAACATTATTAGTTCTAGCATAGCTGATATTCCCTGTTTTTAAACAAGGGGGAACACATTTTTTGTTTTATTAAGCCATGAAGTTGTTAGGGATTTGGTTTTCTTGATGAGAAGGCTCTCCTGTTTCATGAATGTTAATCCTCAGCATCCAAAATGCCACTCTAAAGAAATACTTAGCACCACAACAATAAGACAAAAGCCCAAGTAAAGTAAACATTCCAGAGGCCTTCAGAGGTTAAACAGGAATCTGGAAATAATTATCCTATTGCTAAAAAATAAATAACATATGGAAAATATAAGCAGTGGGGGGAGGACTTCCTCTTCTTAAGCAGGATTTTATTCTTTAAAAAATTTTTTTTGACAAAATAATATTTGACTGATACAGTCTACAAAATAAAACAATAATACAATTATTGTTTGGTATTAAGATTATTGTTTTCACAATCCACTTTTTATTGTTGGAAAGTATTCTCTGTATAACAAATGATGGTATTTAATAATATTTGTCCCACTTTTTATTATGTAAAATTGTTCACACTGTTATATAAAATGATTTAATTTAATCTACAGAAGGAGAGAGATTCACAAATATATAACCTATCACCCAGTCAAGAAAATAAAAAAACTGGATTTATTCTATAGCCTCATTTTCTGTCTTTTGCTCATTTTTATTATTTTCTGAGCTCCTTGAAGAAGGCGTCTAGACTATTACCACTTCCTCCCTTTGCCCTCCTCCCACGGCAGTCTGGTTTCTGTCCGCACCACCCCACCGAAACCACGTTCACCCAGAAATTGTTCTGGTCGTTAAATCAGAGGGAAAATTCTTAGTTCTTAATTTACTTGACCACTAAGAGCATTTAGCACCACTGACCACTTCTTGAAACTCTACAGTCTTGGTGCTCCTCACACTACCTTCTTTCCAAATTTATTCCTAATTATTTGGCCCTATCATCCCTATCTCTTTTTCTCTTCCTTCCTCCATTATCTTTCCCAGTCATTAACGTTACAATGTTTTCATCGAGTCATGCAAGTAAGAACACTGGGCATCACCCTTGCCTGCTGCTGACTTCCCTTCTGCCCTCATATTCAACTAATTCCAAATATATCTCCACTATGTCCTCACATCCTTTCCCACCACTGCTATCTTAGTAAACACTCTCATTATCTCTCAGCAAGTGATTGTAAGAGTTTCCTAATTAGTCTCCCGCTTTCCAGCCAGACCCCCCACATTCCATCCTTCGTAACTGCCACCAGCATGATGGTACCCTATCACTCCCCATTAACAACCTTTCTGTGGTTTCCCATTAATTACAAGATAAAGCCAAGCTCTTTGGGATAGCTGACAGACCAGATTTCCCTTTCTAAAATCCTTCCCTTTCCCCTATGAACTGGTAAGTCTCATTCATGCACCACCATTCCACAAAGCTGGTTCTTCTGGACTCTTTCCAACTTACTCTGCATAATCTCCTGCTCCCATTGCTCTTATAGCTCCAGCTCAAACCTCTCTTCTGAATGTTAAAACACTATATTCGACTTCTTATTGGACATCAGTGGGTACTCTGTATGTGTCAAACTGTCTCCCCAAACTTACTCTGGTCTTCGTTACTTAGGTGAATGGCATCATCTGATTGTCCTCTGCAGAAAGTGGAGCCCTCCCTGTGTCCTCCTCTTTCTTATTTTCTGCGTATCCATTTCTTGTTCAGTACAGTTGATTCTACTATCAAATATAATTTAAACTGATTCGCTCACAAGCGTCTACACTGTTGGTGCCCTAAGTCAGAACGGCACCATCCTCGACCGGTTCCATACGCCACTTTGTTGCCTCTGCACCATTACACCATGTGACTTCCTCAATCCACTACCCCTTCTCCTGCAGACAGAATTGTATTTCTAACATCAAAACTTGAACAAAGTATTCCTCTGCTCAAAATCCTTCAACAGCTCCCCATGGTCAACAAATAGTATCTAAATTCATTTGCACGACCTTCACAAGCTTATTCATGAGTTCTTGACTTACGACTTCTACCACAAAGGTGGGAATGCTTACATCCTTGCTCCTCCGCTTCGGAAACCCATATGTATTAATCGGGCTTTAGAAAGTTAATTATTTCAAAATTGGCCAGTGACTATCATTTTTGTTTGTGTAAACTGAGTATGTAATAATATGAAACTTGGGGGGGGTGGAAAAAGCGAGACAAGAAAAGAATAAGGCTTTATATTTTGACTTATACAAAGAAAAGCTAGCAAATGGCCAGCAGCCCTTTCTACATAGCTACTTAAAACAGGAAAAAAGAAAGACTAAAAACCATTAAAACTTCATAAAAGTGGCTTAATAATTTAAGAGCTATTGATATATTTCTTAGGAAAAGAAGTCTACTACTTTGCAATATAATTCAGGTTAAAAAAGACAATGGTCAGTTTTTGTTTTTGTTTTTTTTTCCCTCAGTTAATTGTAAATTATTCCCCAAGAGTGAAAAATCTAAAATTGTACATAGGTTTTTTTGGGTTTGGGTTTTTTTGTTTTTTTTGTTGTTGTTGTTGGGTTGGTTTTTTTTGTTGTTGTTGTTTTGGTTTTTTTGCACTAAGAACCCCTGAATTTTAACAGGTAAATTCTTTCCTCTTTTGCATTATCCTATCTTCACTGAACATCATTTGAAACAAAGTGATATTTTTGAATCTTGGCAATACTCCAGGGAAAACATTACCAGCAATGAAATTTCTTCCAAAAATCCAGAGAATGCAGTGAAAGCCTAATCTGGGCTCAGTTAATTATATGTTTGTAAAACACTCTGCTGTGTGTTTTTTTTCCCTCATGCATTTATTTTTAACACAAACATATACACTCTGCTGACTGCAGTGCAGCCAGTCATACCCTCTATAGACCATGAGAGTTTACCTCCTGCATTTATTTATTCAGCATTAAACAAGTGTTTACTGAACACATGCACGACAGACCTGATTCCTACCTTCATGGAGCTTACATTCTAATACATGGCATTTATTGAACTATGTTCTGGGCATTCATTGTATTAAATGTTGTATTTCCATCACTTCCTTTAAACCTTCAAGCTCACCATAAGGAAGCAACTATTTATCATTATTGCCTTTATCATTGTTATTATTATTGTACAGGCAAGAAGACAAAAACTTCGAGGGATTGTAACAACTGACCAGCGTCTCGAGGGAGGCAGTGGTGTGTCTAGCTCCAAACTCAAAAACAGTCTTCCTTGCAAGCGGTGTTGGCCACAAGAGCCAATGAATTACAAGACGTTTTTAGGTGATGTTTCCGGAAAAAGCTGCTTAAATAGTGCATGCTTCAGCTGGCAAATGGCCTCCCATCTTCTGGGCTTCTGTGTTCCTTCTGCTGAGACTGGACAAAAGCCTGATGTCTGGGGCTCAGAGTGACCATGGAGAAAGACTGAAGGAATGGTAAGAGAGTGACAATATCAGACGGCCCCTCTCTTCTCAAGTGCACACCAGATCTTATCACCCCATCCTGCAGTGTGGCTCCACATGGCTCTGGAAGAGAAATCCCAAGTCTCCTAGCTTACGAAGCCCAACGTGAACGGCCTCCTGTCTCCTGCCTCCTTCTCTGGACTCATCTCAGCCTGCTTCTTCTCTGCCTCCAATAACCAAGACAGGGAGAGCCTTCTTTCTGCTCTAGAACAGGCCAGTTACGCTCCTCAGGGCCTTCACACCACCTGCTGCTCAGGAAACTTACATTTTCTGCTTCTCTGCCTGCCTGACCCTTCTTGTCAGGCAGATCTTAGCTTCTTGTCACAACTTCAGAGAGCTCCCCTAACTATCTCCTCTAAAGTAGCTGCCAGTAATTCACTCTCACATCCTAGCTTAATTCTTTGTGCAGGACTTACAACTATCCTATTTTTCCGTGTTTATTTTTTCACTGACTTGTGCGTTGTCTGTATCACCTACCCCACCTTCCACCAAAATATGAACTTTTGTTTCTACTAAACTCCTCTGGCACTTAAATAATGCCCGTACATTGTCAAACCCAACAAATATTTATCAGATGAATGAACAGTATAACAAACCTCCTCCTAAGAGATATAAAACAGTGTAATCTGAAATCTCTAAATTTATCTCATGCAGGTTGTGTAATTTATATTAAAAATCAGTATATTTCATCATATAAACTACTATTCCATATTTTCATCTCTTCAATTATCCTTCATTCTGATGATATCAATGCCAGAATAATGAGAAGAGAACTCAGAGCTAGACCAAGAGTATTAAGATGTCTCAAAACGAAAGACAAACACATGTCAGACACACAGAAAAATCAATTTTAATGGGTTTTTTAAGATTTTATTATGGAATCTCTACATTCTCATCTAACCTATATGATTCCCAACTGATACTGTAACATTTGGGTAACTGAGGAAAATACATTTTAAAACTTTTTTCTAAGTGTCTCTTCTGTGTCTTGGGTTGAATGGAGGATATGCAGCAAGTTGTAAGTTTACTGGGGAGCTCTCTGATAGACACACATCAGGAATCTGAATTGTTGAACACGTTATGTTGTCTTCTTATGATTCCTTTTCAACACAGTGAGGGGACATAGCATAGTGGTTAAGAGCCCAGGCTGTAGGTCCAAACTGTCTGGATTTGAATTCAGGTATTAGTTGTATGGACTTAAATATAATACATAACCTCCTTCTGCTTTAGTTTCCCCATCTGTGAAAGGGATCAAAATAATATTTACCTCAAAAAAATAATATTTACCTCATAGGTTGGTGTGGGGATTAAAAGAAGTAATTCAGGTGTTATGGACTGAATGTTTGTATGCCCTCCAAATTTGAATGAAGCCCTAACCCTCAATATGATGGTACTTGAAGATGGGCCTTTAGGAGGTAATTAGAGTTAGATGAGGTAATGAAGGTAGGGTCCCCATGACGGTATAGTGGCTTATAAGAAGAGGAAGAGAAAGACTCTTTCTTAAAGGAATCATTTCAGGGATGCCTGGGGGGCTTAGTCAGTTAAGCTTCTGCCGTCGGCTCAGGTCATGATCCCGGGGTCCTGGGATCGAGCCCCACATCCAGCTCCTTGCTTGGCAGGGAGTCTGCTTTTCTCTTTCCCTCTGCCTGCCGTTCCCCCTTGCTTGTGCTCTCTCTTTCTGTCAAATAAATAAATAAAATCTTTAAAAAATAAAAAATAAAAAAAAATAAAGGAGTCATTTCAGAGACAAGGAACCAAACCAAAAGGAGGTACTCATGTTGGGGATATAGTGGAGCTGGCCAGTGCAGGTTCATTAAAGAAAATGCAACTTGACCTTATCTAACGTTAGCTGCAGAATTTACAGCTCTTCTTACAAATCAGCAGGGAATGCCAGCCAATCTCCAAATGCCCAGTCTGTTCTTGCCACCTCTGGGCTTCCTTGTTCCCCTCACGCAGCCACTCTGATCCAAATAAGAAAGAAGACCAGTAGGCAACCAATCTGCTGAAAAAGTCAAATAACTTCCATATTTACCCCATAAAAGCTCTTTTGTCTATGAGCAACTCAGAATTCACTGCTCCTATAGACCTGAGTTTCCCATCTTACAGATCGAAACCTTTGCAATAAACTCATCTTTCTCCTTTTTTTTCTTGGTGGTGTTTGGTTTTTGACAGAGAGAAGATGCCTTATCTGAAGTAATGACATCATAATTTTATGTGAATCAATGATTGTTATTTTATTATTTATTTCATGATTGTGTATTTTTAAAAGGCTGAAATGTCTCAAAAGTGGGACAAATGAAAACCTTAACTTCGTCCATCACATCATTCGACTGTATACCTAAATTATATACTTTTTACTTTCTTTGATTTAGTTCTTATTTATCCTTACTTACATTTTCTTCTGATTTAACAACAACAACAAAATGCCTTTATAATAGCTCAACACTTTCTTAGCCATATGTAATAAATCAATATTGTAGAATTTAGTTTCTATTGGCATTCTTTCAATTACAGCTTACTTTTCTCATTAACTGTACTTAGTAATATCTTCAAAATCCTTAACCCTTACAAATGTAAAATCTGACAAACAAAATTATTAGTGCTATTCTCTCATCTAACTTTTTTCTTCTCATTATTCCACCACAACCATCTGTCTATAGTATATTTGTCTGACAGAAATATGTGAGCCACAAATGTGAACCACATAGGCAATTTTAGATTTTCTAAGAGTAGAAAAGATGAAGTTAGTCTTAACAGTATATTTTATTTAACTCACTATAATCAAAATATTATCATTTCAACATATAATAAAATTGTTAATGAGATATTTTACATTCTTTGTTTCATACTAAATCTTTAAAATCTGGTATGTATTTCACACTTACAGGACATCTTCATAGGCCTAGCCACATTTCAAGTGCTCAGCAGCCACATGTGGCCAGTGGCTACTGTAGTGGACAGCACAGGTCATCTTACACTATCAACTCTCACAGAAAGCAAGCACTAAAAACAGTGGTATTCAAGCACCTGCCATTGCTGTATGAGTAGTGGCAAAGCCTCTGGCATGACCATCCACACAGAGCCCCGGTGCTGCCAAACTAGGGAGCACCAAGTGGTATTCTATGAATTCTAAAATACGCTGATTCTGTGTGGGTGGTATCATCTGCAGCACAATTCCAGATATGAGTCTGCATAGGCCCAACTTCTAACCAATTTTTTTGAGCCAAAATTCAGAGTATACAGAAGTATCTCTGGAAGTAGTAAAAGTTATAAGGCAGTTATATCCCTCCAAAATTTCTCACTTTTGTCTTTAACACAGCCTAGTTCAAATTTTTGGTCATTAGCAGGTTGTCTTTTACTCAAAAGCATCTCTGTAATGGATAGAACCCAATTATTTTATTATTAGTTCCTCACCACAGGTGATTCACACTCTGTTTTTCATAACACACCACAGGAACTACTGCTTCACTGGGTTACCAGGTACTGTGTTCTGTAGGGGCCCGTGTATCAGAGACTCAGCTGTGTGGTATCGATGTGCTTGTCATCTGATCCATCCATTTGTCAGTCATGAAGACTCTTTTAACCAGTTCAGGTTGAGGGGAATTTGCACAAATTACTGTCTTTTTCAAAAAATACCAGACTTTGCTTCTTTGAGGTAAACACCTGATACTATATGGTTCAATAGTTTTTACACATAATATACTCCCTGAACCAAACTTCCTATTAAGAAAACAAACAGGGGCGCCTGGGTGGCTCAGTCGTTAAGCATCTGCCTTCAGCTCAGGTAATGATCCCAGGGCCCTGGGATCAAGCCCCACATCGGGCTCCCTGGTCAGCGGGAAGCCTGCTTCTCCCTCTCCCACTCCCCCTGCTTGTGTTCCTGCTCTTGCTATCTCTCTCTGTCAAATAAATAAAATCTTTAAAAAAAAAAAAAGAAAAGAAAAAAGAAAACAAACAAAAAGCAACTAGAAATGCTTATACACAACAGTTTCTACAAACCACATTAGTTTCAGCAAATGGGAAAGGAACTCTCATGGTTCCCATTTTGAAGAATGTTTCTCATGTGCAGAGAAGTAGGCCCTTGCAATGCCAAGTCCCCAGCCCACATCTGTGTGTCCTGAGGGGAGGAACATGGCCTCTGACACAAGGAAAGGAACTTGCATTTTTAGTGCTCAGAATAATTCATATGAAAGTCTTACGTCTTTACGTTAAATCACACTTATTCAACTTTATACTGAGTCATCTTTTTTTTTTAAGATTTTATTTATTTATTTGAGAGAGAGAGAATGAGAGAGAGCACATGAGAGGGGGGAGGGTCAGAGGGAGAAGCAGACTCCCCGCCGAGCAGGGAGCCCGATGCGGGACTCGATCCAGGGACTCCAGGATCATGACCCGAGCCGAAGGCAGTCGCCCAACCAACTGAGCCACCCAGGCGCCTGAGTCATCTTTATGGAAAATAATTAGGGAGTGTCCCATATAATCCAACACAAATCAGTGTCTGCACACGTACTGAGTACCTCCTTCATATGACAGGTAACACTATGTCTTGAAGACTCAAAGCACTTGAAGATGAGCACCGTTTAATATCCCTGGTGGCCTGAAGACTATCCCTGAGTGTTTGGACACACCTAGTTTCTGCCATTAGTAGGCTATGAGCACATGTTTACTGAAATACTTCTTTAATTTACCCATACACTGTTTTTCTATTTTTGCTGTGTTCCTCTGCACAAGAAAATAAAAGAAGGCTGGGTAGAAATATCCTGTAAGTTAGATTAAGGTGAAAAATGAGGAGAAAAAACTGCAAAACCAGAGTTCAACTCTACGAGGCAATACAACCAAAATAGTGCAAGATGAAACATCCCCAGGTTTGGAATAACTGCTAAGTCTCTCTACATAATTATATTTTTTGCAAGTCTAGGCATGCATGTAGGTGTCTTGCAATTTAAAATGATGATGTAAAATGTAGCAGAATCAGATATTTTTAAAAGAGAAAACTGGAAAGGTTATTACTTAGCTGGTCTGAGCACTAGAATCTTCAGAGTCTAATTGGTTGAACCCACCTAATCTGGTAGGTTCTTTGATTCAGATGTTGTGTAGACACTTAGGGATTTGTTGAGAAAGGTGGAACCAGAACTCGGGAATGAGACATCCATGGATGTCTGCCTGTGTCTTCTACCCTTAAATTCAAAGCCTTCCCCATACTTTCTCTAAATTCCTATGTTAGTCTCTAAAAAATTGCAATTTTCCACTTCTGCTTCTGCATCTGCTGCCTCATTTCCACTGTTCTGATTTCCATAAAACACATCTGTTGGAGAGAAGGATCTTGTTAATTCAATCTACTGAAGATTCGCTTGGTTCTTTTGAGAGGAGTCGCATCACATAAATCAAAGTATCTCCACCATTTCTGCGACTCCACTGTCATGCTCCAGTGCCTCCCCAATACCCTCCCAACATGTGACCCTGGGACCAAAGGAAAATCGCCTGGGAAATGGTGAGTTTATCCCCTGAATTCTATTGAATACAATGCAGTCAGTGTGAGTGTGTGTTGTTTACCCTAGGGTCTGAAGACAATTTTTCTTTTCTCCACACTAAAGAAATCATGAAAATTATGATTAAGAAATGTAACTGTAGTAAGATCTACATTTCTCCTCACCCAGCTTCTAATCTTCTATGACCCATACTGTTGTGTTCAGGGGACTCCGAGCTTAACTTGCAGCAGCCTTGTATCAGGGCCTCTTGACTATGCGAAGATTATCTGTCTCTGTTAATAAAATTTCTCAAAATTCACTTTCTGTTCCATATTAGTAAATGATTCTGTAAGGCTCTGCTTCTCTCTAGGATGTTGAACAAAATGCTGGCAGCTGTTGTACTTGTTACCAAAGGAGACATTTCTGTCTGCTTGCTCTGCCCTACGGCTCTCTGTCTACACCCCTGCTCTCTTATGTGACTACAGTCTGTATTCTGATGTGGCGTCCCTCTATGCTGTAGCAAAGGGGAGCATGACATTTGTTCTCTTTTGTGCCTAAGAGTCAGAACCAAAAACTGATTCCTCCCATCGTGGCACTAGTAACTTTCTTTACCACACCACTAAGTATCTCTGCACAGCAGGTTTTCAGATATATTACTACCTAACCATTTAAACCTCCTAGTTATATGTAGGTTCCCCTAATTCATAATAGTTTATGTGTTGACTCCCAGTTCAATATAAGATCTGAAATTCAGTATAGATAAAACACATGTTCTTATTATAGGTAACTTGCATTGCAAATACTTTTATCCTTGATAGAAATACAAAGCAATTTTAAAGTGAAAAGGAAGATTACTCTTTGGAGTCTACGACTAAATTCAGAGACCCGAAAGTGAGGATATATGGTAATCCCAACATCAGATGAGCCAGTTTAAATTTATTCTATAACAACATAGTAAAAAATTAGGTCAGGTGACCAATCTTATAGCTTAAGATGAAAAACCTAATAAAGCCTCACTTCAGAAAATTCAAAGAATAAAACTGCCACTGATGATATTTGCGTACATGTATCTTCCTCTTTGACTTTATGGTAGAACCCTCTGTCACAGCCATTTTTCTCCTGAACCCCTGCATGAGCATAATGCCTTACAGACACTGACTGACTGGGAACATGGTACTGAATAAATGAATGTGCACATTATTTTTATCATGGACCTGCGGAAAAAAGTGAGAGACCCTTTCTATTTGTTTATGGACTTGATGTTGTGAAATGGACCAAAATTAAAAATCATACCATGGTAAGGCCAGTACATCCTCATACTGAACTTAGCACTGGGCAAATATTGACTCCACTAGTGGGAATGTATGTCAAAGAGGTCACAACTTTACCTTTCAATTCTAATTTTGTGGTTTTAGTGGTAAGAAAAAAAAACCCAGAAAATAATAGTCTGTCCATTGCAGAAGAGTACATGTTCGTAGAAAAGTAGTTAATGGTACTGTAATTAGGGAAAAGGAGCATGATAGGCCACAGACTAATTGTTGTCTTAACTAACTGTTGAGGTTGCTTTTAACCTCAACCAGCGAGTCCTCGAGACCATAACTACATACAAAATGATGATGATAACAATACTAATAATACCTTTCTATATATTCAGAGATCCTCAATTAAAAACTAATACACTTCCACCATCCCTTTGTTCTTCCAAAATCATAATGTACCCTATTTTATAAAGTTACATTACTAAACAAAAGATTGCCAAACATTTAGTTTTATTTTGTTTGTTTGTTTTATTTTTTGGAGAAGTTTTTTTTTTTTTTTTCCCTCATCCATTGATTCCACAGCTCACTACAATTAGAATTACCATAATGGTAGGATGTGGTGGTAGAAATATATGACTTCATCCTTTATAATCACCAGCATGGCATTTCCCGGAAAAACACTACAGGATATCAGTGAGGTGGAGTCTCTCTTCTCGGATCTAATGTTTTTGTGCATCCCAGTCTGAAAGTGCTGACTGCATCATAACCCTGGCTGCCAACATTAAGCTTATAAAACAACAGAAGAGCAACAATAAAGCTGCTATTTGTGTTTTATGGAACTGCGTAAAACCAAGAAAATAGCAGAGTATCCAAGGGTTGGGTTTTTAAATATTTTCCGTGGTCCTAATCGTTTTCCCAACTCATTATGGCAACACCTCCAAAGTTGTTTTCTTTCTAAGCTGGCTATATTTCCAAAGAATACAATGATATACTGATTGAAATCTGTCTATGCACATCCAAAACTTTTAGACTACTTGTCTAAAAGGATGGCATTCTTTTGATGTTACATGTTACACTATTACAATAGTTTATACGATATTGTGGGAAATAGGAAATGTTTTAGAAATCAAGCAGATGGCTTAATTAAGTAAGCACTCTCAATTCTAAATTAGTAAAATTTTTAGCTGTAATGTTTTCCAGTACATAGGCTTAGCTTTATTTATACCCATCATCAGTGCACAATACTATAATGATACAGCTAAGCACTTGATTAATTTTTAAATGCTTACTTGCTTGAGCAAATGGCAAATAAACTTAGAAATGTTATCAGCATCTCCCAAAATATCTGCAGGACTTTTAGTAAGAGTCATCCTAATATTAATTTTTGCCATGGTAGATTAAAGATAGCTATGCAATTTACACTGATCCTCCCACTGAGAAGTGGAGTCCGATTCTCTTCCCCTTGAATGCAGTGTGACCTTAGCAACTTGCTTGACAGTGTTACCTCCTGAGCCTCTGAGGCTGATAGCAAGAAACCTTGAAACATTCTCAGGCTTTCTTGAAACTAATTCTGGGTCCCTGAGCTACTGTGTAAGAAATCTAGCTACATTGAGACCATGTGCTGGTGAGACCACTGTACATGTCACGGTTGACAATCCAGCTGGTTCTCCTCATTCTCCTTAAGTGGCCTGTGTCTGGAGAGGCCAGACCAGTCTAAGTACCAGCTGGATGCCACCTGGAATCTTAGCTGATAACATACAAAAAAGAAGAATCACCCAGCTGAGCACTGTCCGAATTCCTGACCCACAATTGTGAGACAGAATAAAATAGTGGTTGTCTTAAGCTGCTAAAGGAAGACTGTTTCTCAATACTTCTGACACCCAATATGTGTTTTATTTATATTTACCACACCAACCAATTCTCCAACTCTCTAGACACCAATTGGGTGTCCTACAATTCAATTAAATTCTGACACTAGCTATCCAGAGTTAACACGGACCCCGCAGGTTAGGAGCACAAGACTGCCCCTCACTTTAGATGCCAATCACAAGTTCTGGGCCTCCTATACTTCTAACTCAATGGCTTTAAATTGAGGCTTCCCACAACTTCCTCCTCAGATTCAATATTTTGCTGTAAACATTCACAGAACTCACTGGGAAATACTTATATTCACCAGTTTATGAAGGTTCATCATGTAGGCATGATCCAATACTAATTTAATCTCCAGCCCTTCTCCCCTCCCTCATGGATAGGGAGTGGGACTGAAATGGCCAAGCTTCTAATGACGGCTTGGTCCTTCTAGTGACCAGTTCCCATCCAGGAGCCTACCATGATTGTCTCATTAGAACAAAAGATGCTCCTATCACCAGCAAATTTCAAGGGAGTTAGGAGCTCTGTATAAGACACTTCTATTACTCCCATTACTCACGAAATTACAAGGGTTTTAGGAGGTCTGTGTCAGGAATCAAGGGGAGAGACCAAATATATATTTACTATGTCACAGCTGCTAAAGTGTGTGGATACTTTGTTAGCAGAAGTAAATAACTATAACACATATATTGTTGTATTGTCACTTATAATCTTGTAAATTTGATTGAATTATATTAGAATTAGCATGAAACTCTATTTTAATCCTTTTTGTGTTAAGAAATTTCATTATTTTTGCTTTTGTTTCTCATCCAGCCTCTCTTTCTAAATACAGCCCACATTTTCTTTTGGGAAATCCACCATTCAGAACAGTCTTGAGGAAAGGCAATTGCCTCCAGCAGCCAAAGGGTTGGGTCCTTCTTCTACCTACCCTAAGTAGCCAGAAGAAAGTACTTAAACCTTCCAGTCCTTTCAAATCAGATCAAGTCTAAACTCCTAACTGGGTAGAAAGTACCTTTATAGACTACTCCTAGTTTCTCTCTCTCATCTTATCTCCAGTGGCTCCCAGAATCCTCATGCACTAATCATTCTGAACTACTTACGGGTTGAACTGTGTCCCCCTTAAAATTTATGTTGAAGTCCTGAACACCTAGCACATCAGAATGTGACCTTATTTGGGAAATGGGGTCTTTACAAAGATAATCAAGTTGAAATGAGGTCATTAGGGTGGGCCCTCATCCCCCATGACTGGCCTCACTATAAAATGGGGAAATGCGGGGGTACCCGGGTGGCTCAGTCGGTTTAGCATCTGCCTTCGGCTCATGATCGGGTCATGATCCCGGGATCCTGGGATCTAGACCTGTATCAGGGTCTCCACTCAGCGGGGAGCCTGCTTCTCCCACTCCCTCTGTCTGCTGCTCCCTCTGCTTGTGCTCACTCGCTCTCTCTCTCTCTCTGTCAAATAACTAACTAAATAAATAAGTATCTTTTAAAAAATAAAATGGGGAAACACGGACAGGGGAGACATGTGGAGGGAAGACTGTGACGACACTCAGGGAGAGTGCCACATGAAGACAGAGTATTGAAGAGATGCCTCCACCTGTCAAGCAATGCCTGAGGCTCGCAGAAGCTAGGAGAGAGGTATGGAGTGGTTCTCTGCCTAGGGCCTTCAGACAGGGTGTTCCACTGACACCATAACCTCAGACTTCCTGCCTCCAGGCCTGTGAGACAGTACACTTCGGTTACCTTAATCCACCCAGGTTTAGGTACTTCTGCTATGGCCACCCCAGGAAACCAATACAACTGCCTACTGTTTCCCAAGAGTATCATACTTGTCCTCAAAAGAAATAACTAAATGTAAGGAAGGTTTATGTCAAACATCCCAAGATTTTGGAAGAAAGCAGTAGAAACAACCAGGGACTTTTTCATGAGAAAGGTGGCATTTGAGCTAGATTTATAGTTCACGTGGGTTTCAGCAGGCACAGACGGGGGGTGGCATTTCTAACTCAGTGAATTCTTGAAGCAAAGGTGTGAAAACAGGGACACATACGTCATGTTTAAAAGAAAAGAGAGGTTGTGTCTTTGCTTTATGTATTAGATATGTACAGTGGATTCAAGAAATATTATTGTCAATGGCTAAGTTCAATTAAACTTCTAGAAGCAAGCACACAGAAAAATAATTCCAGTAGTTCCTTTGATATCCTTTATTAGTCTTTCCTCCAAGAAATCTCCTAATTACTTTAGGTTATTCTCTAGACAGAAGTCCCCAGACTTGGAGAATTTACCAAGTAGTAAAAAACTTAAAGGACGGACAGCATCATAAGGATGTCAGCATCTTATCTTGGGCCATAAGAACACTTGACATTATTCTCATCTTTTGTTACCATAAGTTTATTAAAGGAATTTTTTTAAGATTTTTTATTTTATTTATTTGAGAGAGAGAGAGAACACGAGTGGGGGGATGGGCAGAGAGGGAGGGAAAAATAGACTCCCTGCTGAGCAGGGAGCCAGATGTGGGGCTCCCAGGACCCCGGGATCATGACCTTGGCTGAAGGCGGATGCTTAATGAGCCACACAGGCACCCCAAAAGGAATAATTTAACATCAAAAAAATGAAACATCATCTTTTCAGAGTAAATTATCTTTTAAACTGAGAAAAAAGATAGCTTTGTGAAAAATTTCCCACACTGTCATTCTCATTTTCCCAAACCAGAGAAAACAACATGCTATCTGGAGGTAAGGAATCACTGCTTTAAAATTAAACACACCCAGGGGTTTCCACCTGGCATTCACTAAAAGCGGAGCCGAGGATGCTGGTGATCATGGATTTTATTCAACAGGTTTCCTTGTAAAGGGGCCTGAGAAACACAAGAAAATTACAATAGTCCCAAAGAGGTTCCTGAGGTTCCACCAAGAAATGGACTAGTTGTTCTTTTTAGAAGAAATGTTGGTTCACCTATTTCTACACAGGGATTGTTGGTCTTTTCCAGAGACACGATTTGTTTGCCAAAGGAACCACATGGGTCTGCAGGGTTAAAGGTATCTGTCCTTCTGAACTAACCAGGAGAAAAGGATACACAGAGCCTCCCTGAGGTCAAATATCCTCTAACTCCTCACCTTGACCCTTTGTACACTCCTCATTTAAAAGATCATAAACATGGTTTTAAAGGAAGTAAAAACAATTAATGAAAAGAAATACAACTGGGTAAATACACTAAGAGCTAGAGTAGATTAGTTTTTAAATCTGCTACAGTTTAAAATAAAAAGATTACTAGGGGTGCCTGGGTGGCTCGGTCGGTTAAGTGTTTGCCTTCGGCTCAAGTCATGATCCCAGGGTCCTGGGATCAAGCTCCATGATGGGCTCCCTGCTCCGCGGGGAGTCTATTCTCCCTCTCCCTCTGCCTCCCCCCCGCTTGTACTCACTCTCACTCCCTATCAAATAAAATCTTTTTAAAAAATAAATAAAAATAAAAAGATTACTAAGCAAGTAAGAGATTTATTACAATAAAAATTAGCAAATGCTCTCTGCAGTTGCTTTATTGGAAAAACTTCATAGCAGTGCACTCACAGGCTAGGACTCCTCATGAGCTGTCCACCTTCCTATTACAGCCACAGCCTCATGCTGGAGATGTGGATGGTGTGCTCCAGTCCCCGTGAATTCTTCAATTCCTCAAACATCCTGTGATTTCAATGTCTAAGCCCTGCAAATGTTGTGCTTCTTGGTCTGCCTTTCTCTTCCTTTGCAGCAGGCAAACATCTATTTACTCTGCTCAGAAACAATCACCTACCTTGCTCACTGTCCTCCAGACATCATTTTAAGCACACTCCACGTACATCAATTCCCTGGATTAGCACTCCAGTCCTCTGATGCAGACTGACTGATCACTGAGCCCCCATCTTACAGATGAGGAAAACTAGGAACACAGAGATTCTTCACTTACCCAAGGGCACTAGGCTAATAATAGCAATAGCTAGCAGGAAACCTGTCTACAGAGTCCAAGCTCCTAAGCAGAATGCTGTGCTCTAGAGCCTTCTGTGGAGACTTCATGACCCTCAGAACTCATCAGTCTTATGACACTCACCAAAGTATTTCTAGAGGTTACACTTATATAGTCCTACATACACTAAATCTTAAGTTTCTTGAAAAAAGGAGCTGCATTTTATATTTCTTTCCACACTCAACTGTACTACAAATAATTTACAAAAGTCAATTAGAAAATATATACAGGGTGCCTGGGTGGCTCAGTCGTTAAGCGTCTGCCTTCGGCTCAGGTCATGATCCCAGGGTCCTGGGATCGAATCCCACATCGGGCTCCCTGCTCTGCAAGAAGCCTGCTTCTCCCTCTCCCATTCCCCCTGCTTGTGTTTCTGCTCTCGCTGTGTCTCTCTCTGTCAAATAAATAAATAAAATCTTAAAAAAAAAAAAAGAAAATATATACAAAGTGAATTAAATGAAAATAATTCTGCAAAACTCAGAATATATCAATCACCTTTTTTCTTGACTAAGACATTTCTCTGTTTCCTTTTTAAAAATCTGTCAAGGAACTATTCTTTTTTTCTCAACTTGGGTACTTTAACTTCTTAAAGAATGATGCTCTATTTTTTAATAACTTTAGTGCCTATCTCTATAAGTAAGTGGTATACTGAAACAGTAAATGAAGCACTGTTTCTATTCATTTATTTAGTCATTCATTTATTTAAAAAACCAAATACTTCTTGAATAACTACATTTGCCAGCTATTATATTAGATAAGAAACAGAATTCCTGGTCTCTAAGAAGTCACACTGGTAAATACACTGAGAAATCAACTAATTTAGACCAATGGACAGTTGATCTACAAGAAGAATATATACCATATTATGGCAGAAAAGGACATGGAAGATGATGGGAAAACTGTAAAGGTTTCACAGACAACAGGTAATTGTGCATCTTTTAGTCTGGGAAACAGCAATTCTCATGGCCGACTGAAATTCCATTAAAGGTTGGTGATTTGCCAGGGGGCTGTTGGAACGCAATTCCAATATGGAAAGAACGGTAAATACCCATCTTTCTGAGCTCCCCAGTTTCTCCTTGCCTTTGTGGAAGACTGACAGAGATAGGTGTGAGCAGGTGGCACAGAGCCAATTCAAAGGCTGCACTCCCTGAAACGTGTGGGTTCCCACAAACAAGACACATCTGGCCTAATAGAAATTTGACATGAGTCAAGATAAGCCTTAAAAAAAATACGTAAGCCTTGGTGGATCCGAGTTTCAGTGATGCCCTATAATTACCAAGATTGAGCTGCCCAGTTTTCATTTCTAAAACTCACTGCTCAGTGTTTTCTCCCCACTCTGAGGACGCAGTGTCTCCAAATGAGGGCTTTTGGGAGAGCAGCATAAATGACTGGGAAAAGTTATCTTGCATTTGTAAATACTGAGGAGACCACACATGAAATGGAGACACCAAATAATTAGTAAGACAGGGATCCTTTATTCAATCCTTGTTTAATATAACATTGATTCCATCTTCTGGCTCTCTAGTGTATTGAAATGGGGAAAAAAATCCAGAAGGCTCTCACTTTGAATATCATGGAAAGTTTTAAGAGTGAAGAAAAAAAAACTTTTTGTAATGCTATTTGGTTCTCTTATAACTTATATTCATGAACCAGTTCTGCAAACGTAGCCATGGCATAAATCCTCTGTGAATTAAAAGTCAACAAAACAATGAATGAAAACCCCCAGTGGATGCTCTGCTCTTTTCATAAGGCACAAGAAAAAGAAAACTATAAGGCATGAAAGAAGTTAGGCTTGTAGATGTTTGGGGTTTTCCAATCACTTTATATTTTTGTGAAAGCAAATCTTCCTGATGGCTAGTTCCTGCCTCATGCTGACAGTTTACAAATAAGAATAGCAAGGTCCCATTTCAGAGCAGACAGTGCGGAGCCCTCCTCAAAAGCATTTTAAATTAGAGTGACAGAGCTTCACAAGCATTCCTGGCAGTAAAGGATGAATACTAATGCTTGAAGAAAACAATAAACTAGATCTGGATCTACAGTCTTTTGCTCCCCCAGCCCCCACTGCAAGAACAAAGATAGGCCTCCTGCAGTTGGATGTTTTGTCTTTTTGATTTTTACACTCATAAGTGGAAAAGGCACAATAATGTAAACCTTGTTAGCAAGGCTTATCATTCTGTTGATATACTGCTTCATTCAAGAATATTTCAATAGAAAACCTTCTTTTTCCAAATGTTATGGAAATAAGGAACCCCAGGTGAGGTAACATGGCATGGCTTGAAGACAGACAGATCTATGTAAGAAATTCTAACTACTTTGTAGGACAGTTGTTTGTTTTATTGAAATCTAATTAACATACAGTGTTATGTTACATTTAGGTGTACAATATACTGATTCAACAACTCTGGAGGTTCCTCACTGCTCATCACGATAAGTATATTCTTAATCCCTTTTATCTATGTCACCCACACCCCCACCCAACAGCTTGTTCTCTGTATTTAAGAGTCGCCTTTTTGTCCTTTTTTTTCTTTGTTTGTTCATTTGTTTTGTTTCTTAAATTCCACATATGAGTGAAATCATATTGTATTTGTCTTTCTTTGCCTGACTTACTTCACTTAGCATTATACCCTCTAGGTCCATCCATGTTGTTGTAAATGCCAAAACTGCATTCTTTGTTATGGCAGAGTAATATTCTGTTGCATATATATGCATGTGTGTGTGTGTGTATGTGTGTATATATATATATTCTTTACCCATTCAGTTGTTTTTAATTCCTAAAAGAATCTGGTTGCAACATGAGTGATATCAGGAGCTGACCCACCCATCCAACTACATTATCTTCAATTTGCTTTTTTATATCAGGGAGATCTTCAACTAGATGGAAACCAAAAGATTGTTGTGTTCTAGATTTAAAGCTGTTTGTCTTTGGAATGTTTCTCTTTCCCTCTGGATATATAGTTTCATTTTAGCTTAGGGGAGAAGGCCCTAAAAAAAAATTCCCATCAGGCTCTGACTATCAGCTTCAAATTTGCCCAACTTCTGGCTCTAGAGCTACTTAAAAAATCTTTTCAAATATCTTGTCAGGTTTTAGCCATAACAAACAGTAAACATTCCCGGAAGTACTGAATAACCCCATTGACAAAAGAGACATCCCCAAAGAGGATTCAAAATATATTTTCCTCTCCATATCCAGAGCCCCTTTCAAAGACAGCCAAAGAAAGAAAGAAAGACCTAGACAACCTCCTGAGAGCTGACAACAGTCAGCAGAATCTTAGCTACAAATGGGGGTGCAACCCACATTTCTGTGCAGCCACACCTAGCCACAAATGGAGTGCAATGTACATTTCTGTCCAATCATATTTGGGGTCCCCAACCTCACACTGAACTGCCTACATATATAAGAACAGATAACCTGGGTGCCCCAGGGAGGCAGAAAGCCAAGCCAAGTTCTCAGAGCACAAAACGAGACAAGAAAGAATGTGATGAGCACTGGGTGTTATACGCAACTAATGAATCATTGAACACTACATCAAAAACTAATGATGTACTATACGTTGGTTGATTGAATTTAAATTAAAAAAAAGAAAGAAGGAAATCACTGTCCCTGGGAGAAAATGACTGACAACCAATGGGTATCCCAAAACCAACTTAACAAGAGTCTGGATTTGGAAAGGAAGCAACAACGTGAAATGTCATCTTCCTCTCTTGACGCAGAGATGCGAGACAGCTGACTCTGGTAAGAACTCTCAACCTTTGCTGGCTTCTGCCAGTTTTCCCAGGATCCCATCTTTAGACTCCCAAGCAAGTGGGGTTTCTGGTATATCTACCAGAATTTGGCAATAATCTTCCATTATTGTTAATTTCAGTTTCTGCTGGGCTGTTAAAGGGGATATTTGGTAGTAATTTACCAGAGAATCCCTCAGAGTCTTGCCAATGCTGAGAAGCACCTATGTAGTGCCCACCTTCCAGGGTACATATGGGATCATCTGAGTTGGTGTGGAAGGATTTGACAAAACCTTTGAAGACAATCTTTCCTCCAGTGTCCCAGCTGACTGCAAATGAGACACCAGTTTCTGGACTAGCGTGTTAACTATGGACCCCCAGGAGGGTACAGTGCAAGAGGCCCAGGTGTCTTAGGTTTCTGGGTCTGGCGCTGTTGCAGTTGTAAGAACACTAAGCTGACAGACTTTTGTTTACAGTTTATAGTCTTTTTAGAGTGGACTGAGTACTCTGGTAAAGGAAGGTAAAGGGGAATAGTAGGAGCCACATCAGTCCTTTGTTTGAGGTACCTCCTACTTAATTTTTCATTAAGCTTTTGCAATGCATCTTTTAGGAAAGCTGTTTTGGCTCCTGAGATTCCTATTAGTAACAGAGCCTATGATTCCTTCATGAGAAGATTTCTGATGGCTTTTAACAGTCTAATTTAGATATAGATTTGATGGTCAAAACAGTCCAATTTCTCATCTTAATTAGTTCTCCAAGTCCCCAAGTTGAGGCTCAGCAAGTCCCCCCATTACAGAATTGCAATTCCTGTTTTTTTAGTCCTTTAAAGGCTGCCACCTGCTGTGGACCCTAACATAACTACTCCAGAGCCTTTTTAGGACCCCAGAATTTTCTGGGAATTTTTTTCTTTTTAAGATTTTATTTATTTATTTGAGAGAGAGAGAGCGTGCATGAGCAGGGGAAGGGGCAGAGGGAGAATAGACTCCCCGCTAAGCAGGGAGTCTGATGTGGGACTCAATTCCAGGACCCTGAGATCATGACCTGAGCTGAAGGCAGACGCTTAACTTAACTGACTGAGCCATCCAGGCACTCCTTTTCTGGGGATTTGAATAAACCCCAGAACCTTTCTGGAGTCTCAAGAAAGTTTCTGGGAAATTTAACAAATTCCAGAACCTTTCAGGAGCCAGAACCATCATAGAAACTTTAACAAACCCCAGAAAGGGGTCCCAGAACCTTTCTGGGAAATATACACATACACACACACACACACACACACACATATGGTTATATATCGTTCATATTGTTATATATATATATATTATCATATGTATATACAAGTATATTTTAAATAAAGTCAGTTTGGATCGGAGAGCTGCACCCATGGGAGCAGAGCTCCAATCTGAGAGTGACTTACCCATGGCCTCTGGTAAGGACGAGGAACGCTGATCTCGAGGGTTTTAGCAGGTGCCTCGCTTATGTGTCTCCTTGTCCCAGAGCCTGCTAGCAGTCAGCTTCAGATCTCATTCTTTATCACCAAAAACTGTTACAAGAATGATGAAGACAATTTAGTTGATGCAAACAAACTTTATTTAACACTCCAGGAAGTGGGGAGTCTGTTTTCAAGGGTCCTAGGAACAGCAAAATGGGGCTAAGACAAGAAGCTTTTAAAAGATAAGGAATAAAGACAGGAGACAAATGGAGACTATCTGATTGTCTTGGGCCATACACTCAACCTTGTTTGGGTGAGCAGACCCAGAAGTGGCCTGCTGTTTGGGGACTGAATGACTGCATACATCATGGATTTACTGTGTAAATGTGGGCTATCTACAGGGACTCAAAAGTCATCTAAGTTTCTGGTCTGCTGACACAGCACCCTGGGCAGGAGCGGCCCCATCTCAGGCCTAGAAAGTTATTTCAGAACGTGTTAAAAGATAAACTTTAGCATACAAAAATTTTAAGTTTATTTAAGCAAAACCAGGAGTGGTTAGACGTTCAGGGGAAAGGCGTACATGGAGAAAGTGCAGAAGCAGAGAAAGGAAATTATTTGACTGGCTAGAGCTTAAAGCCCAGTTGTCTTTTTGTGATTGGTTGTCCTTAGTGTTTTGCTTTTGTAACCTTAAGGTGTTTACAGGCTTAGAGTGTGGCTTGCTCATGTGGGCCGCCCCAGCATGAGAGCCAGCTCGGTCTGATGGCCTCCTGGTATAGTTAATCTAACTGGCATAAACAAGAAGGAGCACCTGACAAGACCAGGGTCTTGGTGAAGAACAGTTATTCCTACTGTCACACTGCTAATATTAGTGTCACCATCAATACTGTAGCATCTTGCTGGAGGTAAACCAAGTTTTTTATCTACCTGTGCATTTAACAGGGTGAAAAGCAGGGGGAGGGTGGTTTCAAAAAGCTTCAGACAAACCCAGGTCCTAGCCTGGCTCTGCCACTATTTGTATGGCCCAGGAAAGTGGCTTACTCCTTCAAATCTCTTATTTAATATGAGGGTGATAATTGTATTTACTTTATAGGATTTGGGGAAGCTTATAAATGAGACTTTAGATACAGTTCTTAATAGCATTTCTGGTTCATAATTAAGTGCTCAAATAGTGTTAGCAATTATTAACATTATAACATTTTATTATTAGTCTCAATGAAGGACCATCCTAGCAAAAGAACCCTAAATGTCTGATCCATTATAAGAGGGGGAAATTTATATTTAAAAAGGTTACTTGGAATCTATTACAAAAAACAAAAGCAATAAAATATAACTGGGTGGGCAGAAAAAGACACAAACGTGCTCTGAAAATACTGAGGTGAAAGGAAAGACTTAAGAACAAATGTCCTTATTTTAGTTAACAAATGCTTTATAATACTCACTAAGGGCCAGGCACTGTGATCTCCTTACTTGCTGCAAATAAATTTTATTTTCTATGACAACCCCACCTGGTATACCTGTGTCTCACCAAGGAGCAAACTCACATTGGTTTCTTTCCAAAATATACCTTTATCACCTTCCATGAGTTGAGCTCCAAAAGTAACAATTAAACACAACTCCTGTATATGTGGTTTTGTGAGAAGAGCCTTCTTCTAGTAGAAATTCAGCAGACAGACACCAGTGTAAATGTTAATATAGATGGTAGATTTGGCAATGTGCATCAAAAAAACTTAAAATTTTGCTTATAATTTGATCCGGAATTCCCAGCCTCATAACAATTTTAAGGATGTATACAAACTTTTTGTGTAAGAATGTTTACTATATGAGTGTTCATGAAAATTAATGGCATCAAAAATGAATTAAATATCCAATGACAAAAGACGGTAATTTATAATGTAGTCACCAAATGTAATAAAATCACCTCAGAAGATATTACAGAGGAATGTTTAAGAACAATGACATGCAGAATGGTTCTTAGTGCATTGCATTTATCAAGTAAAAGTGCAAGAAAAAAGAAAAAGAATATATTCTAAAACATAAGTGATAACTGATTTTCATTTTTACATTTTTATTTTCATTTTCTAAATTTGTTTCAGTGAACTTTTACAAGAATAGAAAAATTTCACTTTTTTTTTGTTTGTTTGTTTTTTTAAATGTAAAAATTTGTTCCACAGGGGCTAGCACTGTGCCTACTTGTTAACAGGCATTAAACACATTCTAGATTGATCTGGGAATAGTTTTTGAGGGATTACTTATCGTTAACGTCAAATACATAGACAAGGCTTTCTATCGTAGCCTCAGAAAGTAGCTCTTCTCCAACACAGGACAATTAGTAAGCTTTGGTGACTTTCACATGGTGTGAAAAATGAGGTAGATGGCATATGGCTTTCTCAATGCTGGTTGGCTATGACCAAGACAGCACCAAGCAGCGAATCTTTCTCTGGAGAGAAAACGGCAGGCAATGCAATCTTAAATAATCCTACTAAAATTACAAGCTGGCTGGGCTTCTCTGTGCCTTCCATGGTGTCTCTATGTATCTCACATCTGGAGAAAATATAACTCCAGATCCATCAATGCTGAGCCTGAGGCATTGACGGTCAACTGGTGGGATGGCACAACCATCTCCACTTCACGAGTCCTGAGAGATAACATGAGAGGGTGCTGATGGCCTGGCACCTTGCCAGTGTGCCTCACGAGTGAGGCTGGGAATGGCACACAGGCCCCCACACTCCTTCCTAAAGGGCTGTGCTACACGGAATATTCTCTCTGACCTGAAGGACCACTTGCCCCTCTTGTTAGCAGCTACTAGTGAAGACACTCATCTTAACCACATCTCCTCTTGCCATCATATTTCTTCATTTACCACGAAATGATGCGATGCTGCTCTTGGGGGCTCTTCACGTGAAGCGTATTAGCTCTGGATGTCACTGTTGTTCCATGAATACGGAGCACAAATGTGCCTCTCCCTCGATGACTTTCAGAATGGCTCGGAGCCTCACGAAGAGTTTTTCACATCTTCTGACAGAACCACACAATACTCCTCAAGCAGCCTAGCACTGACATTGCTATTTTCAGATTCTAAATCTAGCCTATCCCAAGAGCAAGAGTCCAGGGAAAAGGCCAAGAAACCTCTGAGGCACAGAATTTATACAGATTTACCCTCCACTCAGATTACTGAAAAAGTCTATTTGTGAGCAAGAAATTCTGTGCTTGCTATACATTTCCTGAAAACAGCAACTACTTAATACCCTAAATACACATCTGAATCAGAACAAATGACGTCATCATCCCATGGAAGAGTTCCAGAAACATTTCTTCGACAAATAAGATACAAATATTAACTACTGCTTTTTATCCCGGTTACTTCATTACCAAGTAACAGCCAGTAATCAAGGCTGTCAAAGCACTCAGGCTGACCTTCTAAACTACTCTTGGACATAAGCAAGCACAGCAGGCAATGCATTTTAGGGCAATTACATGCATAACTCAAGTATTTACAGGACACAGCATTGTAAGAGAACAATCTTTCTGGCATTTCTGAGGTAACAGTTAGATCCTGCCACAGTGGTGGCCCATCAGTGATGGGAAAAGATCAATTGCTCCTGAGGGTGGAAAATAATTTTGCAGTTAAAACTAGTGAGGGATAGCATTTCTTCTTCCACTACATGCAAAGTTGAATGAGCTCATTCATTTTTTTTCCCCATGATTTCCCTCATGACAATGTTGTGGTTACTTTAGCAAGGGGTGGAAAACTGGTAAGTGTAATTGCTGAATCACAGGATGTATAGGATGTAAATATTTGCAGGGCAATAAAAAACTATTTGCCTCTTTTGCTTCTTAAAATAAAAGATACAACTCAACAGCAAACGAGTGGAGATATTTTTTTAAAAGTAGACAAGATTTTAAGTGGCAAGAATATGAAATGGTTTATTGAACGTTGATTTTGTGGTCTGGTCTAATGTAATGTAGGAGGAAAAAAGCACAATATTGCGGATTAGGAGAAATGTGTCATCAAATAACTAAAAATAACTTCCAAGAGAACACCCCCGGGTTATAAACGATCACAGTGTGTGGCGCTGTCAATTATCTTCCCAAGCAGGGGCATCGTTTTGGGGGGACGTCTAACTGCCGAGTCGCTATTGTAATAAGCCACGGGATTGGTCTCATTCATACCACCTGTAGGATGGTAGTTAAAATAGCCACGTCAGTAAACTCGCATCCAATAATGCCAGTTTTTCTGTATGGATACCTTTTCTTTTCCACTCTTATCCGGTCCACATGTAAAGATGTCCTCTGTCTCAATCTATAATCCAAGTAACATTTTGATTACATGTGACTCATCAGCTGAATTTCTAACATTCTGATCTTTACTACCAGCAGAGATGGAGAAAGGTTACACATTCTATATATGTAGAGCTTATTGGGCTTGCATGAGGTAGGAAAGAGGAGGATTAAACAGTACTCTGATACTCCTATAGCAAGGTTAAAATTTACACACTACAATTTAGATGTACAAAAATAGCCATATTATGTTCTATGATGGACCTCATTTTGCCCTTGATCCTCTCTTTCTCTAATTAAAAATAAATTTTATATATATGTATATTCCAAGCAAACAAAAAACCCTTAAATCTGATGATGAACAGTAACTTTGTCTCTTGTGGTTATAAAGGCTCTCAGGTTAATTCAATCTCTTAAGCATAAATAATCATTTGTGGAGTTCTTGCCTTTTTGTACTCGTAAGAGTGTACCTAAGGACATGCAATCTCATGAGCACAAGGAAAAGAGAACTGTGATCCATATATCATGCTCTGCTAGCCCTGCTGACTCTCACGGAGGAATAACCAGTAAGTCCTGGCATTGGTCTCTGTCCTTCCAGCATAGATTTGTTGACATGTCTGTGAATTATGGCATGAAGGTCTGTGTTCTCAAGGTAGGCAGAGTGACTGCTCCCATGAAGCTCAATAAACTCCTTGTGCTAGTTAGGCTCCACATTTTGATTTTTGCTGGCAGCATAGATTCTCTGAGACCTCATGGCCTTTCCTTGGGGCTCTTTGACTTTACACTGGTTTCCTCATCCTGAACCATGGTAACCCTTTGGCAGTTAAGCCTAACTTAATTTAGTTATGCTTACTTTTTTTTTATTAAGATTTATGTTTTAGAGAGATAGAGAGTGGAGGGGAGGGGCAGAGCAAAGAGAGAAACCCAAGCTGACTCAAAGCTGAACACAGAGCCCAACACAGGGCTCCAACCCAGGACCCTGAGATCACTACCTGAGCCGAAACCAAGAGTCGGATGCTTAACCAATGGTGCCAGACAGGCGTCCCATAGTTATGCTTAAATTCTCAGCCACCCACTTCTTCCTTCACACAGTCATGCTGGGACACCCGGACCTTTTCCATGTCATGCATGGGCTATAGACCAGGCACTTGCTGCCCCAAGGCTATGCATCTAGACCTCCCCTCTGCCTGTAGTGACCCAGCACTCTGATGTTATGTTGCATGAAGCCAAGGAAAGCAGAGCAGAAGCTTGGATGTTCTTTGATTTGCCCTCACTCGATCCAGAATCCCAATCAGAGTTTACCAGATTGCCTTTCCTTCTCCCCAACCCTCACCCAAGTGTCCCTGGGCAGCATGCTCATCCTCACCTAAGTCACCTGATTTTTACAGCCCCTAGTATCAGGGGTGGAAGAGCTTTCTAATTCCATTTCTACCTGAAAAGAAACAGCCTCTTATATTTTTTTTTTCATAGAATTGGAGAGCAAGGCTCTCTGCTTTGATTTCAAGTTCCATTCTTAATATCAAAAGGAAGCTTTAGGGTGTAGACATCCCTTTGTTGTTTCCTCACAAAATCCTGACTTGGTAAATATTATCTTTCTCTGAACAGAATCAAAACCAAAACCAGAAGAAAACCAAAAAAACCTTGATTTTGAAACTCCAAAGTGAGCATTACTTCATTCTTTATTATACCCACTGAAGCAATACAAGCACTTGATTCTTGCTTTGACAGTTATGAGGCAACAAAATTTGGGGAAAATCTTTTTATATTTATTTATTTATTTATTTTTAAAGATGTTATTTGCTTGAGAGAGAGAGAGAGAGAGCAAGAACAGGGGGTTGGGGTGAGGGGGAGAGGGAGAGAGAGAATCCTCAAGCAGACTCCTCACTGAGCAGGGAGACAGATGCAGGGCTCTATCCCAGGACCCTGAGATCATGATCTGAGCAGAAGGCAGATGCTTAACCAACTGAGCCACCCAGGCACTCCAGGGGGAAAAATCTTTTAAAAATCAGTTTAATAGCTACTTGTCAGTCACTGTTTTTTATGCAGTGCATTTTGCAGTACATTGACTTTCTGAAGTTCAAGCTCCAGGTTCCTTGAAAGATGTAAGGTCTTTATATTTACTATAGTGTTTCCTCATAGAATAAATCTCAAGCTTAACTTTGAAAAAAAAATCAGTTTAATGTCTTAAAAAAAATTTTCAGTTACATTTCTTAGTCAAAAAATCTAAGTTGCTGCCAATGCTTTTTGAACTTGTACAAAGCTCCAGGGCACTAAAGGCATTTGCAGGACCCTTCCAGGTTTCCCTCTCATTTCTGTGTGGGAGAGGAAGAGACTTAATGATTCTAAGCTAAGACACAACCAATGAAGAGAAATTGCCAAAAGGTAGATTTTGCCCAATCTAGTAGAGTTGCATGTAATGTCAGAATTAGGTTCTGAAATTAGCACTTAAGGTAAATACTACACTTAAAAAAATCATCTGTGAAATTCCTTAAGTTACCTAGCAGTACATGTCAGTCTCTGAAAAAGTAAAAAAAAAATACTATCTTTTGGTTAGCTGAATAACCAGGTTTTACTCCCCAATAACCAAGTTTTACTCCTGAATTATAACTAGGTTGTATGAAAAAGATCTCTCGTCAAACTCTTGATGATGCTCACATTATAAACATGGGACCAATGGATCAATAAAACTATTACTTCTCCTCAATGGTCAACTAATCTTCAACAAAGCAGGAAAGAATGTCCAATGGAAAAAAGACAGTCTCTTCAACAAATGGTGTTGGGAAAATTGGACAGCCACATGCAGAAGAATGAAACTGGACCATTTCCTTACACCACACACAAAAACAGACTCAAAATGGTTGAAAAACCTAAATGTGAGACAGGAGTCCATCAAAATCCTAAAGGAGAACCCAGGCAGCAACCTCTTCGACCTCAGCCGCAGCAACTTCTTCCTAGAAACATCACCAAAGGCAAGGGAAGCAAGGGCAAAAATGAACTATTGGGACTTCATCAAGATAAAAAGCTTTTGCACAGCAAAAGAAACAGTCAACAAAACCAAAAGACAGCCGACAGAATGGGAGAAGATATTTGCAAATGACATATCAGATAAAGGGCTAGTATCCAAAATCTATAAAGAACTTATCAAACTCAACACCCATAGAACAAATGATCCAATCAAGAAATGGGCAGAAAACATGAACAGACATTTTTCCAAAGAAGACATCCAAATGGCCAACAGACACATGAAAAAGTGCTCAACATCGCTCAGCATCAGGGAAATCCAAATCAAAATCTCAATGAGATACCACCTCACACCAGTCAGAATGGCTAAAATGAACAAGTCAGGAAATGACAGATGGTGGCAGGGATGCGGAGAAAGGGGAACCCTCCTACACTGTTGGTGGGAATGCAAACTGGTGCAGCCACTCTGGAGAACAGTACAGAAGTTCCTCAAAAAGTTCAAAATAGAGCTACCCTACGACCCAGTAATTGCACTACTGGGTGTTTACCCCAAAGATACAAATGTAGGGATCCGAAGGTGTACGTGCACCCCAATGTTTATAGCAGCAATGTCCGCAACAGCCAAACTATGGAAAGAGTCAAGATGTCCATCGACAGATGAATGGATAAAGAAGATGTGGTGTGTGCACACACACACACACACACACACAGGAATATTATGCAGCCATCAAAAGGAATGAAATCTTGCCATTTGCAATGACGTGGATGGAGCTGGAGGGTATTATGCTGAGTGAAATAAGTCAATCAGAGAAAGACATGTATCATATGACCTCACTGATATGAGGAATTCTTAATCTCAGGAAACAAACTGAGGGTTGCTGGAGTGGTGGGGGGTGGGAGGGATGGGGTGGCTGGGTGGTAGACATTGGGGAGGGTATGTGCTATGGTGAGCTCTGTGAATTGTGTAAGACTGTTGTATCACAGATCTGTACCTCTGAAACAAATAATAAATGTTAAAAAAAAAAGAAGACGAAGATAGTAGGAAGGGAAAAATGAAGGAGAGGAAATCAGAGGGGGAGACGAACCATGAGAGACTATGGACTCTGAGAAACAAACTGAGGGTTCTAGAGGGGAGGGGGTGGGGGGATGGGTTAGCTTGGTGATGGGTATTAAAGAGGGCACGTACTGAATGGAGCGCTGGGTGTTATACGCAAACAATGAATCATGGAACACTACATCAAAAACTAATGATGTAATGAATGGTGGTTAACATAATAAAAAAAACTGCCAAAAAAAATAATAATAAAATAAAATACTCCTCTTTTTCCAATTAAAAACAAAAAACAAAAAACTATTACTTCTGTCTCCGAAGGATGCAGAGTTCAAGCTGCCTAGGTTAAATGTGATTATGGTATAAAGCCACTACATGAAGGGACATGTCCTGATAAATATTACAATTTGATAATGATATGGATTAGTATGCTGATAGTGATCAGGTAATGATAATAAGAATGAATGACAATAACACTATTTGCATATCTCTGCGCTAGGCAGGTCATCTCATTTAATTCTTGCAACACCCCCAGGAGGTAGATACTATTATCATTCCTATTTGAAGAAAAGAAAAGTGAGGGGTAATATTCAGAGAGATTGATATTTTACAGCATTAAGTAAACAGCCTAGAGGAGAGGCAAAATATGTTTTTTAAAGTACCTGTAATCTTAGACCTATCATTTTCTGATTTAAAAAAAAAATCATTTTCTGATTTAAAAAAAAAATCAGAAAAAGGACAGATTACCCTAAATAGCATAACATAAACATGAACATTTACATGAAAACTATTGCAAAAATATTTATTTCTGCTAGAAAAGGAAAAGAAAGAAACTAATACTAGGATACATTTGCTGTTACTAAAAAGCTGTATTATTCCCTTGCTTGGAATTCTTTTTTTTTTTAAGATTTTTATTTATTTATTTGACACAGAGAGACAGACACAGAGAGAGCACAAGCAGGGGGAGGAGCAGAGGGAGAGGGAGAAGCTGAGCAGGGAGCCCGATGCGGGGCTCGATCCCAGGACCCCGGGATCATGACCTGAGCCAAAGGCAGCTGCTTAACAACTGAGCCACCCAGGCACCCCTCCTTGCTTGGAATTCTAATATAAAATAATTCATAAAATTCCTGGGTGCATTCAGAATTGAATAGGTATACTTTCTACTTGATGGATTTCTATTGTTTCCACATGTATACACCAATTAAAACAATTTCAGACTTAATTTGTTATAACATACATTCTTTTCAGTTTTGCAGAGCATGTTTTTAACATTAGACTTTGTCTCTTTATGCATGCTAATCTTCAAAAACACTTTCTAAATCAGCCCTTGCCTGATAAATATGTCCATTTGCTTTAGCTTTTTGACTCATGTTCCATAACAATTCTGATTTTTTTCTGAGCCATAAATTGGAGACACGGGAAGAATGAACCCAGTGGGTTTTCTTTCCTCTTTGTAAGTTTATACGAAGGTGAGGAGACATGTCTTTCATTAAGTAGACAGTAACTCCTTAAAGTTTTTGGAACCAGATGGACGAAATGATAACCTCTCTGTTGATTAGAATGTCTGATTCCTTCTCAGAGACCCTAAAGGAAGCCAATTAGCATCAGCAGATGTGTGTGCAGTAGAGAAGAGGAAGGAAAAGAGGGTAGTGGTAGCTTTTGGGGGGACTAGGATGGAAAAAAGATTGCTAGAGTAGGGCAGGGCTAAGGCTTTATTTACAAAGTCAAAGGACACAGTGCAGGGTAGGGGGTGCTGGAGGGGAGGGATGGGGAAGGACTGTCCCAGATTTGACGGAGAGCTGCTGAGTATGGGATTAATGGGGATACTGTATGCCCAGGTGTTTGTCAGGGAATTTATGCTCAAGATATATGAGAAACCAGGAGAGCCCTTGGCTATCACATTGTCTTTCATTCTGAGATTGAACTCTGGAATCAAGCATTGTAAGGATGTTAGGTCAAAATAAGACTCCAATATTCCTCAGGGCTAAGCCCGGCTCCCCCAAGTAATCCTGAGCACAGCACAGACCTTGCTCAACACAAGGATAATGAGAGCCAGAGAGGTAATTTAAAGTTTTATAGTAACTACAAAAGAAGGAAAAAAAAAAAAGAGAGAGAGATTAATTTTAGTATTATACCTTAGCCCAATGCCTAAAATATATTATCATTTCAACAATCAATATTTTAAAATATGAATGAACTATTTTACATTATTTTTCTTGTACTAAGTTTTTGAAATCTGGTGTGCATATTATACTTATAGACTACAGCACATATTGTGTGGGAGTTAAATTTTTACTAGGAATGTATGATCTGTACTTAGATTTCAGAAAATTTACAGGTGAAAAAGTAGATTCACCTACCGATTTTCCAAACATCTTTAAATGCTTTCCAATAACTAAGGCAAGTAACAAAAAATCATTTTCTAATAATATTCACATCCACATTGACAAAACTGATTCATCATTCTTTAGAATAACCGCTTTGTCTTTGAAACAAAAGTGTATCAGTTTCTAACTATGTTTACCCAAATTAAGTAAATTTGTTAACTCTTGTCTCAGCTCAGTATTATTGTTTTGTTTTGTTTTGTTTATTTATTTATTTGACAGACAGACAGCGAGAGAGGGAACACAAGCAGGGGGAGTGGGAGAGGGAGAAGCAGGCTTCCCGCTGAGCAGGGAGCCCGATTCAGCTCGTATTATTAACATCAAATTCAAAGGACTTCATAAATTGAAAAGCAATTCTAAAAGTTTATCAATATCAACAGCGTTCCTCAAATTTTTCTTCTACTTTTTGCAGCCACTTTACATAATCCTGGCAATTACAATTAAAACTCTCTTGTATGTTGATTCAGATTAAAAATGTGTAAAATAATTATTGCTGATTTGGAATATGAACAATTTCAATTTTGACATAAATTCTTGTACCTGTCTAGCTAGGTTGCAAATACTTCCTTTTCTTAGAGCTTCAAATTTTGCTTTTTTTTTTTTTTAATACAATGTGATAGAAATGAGAAAACATAAATCCCACGGCCATTTTTCATCACTATTGCTTTTGTTTCAAAAAATCTTGATATGGAGGTAACAATACATCTTTATAAAATTCTCCCATGACTCATCTAATGAGCACTAGCAAAGAACACACGATTTAATGACTGTTGTCTTTTCTTTCAATAGTTCCCTAAATTAGCAATAGTTCATGATCTATGAATATATGTATATCCATGGCTTTTATGTTTAAATTTGAATAATTTTAATAATCGCATTCATGACACTTTTAAGCCTCATGTAATGAAGCAATAAGGAAAACACGAGTCTCTTGCTTTTAAAAATTCCAGTGTATTTGAATTTTTGACTTAATGTAACTAGAGTCTATTACAATAGAAAGTGATTTTTTTTTAATATTTTTTATTTATTTGACAGAGAGAGACACAGCAAGAGAGGGAACACAAGTAGGGGGAGTGGGAGAAGGAGAAGCAGGCTTCCGCTGAGCAGGGAGCTGGATGCAGGGGTCGATACCAGGACTTTGGGATCATGACCTGAGCCGAAGGCAGCCACTTAACCGACTGAGCCACCCAGGCGCCCCCAGAAAGTGATTTTTTGAGACATATTTGTTCTTAACTGAAGCAAGCGTCCAAAATATCTACAACACAACTTAATTTTCTAAGTTATGAGTTGCTAACAGTTTTTTTTGTGAACTTGAAGGCCTTTTGAGACAAAATGTAACTAAGGTATTAATTGAGCAATATCTCATACTTCATGACTCATCTTAAACCCTAAAGAAAATATTTCAATTTCTCAAACTTTCAATGAATTGATCTTTAATATTTTTAGAAAGACTTTGTGTTTTACTGGCAATTGTTCGACGGTTTCATTGAAGATCTTTAACTTTTTATAAAATGTTTTTTTATCTTTTTATTGTAATTATCTAACAAAATTGCCATAATTGAAATAATGACTTCTTTTACCATGTATCTAAAAATGATTCTTTTTTTGTGCAAGTATCCAAGCCATTTTACAGCTTGTCAAGGTTATAAGCTCAGATCCTATTTTTTTAAAAAAAATTAAAATCAGTTAGACAATTATCAAATTTACTATGCATTTGCTAAAAATGTCTCTGAACATTGTCCACTTTACTATCTTTAAAAAAGTTTCTACACAGCAAGCAAGCAGCTTTTTTGATTTGCCCAACAAAGTGTAATTGCCTTTTATCAATACATTTTCACATATATTCTTCCAGTTTCTTTTTTTTCTTTACTGTTCCCATCAAAATACCAGCTTCTTCCTTTTCAACTGACTGCATCAGATGTATGCCTTTATTTTAAATTTGAAAATTTGTCCACACTTATATTAATGCTAAAAATAAGTATATTATTTTTTATGTTATGTTAATCACCATACATTACATCATTAGTTTTTGATGTAGTGTTCCATGATTCATTGTTTGCATATAACACCCAGTACTCCTTTATTAAAATATTTCAATTTAATTAACAATTACAATTTACATAGGTATCACTGTAACTCACACTGCCTAAATAAAAATTTACATAAACACATTACAAAAATCACCCCAACTGAATCTATGCTTTGACATTGATTCAGCTGGTGGTGTATGTATTTGTAAGACCAAGAAGGATGTGCTATTCAACACACCCATTACAATGCAACAGTATCTATCTAATGCAATACCATGGTTAAAAACAAATGAGTCCTACCAATACAATAAAGCTGTGTTTAACATAAAAATATTTTACACTGTTACAGCTTTTAAACTGAAGTTAATTAAAGTCAAATCAAATCAAATATTCAGTTTCTGAGGCTCACCAGTTTCTCAGTAACATTTCCAAGTGTTACTAGCTCACTAGCTGCTGATGGCTGATGGCTCTCATTGAGTAGCACAGCCCTAGAAAAGGTGAACAACCTGTTATCCCTGTCTGTATGGTGGAGATTATTCTCAATTCTCTCCCCAACTGCCACTGACCGCCTCGCACAGTGTGGAGCAGTTATCTTGATGGGACCGGCTTCCAGAACAGTGGTTAGGCCATGTCTGCTAATCTTTGATGGCTGGGTACCTAGAGTTCCCATGGTTGGTGTTGCTTTCTCTCTTGGACTTTGTCCCTATGTTTTCTGCTCTTCTGCTTCCAGAAGAAAGTGACCCAGGACCAAGCCCCTTAATGCAGACCAGCCAGCCTGAGCTCTCAGTTGCTCAGATAGGCCAGGAAGAATTTAGACTTATAAATAAACTCATTTCTTGCATCATGCAAACCAGTTGGCAGTAAGAAGAGGGCCCTAAAAGAAGGCAGAAGCTCCACTTAGTGCTTGAGCTCAGATCATCTGTGAATGTCATCTTCCAGCAAGTTCCAAATGGGGCAGTTAGTAGGTAGTCAACCCCAACAAAGGGGTGGGAACTAGTTTATCATCTGTTTGCCTCTTGCGACTATCTCCTTCTCAGGAACTTTATAGGGCTGGAGTGGTTAGGCTCAGTAATCCTAGATTTCCTAGCTAAATATCACTTGATTATAGCCCAATGCTACATGTATTTCTAATAATTACCAATTTACTTTAATCTTGAGTGACACTGTCATCTTTGGGATAATGACCCTGGAGAAAAAGGATGAAGTCTTTTTATAACTGATAAATACATGACACTTGGCACAGGATTATACCTTTTTTTAAAATTTTATTATGTTATGTTAGTCACCATACAATACATCATTAGTTTTTGATGTAGTGATCCACGATCCATTGTTTTCGTATAACACCCAGTGCTCCATGCAGTACGTGCCCTCCTCAATACCCATCACTGGGCTAACCAATCCCCCCTCCCCCTTCCCCTCTAAAACCCTGTTTGTTTCTCAGGTCCATAGTCTCTCATGGTTCATCTCTCCCTCCAATCCCCCCCCCCCATTTTTCCCTTCGTTCTCCTAATGTCCTCCATGTTATTCCTTATGTTCCACAAAAAAGTGAAACCATATGATAATTGACTTTCTCTGCTTGACTTATTTCACTTAGCATAATCTCGTCCAGTCCCATCCATGTTGATGTAAAAGTTGGGTATTCATCTTTTCTGATGGCTGAGTAATATTCCATTGTATATATGGACCACATCTTCTTTATCCATTCATCTGTTGAAGGGCATCTCGGCTCTTTCCACAGTTTGGCTATTGCAGACATTGCTGCTATGAACACTGGGGTGCATATGGCCCTTCTTTTCACTACATCTGTGTCTTTGGGGTAAATACCCAGTAGTGCAATTGCTGGGTCATAGGGTAGCTCTATTTTTAACTTTTTGAGGAACCTCCACACTGTTTTCCAAAGTGGCTGTACCAACTTGCATTCCCACCAACAGTGTAAGAGGGTTCCCCTTTCTTCACAACCGCTCCAACATTTCTTGTTTCTTTCCCTGTCCATTTTTGCCATTCTAACTGGTGTAAGGTGGTATCTCAGTGTGGTTTTGATTTGGATTTCCCTGATGGCTAATGATGATGAACATTTTTTCATGTGTCTGTTAGCCATTTGTACATCTTCTTCAGAGGAGTGTCCTTTCATATCTTCTGCCCACTTTTTGACTTGATTATTTGTTTTTTGGGTGTTGAGTTTGAGAAGTTCTTTATAGATCTTGGATACCAGCCCTTTATCTGTAGTGTCATTTGCAAATATCTTCTCCCATTCTGTGGGTTGCCTCTTTGTTTTGTTGACTGTTTCCTTTGCTGTGCAGAAGCTTTTTATCTTGATGAAGTCCCAAAAGTTCATTTTTGCTTTTGTTTTACTAGCTTTTGGAGATGTATCTTGAAAAAAGTTGCTGTGGGTGATGTCAAAGAGGTTACTGCCTATGTTCTCCTCTAGGATTTTGATGGATTCCTATCTCACATTGAGGTCTTTCATCCACTTTGAGTTTATCTTTGTGAATGGTGTTAGAGAATGGTTGAGTTTCATTCTTCTGCATGTGGCTGTTCAATTTTCCCAGCACCATTTATTGAACAGACTGTCTTTTTTCCATTGAATGTTTTTTCCTGCTTTGTCAAAGATTATTTAACCATAGAGTTGAGGGTCCATATCTGGGTTCTCTATTCTGTTCCATTGATCTGTATGTCTGTTTTTGTGCCAGTACCATGCTGTCTTGGTGATCACAGCTTTGTAATAGCTTGAAGTCGGGCAACATGATGCCCCAGCTTTGTTTTTCTTTTTCAACATCTCCTCGGCGATTCGGGGTCTTTTCTGACTCCATACAAATTTTAGGATTGTTTGTTCCAGCATTTTGAAAAATGTCATTGGAATTTCGATCGGGATGGCACTGAAGGTATAGATTGCTCTGGGTAGCATAGACATTTTAACAATGTTTATTCTTCCGATCCATGAGCATGGAATATTTTTCCATATTTTTGTGTCTTCTTCAATTTCTTTCATGAGTGTTTTGTAGTTCCTAGAGTATAGATCCTTTACCTCTTTGGTTAGGTTTATTCCGAGGTATCTTATGGTTTTTGGTGCTATTGTAAATGGAATCATTTCTCTAATTTCTCTTTCTACAGTTGCGTTGTTAGTGTATAAGAAAGCAACTGATTTCTGTGCATTGATTTTGTATCCTGCCACATTACTGAATTGCTGGGTGAGTTCTAGTAATTTGGGGGTGGAGTCTTTTGGGTTTTCCACATAAAGTATCATGTCGTCTGCGAAAAGAGAGAGTTTGACTTCTTCTTTGCCAATTTGAATACCTTTTATTTCTTTTTGTTGTCTGATTGCTGTTGCTAGGACTTCTAGTACTATGTTGAACAACAGTGGTGAGAGTGGGCACCCTTGACGTGTTCCTGATCTTAAGGGAAAGGCTCTCAGCTTTTCCCCAGTGAGGATGATATTCACTGTGGGTTTTTCATAGATGGATTTTATGAGCTTGAGGAATGTTCCCTCTATCCCTATACTCTGGAGAATTTTAATCAGGAAAGGATGTTGTATTTTGTCAAATGCTTTTTCTGCATCAATTGAGAGGACCATATGGTTCTTCTCCCTCCTCTTATTAATGTGTTCTATCACACTGATTGATTTGTGAATGTTGAACCACGCTTGTATCCCAGAGATAAATCCCACTTGGTCGTGGTGGATGATCCTTTTAATGTACTGTTGGATCCTATTAGCTAGGATTTTGTGGAGGATTTTGGAATCCATATTCATCAGGGATATCAGTCTGAAATTCTCCTTTTTGATGGGGTCTTTGCCTGGTTTGGGGATTAAGGTAATGCTGGCCTCATAGAATGAGTTTGGAAGTTTTCCTTCTGTTTCTATTTTTTGAAACAGCTTCAGTAGAATAGGTATTATTTCTTCTTTGAATGTTTGGTAGAATTCCCCAGGGAATCCATCAGGTCCTGGACTCTTGTTTTTTGGGAGGTTTTTGATCACTGCTTCAGTCTCGTTACTGGTTATTGGCCTATTCAGGTTGTCAATTTCTTCCTGTTTCAGTCTTGGCAGGTTATAGGTTTCCAGGAAGGCCTCCATTTCATCCAGATTGCTCAGTTTATTGGCATATAGTTGTTGATAATAATTTCTAATAATTGTTTCTATTTCCTTGGTGTTAGTCGTGATCTCTCCCCTTTCATTCATAATTTTATTAATTTGGGTCCTTTCTCTCTTCTTTTGGATAAGTCTGGCCAGTGGTTTATCAATCTTATTAATTCTTTCACAGAAGCAACTTCTAGTTTCGTTGATCTGATCTACTGTGTTTCTGGTTTCTAATTCATTGATTTCTGCTCTAATTTTAATTATTTCTCTTCTAATGCGTGGCTTAGGTGTTGTTTGTTGCTTTTTCTCTAGTTCTTTAAGGTATAGAGTTAGTTGGTGAATTCGGGATTTTTCTATTTTTTTGAGTGAGGCTTGGATGGCTATGTATTTCCCCCTTAGGACCGCCTTTGCAGTATCCCATAGGTTTTGGACAGATGTGTTTTCGTTCTCATTGATTTCCATGAATTGTTTAAATTCTTCTTTGATTTCTTGGTTGACCCAAACATTCTTGAGCAGAGTGGTCTTTAGCTTCCAAGTGTTTGAATTTCTGCCAAATTTTTTCTTGTGATTGAGTTCCAGTTTTAGAGCATTGTGGTCTGAGAATATGCAGGGAATATTCTCAATCTTTTGGTATCGGTTGAGACCTGATTTGTGACCCAGTATGTGGTCTATTCTGGAGAAAGTTCCATGTGTGCTCGAGAAGAATGAGTATTCTGTTGTTTTAGGGTGGAATGTCCTGTAAATATCTATGAGGTCCATCTGGTCCAATGGATCATTCAAAGCTCTTGTTTACTTGTTGATTTTCTGCTTAGATGATCTGTCCATTGCTGAGAGTGGAGTATTGAGGTCTCCTACAATTAAGGTATTGTTATCAATATGACTCTTTATTTTGGTTAACAATTGGCTTATGTATATGGCTGCTCCCATGTTGGGGGCATAGATATTTACAGTTGTTAGATCTTCTTGTTGGATAGACCCTTTAAGAATGATATAGTGTCCTTCTGTGTCTCTTATTACAGACTTTAGTTTAAAATCTAATTTGTCTGGGGCGCCTGGGTGGCTCAGTCGTTGAGTGTCTGCCTTCGGCTCAGGTCATGATCCCAGGGTCCTGGGATCGAGTCCCGCGTCGGGCTCCCTCCTCCTGGGGAGCCTGCTTCTCCCTCTGCCTCTCTCTCTCTCTCTGTCTCTCATGAATAAATAAATAAAATCTTTAAAAAAAAATAAAAAATAAAATAAAATAAAATCTAATTTGTCTGATATAAGAATTGCTACCCCAGCTTTCTTTTGAGGTCCGCTGGCATGGAAGATGGATCTCCATCCCTTCACTTTCCATCTGGATGTATCTTTAGGTTCAAAATGAGTCTCTTGTAGACAGCATATGGATAGGTCCTGTCTTTTTATCCAATCTACAACCCTGTGCTGTTTTATGGGAGCATTTAGGCCATTCATGTTGAGAGTGATTATTGAAAGATATGAATTAATTGTCATCATGTTGCCTGTGAAGACGTTGTTTTTATAGATTGTCCCTGTAAATTTCTGTTGTAGATCACTCTTGGGGTCTTTCTCCTTTTATAGAACCCCCCTTAATATTTCTTGCAGAGCCAGCTTAGTGGTCACATATTCTTTCAACTGCTGCCAGTCGTGGAAGCTCTGCATCTCTCCATCCATTCTAAATGAAAGCCTTGCCAGATAAAATATTCTTGGCTGCATGTTCTTCTCATTTAGTACTCTGAATATGTCTTGCCAGGCCTTTCTGGCTTGCCAGGTCTCTGTGGATAGGTCTGACGTTATTCTGATGTTCCTCCCTCTGTACATAAGGAATCTCTTCCCCCTAACTGCCCTTAAGATTGTTCCTTGGTTCTAAGATTTGCAAGTTTTACTATTACATGCCAGGGTGTTGCCTGTTTTCCTTGATCTTAGGAGGGGTCCTCTCTGCCTCTAGGACTTGAATGTTTGTTTCATTCCCCAGATTAGGGAAGTTCTCAGCTACAATTTGCTCAAATACATCTTCTAGCCCTCTCTCTCTCTCCACTCCCTCCGGGATTCCAATTATTCTGACATTGGAATGCCTCATGGTGTCACTTATTTCTCTGATTCTATTTTCATGGATTCTGAGTTGTTTTTCCCTGGCCTCCTCTTTTCCCTTTTTACCTATTATACTGTCTTCCAGATTGCTTATTCTCTCTTCTGTCTCAGTTACCCTAGCTGTTAGATTATCTAGATTGGATTGGGTCTCTTTGATAGCATTTTTAAATTCTGCCAATTCACCTTTTATTTCTGCCCTTAGAGACTCTATGTTGCCATTAATTGATTTATCCATTCTAGCCATTGTCTTCACAATTGCTAGCCTGAATTCCATCTCCGACATCTTGGTTATATGTGCATCCATTTGTAAATCTGCAGCATAAGTCATAATCTCAGTCTTCTATTCTGGGGGGCTCCTCCTCCTAGTCATTCTGTTGATGGGTGTTTGAGGGAATCTAGAGAGTCCAAATTATTGACCAGAACCCAAGCAAGATGAACCTGTTTTCTTGGGACCTTAGGGCTGCTGGCCTCTTCTTTTCCCAGCCTGTCTTCTGTGGGAGGAGCCTGCCGCGCTGTTACTCAGGCAACCCTGTTTGGGCGGAGTCGCCGTGCACCCCTGTGGTGGGGGATGGGCTCAGTGGGACTCAGTCTTTGGGGCTTTTGTTCTCTGGCGCCTTTCCCTGGTGACTTTCCACGTCTCTTCCACGAGTCAGAGCAGAAAAGACCGTTTCCAACCCTCTGCCTCAGAGCAGAGAGACCGCAGTCTGTTCTTCAGTGAGCCCTCCAGGCCACACTGTCTCCGTTTCTGTCTGTGCTGCTATAAACTACAGCATCCTGGGTTGTGCGCCTCTCCATAGCGCTCCCAGTCCTGCCTCCAGGTTGGGGCATGTCTCTGCCCTTTGTGCTTCTAAAACCACCAGCAGCTCCCAGTTCACGAGCACGCGACTCCGCCGCTCTGGGTTTCTGTCCCCGGGGCTGCAGTTCGCCTGCACGCAACTCCGTCGCTCCGGGTTTCCACTCCGGGGGCTGCAGTTCACTGGCACGACCCCGGCACTCTGGGTTTCTGTCCCCGGGGCTGTAGTTCATGTGCGCGCAACTCCGCCGCTCCACGTTTCCGTCCGGGGGCCGCTGCAGTTTGCGTGCGCACGACCCCGCCGCTCTGGGTTTCCACCCCAGGGGGCTGCCCTAAAGTCCTTTCCCCGACACTACCGGTCTGCGAGTCTGTGCCGGTCCGCAGCGCGCGAGGCTGTCACTCACCGGCGGTGTAGGATCCCCACGTCCAGGCACCCTCCCGCTGCCGTTTATCCTCTGATATCTGCCCGCAGGATCATGGCTCTCCGCTTCGTACCTCAAAACCAACCGCCTGCCATATTCTGTTTATAGAGATCCAGATCTTCTTACATCTCAGGCTGGTTTCGTGAGTGCTCAGAGTGGTCTGGTAGATATCCAGCTCAATTCCGGGGACCAGCTGAAATAGGGTCCCCTTCTCCTCCACCATCTTTCCCCCAACCCCAGGATTATATCTTCATCAAGACACTGATATTAATTGTAGTGACAAATTTTGAGGTTGATAGAAGGAATTAATGAGAATATTAATAGATAATATTCCATGCTTGTCTTAAGCTGGAGTCAAAAAGACCCCTTTAGGGGTCACATCTGATCTATGAACATCTCATACCATTGAATGAGGTTTTATAGTTTCTCTTTCCGCATCACCCTAAGGCCTATGATTTTAACCCTCTTGTGCCCAAAAATAATTAAGGCGTCCTGAGCCACCACTGCCACCTAGTGGTAATTAAAGAAACAGGCTGATCCAGAATCGATTCCCTATCATACCATTTCTTGTATACATTCCACTCACTTCTGTCTTTCCATCCCCAGTCTTAATGTCCTCTATGCTAATTTTTATTACATACACTGAAGGAGGAAATCTGATATGTTGGCTGGCAGTTCACATCTAGAGCTAGACTTTCAAGGTTCACTTCTCTGCTTCACCCCCTCCAGCTCTGTGGCCTTGGACAAGTTGCTTAGTGTTTTTGTCCCTCAATTGCCTCATTTGTAAAATGGAGTAATAATAACACCCATCTCTTAAAGTTGTTTTGAAGACTTAATTATATAATTTATGTAAAACACTAAAATTAAGAGCTGGCATACAGAGAGTGATCAATAAATGCCAATAAATGGCAGCCACTACCTATACATATCCTTTTTAGTCCCTTCGCATTTCCCCTTTCTTTTCCTGTTTTGGTTCTCTTTCCATCCCTCTCAAATCAACCTAAATCACATCTAATACATTGTTATAATAAATGATTAGAGATATTACCATGTAAAATGAAAATACTGTATTCTGACATGAAATTAGACATGAATAACACAACTTGTAAATCTCTTGCGAATACTGAAAATTTACGGTCTCAGTTAAAATTTTCATTTGCTTCCTATTTTATTCTGTTCGAGCTGCTATAACAAAGTACCGCAGACTGGTGGTGTATAAGCAACAGAAATTTATTTCTCATAGTCCAAGATCAAGGAGCTGGGAGATGCAGTGTCAGGGTAGAGCCTGTGTCCTGGTTCATACAGCGCTGTCCTCCTGCTATGCCCTCAGTGGTGACCCGCATGAGAGAGCTCTGTGGGCTCTCTTTTTTATAGGGGCACCAATACCACTCATTAAGGCCCCCACTCTCATGACCTCAATACCCCTCAAGGCTCCACCTCCTTATGCCATCACACCGGGGGTTAGGATTTCAACATATGAATTTGGGGGGAGATACAGACGTTCAGCCAGTAACACTTTTTAAACTTCCTCTTTTTAAAAATCATCAGCTGTCAAGAAAAATTTTAAAGTACTTTATTACAATTTCTTTTTTAAAATCAAATCAATGACTTAAAATTATTTGAATTACACAAAACATTAAATGAATACTTTCTTGTTGTAAAACCTTTAAACCAGAGAGTATGCAAAATATCTCCTTGGCTCCCACCTCCTCCAATTCTACAAATGGCCCCAGACATAAAGATTATCCCTTTCATATACTTTCTATAGGTCTTTCCCAAGCATTTTTCCATTGCCTCAAATATTTAGGAAATTCCTAACTGACTCTGGACACTTGTGTTCTGGTCATGGTATCCAATTCTCCAACCCTGTGCTGGGGGGCTTACAAATGTCCCAGGGGATGGGTGGCAGGGATCTGTTGTCTACACTAACAAAAGAGCAGCCCAAGGCCCCTCCACCTTACTCCCTGGTCCTATCAAGAAGCTTCCTCTGGGGTGCCTGGGTGGCTCAGTCGTTAAGTGCCTGCCTTCAGCTCAGGTCATGATCCCAGGGTCCTGGGATTGAGTCCCACATTGGGCTCCCTGCTCGGCAGGAGGACTGCTTCTCTCTCTCCCACTCCCCCTGCTTGTGTTCCTGCTTTCACTATCTCTCTGTCAAATAAATAAATAAAATCTTTAAAAAAAAAAAAAGAAGAAGCTTCCTCTTCTCCAGTGAGGACCCTAGTCTACCTGTTCCTTTCTCTCTGGACCTGTTTTCACTAGTCTTATGAACAGAAAAATTGTCTCTTGACATTTTGGAGCCTGAAGCAAAATCTTTCCATCTTAGACTTAGGTCAGCACTTTCTTTAAATTTCTGCTTCTGCTTCCCCATGGACTAAGAGTGCCCTTAGGGTTCAAACCAAGAAAAAAAGAAATATAGAGAAACCAAAAAATTAATATGTTGACATGTTAATGTGTCACACATTTATTTATGCATATAAATATATATATATGGTTTTATCTTGACTTAGCATTTTCCCATAAATATGACCACTGTGTAGATACTATTTTTAGACTTTTTTTTTTTAACAATCCTCGACATAAATTTAAAAATATAGGGACACCTGGGTGGCTCAGTCGTTAAGCATCTGCCTTCGGCTCAGGTCAGGGTCCCAGGGTCCAGGGATCGAGCCCTACATTGGGCTCCCTGCTCTGCGGGAAGCCTGCTTCTCCCTCTCCCACTCCCCCTGCTTGTGTTCCTGCTCTCGCTATCTCTCTCTCTCTGTCAAATAAATAAATAAAATCTTTAAAATATATATTTATGGAGCACTACTACTTGGAATAACTAATGAGTTCATGACTTAGGAAATAAGTGCTCTAATGGTACTTTAAGAATGTCTTTTTCAGGCGCATGGGTGGCTCAGATGGTTAAGCGTCTGCCTTCGGCTCAGGTCATGATCCCAGCGTCCTGGGATCAAGTCCCACATCGGGCTCCCTGCTCCTTGGGAGCCTGCTTCTCCCTCGGCCTCTCTCTCTCTGTCTCTCATGAATAAACAAATAAAATCTTAAAAAAAAAAAATGGGGTGGGGCGCCTGGGTGGCTCAGATGGTTAAGCATCTGCCTTCGGCTCAGGTCATGATCCCAGCGTCCTGGGATCAAGTCCCACATTGGGCTCCCTGCTCCTTGGGACCCTGCTTCTCCCTCTGCCTCTCTCTCTCTGTCTCTCATGAATAAATAAATAAAATCTTTAAAAAAAAAATGGGGTGCCTGGGTGGCTCAGTTGATTGGGCGACTGCCTTCGGCTCGGGTCATGATCCTGGAGTCCCGGGATCGAGTCCCGCATCGGGCTCCCTGCTCGGCGGGGAGTCTGCTTCTCCCTCTGACCCTCCTCCCTCTCATGCTGTCTCTCATTCTCTCTCAAATAAATAAATAAAATCTTAAAAAAAAAAAAAGTCTTTTTCACTATTTTGTAGTTCTAATGTGCCAAATTTAGCAAATTTTTTCAATTTTGCTATCTCTAAGCATGTGCACTTTCAAACTATTAACTTATAAATGAACTTTATCAAAATAATCTACTTCTAAAGAGGCAGCCTGTATTTATATTAGAATTGTTCTTAAACATAGCTATATTTACTTATTCTGTCAAGAAATTAATTGCTTCTAAAACTTCTCTTGTGGTATGGTTCCAAAACAACAACAACAAAAAGACCCTTAGAATACACAATCATATTTTAAATCTTTCATAAGTGCCTTAAAATATAATTTGTTCTACACAAAAATTTATATAAAAAATTTTTTTAAGTGTTTTGCCATTTTCTCTTGTGGTAAACTGTATGTAAAGAATTTTCCCATGCAGAATCAGTCGCTAATCAAAGGACTACTTTGTCTAAATGAAAGTGGAATTAAAAGTGAAACTATATTATAGTTTATGAACCCTTAGGATATATATTTAATTCCTACTTCCTGTGCTCAGTGCTATGTACAGAGCAAGTAGCTGAACAAAACTCATTATCATAGACAAATACTAAGAGGCAAATTTTGTTAAGTTTTAAACAACATAAAAAGCTCACTACAATACTGTGTGTATTTTAGCTAATTCATAGACCCATTTTTCTTTTGCCTAAGATAATTCCCATTTTTTTTTACTTTTTTTTATTATGTTATGTTAATCACCATACATTATTAGTTTTTGATGTAGTGTTCCATGATTCATTGTTTGCATATAACACCCTGTGCTCCATTTTTTTATTCACAATGTATACCTATGTAACTACTATTGACAGCTCTACAACTCTTGGACATGTCCTTTTGGGACAGTATTTGTAAATGACCTACAACTGCCTATTCCAAGTGTGAACTTTTGTCAAACCAAAAAGTAAAAAGCTTTAGAAAATGTAATTCAACTGTATTTTAAAATATTTAAATATTTTTTAAAGAAAAGAGAAGTATGAATCAAGTCATCCTTTAAGTTTTACTGGGTTTGTATGGATGGGAGTCAGGGAAGGAGATTTTAGGGTAGCAATTGCTATGCTGATAACAATAGGAAGTTGTGTTCTTTTTCTTGTTAATGTATCGGTACTTCACTATTCATTAGTTTTCTAATAAACTCGATACTGCATTCAAAATACAAAGTACAGTCAAAAGTTTTGATCCCTTGCATTTCACAAAAGTCTTTGATCATCAACCTGAAAAATATCTGCATAGAACAGACTTGCCAAAAACCTTCCATACACAGCCCACATCTTTGCTACAGACATGTCTTTGGCCTCGGAGCAGTGAGCACACATAGGATGGAAGAGAATAAAGGATGAAAGAAAACAAGAAATATTGCTTTCTGTTGCTCTGTCTTTATACTGTTGCAGCACTGAAAATACCACTGGACTTACAGTGGGCAAGAAAATTATTTTTAAGCTAGTCAGTGATTGGATATTCATCTGGGACATGAAATCACCCACTTTTTTTTTAATTCTTGGCACAGTTAGCACTTTGCCAGCATCTCCTGATATGGTTCTGGGGTAAGCACTTTCATGATCTCATTTTTGCAATTACTCTCTCTTGTTCCCAGGTAAGTGGTTAAAAAATGCATGCTGTGCGTTTGTGGATTGTGTCTCTCTCTCAAGGGCTAACTGGTTTACATGCAGTTTTCTGTGGTTGGCTGCTGAACTTGGAAGCTTTTACCTGATTTATAGCATCCTTCTCACTATATCAGGTCCTAGAGCAATTGTTCTCGTGTGGTTGGGCACGTAATGATTTTCTCATCATTTCTGTTTTTTTCTCCATTCTGCACCATTCTGGGTTCTTGCCAAGGTGAAAGGAAATGTTTTAAATTAATGTAAAAGTTGTATCAACAATGTAAGCTGAAGTAGCAATGCCTGAAATCCAAATGTTCACCTCTTGGCTCTTCTGGAACTCTCAGATATCACATAAATGCGATGATATAAAGGATTTAGGTATATTCCCGTGGCTACTCTTTCCCTTTTCCTTCCAGATTTCAACACCATTGTAAAATAAGACTATATACACCCAAGTATAATTGGTCTTTAATTTTGACATTAAATTGGTTGCTATTTAGTGATAATACACACACACACACACACAACTTTCTGGGGAATACTACGGAAGATCTAATACTTACAAAGGATGAGAGTCTTCACAGAGGAACATGGTGGCAAGACCACAGTCATGTCTTTGATTGCTGGGCAGGGTCCCAGTCTCTACCCCTCCTTTTCATTTTTTTTTTTTAAGATTTTATTTATTTGACAGAGAGAGAGACAGTGAGAGAGGAAACTCAAGCAGGGGGAGTGGGAGAGGGAGAAGCAGGCTTCCTGCCGAGCAGGGAGCCCGATGCGGGGCCCAATCCCAGGACCCCAGGATCATGACCTGGGCCGAAGGCATACACTTAACAACTGAGCCACCCAGGCACCCCTGCCCCTCCTTTTCTAAAAAAAAGTCTGCATTGTATGATTCGTGGGGGGGGGATTGAATAACATTTGTTTAGCACCTCAACAGTGCCTTTAATATAAATAGCACACCATTAGGTACTGTTAGATTATTACAGAGCATTCCATTGACAAGTACTGAACTTCATGGGCTAGACCATGTGAGCACAGACATTTTGAGTGCAGTGACTATCAAGAAAGCTTTTACGGCCTTTGGGCTGGGTTTAACTGAAGAAAGTAGGGCCTACGATAGAGGAGAATGAAAACAAAAGTAGAAGGTGGTTTATCAGGAGAAACCAGGAAGACACACTTGACAGGGATAAAAGGGTGATGTGATGAGCAATGCCATGTGGGACTGTACAAGGTGAAAACAAAAACTGGAATGTGTTGAATTTTGTGTACTTGCCAGTGTAGTTTTTAAATCTTTAATATAAACTTAGAAACTCTTCAGAAAGCCCTTTCCTTTCTAAGCAAAGCCTGATGTGTTTAAACCAGAGACTCAATCCCAGGATCAAAGATGATTCCTATACATTTTGATTGTCTTTGTCTGGACAACACTTACTTATTTCAACCACCAGTCTGCTAAGATGAGAACTATTTTAAGACAACATTTAGCTATTTGAGAGCAATGGCCTTAAAAACACAGGAAGAAGGAAAAGCTGCTCTGAGGTAGGAGGAGGAGAATTACAGAGAAAGTGGGGTGCTGAATATTCACGGATACGTTTGCATCATCACAGTGGTGGAGCCTAAAACAGAATGTGAGATCTGTAATAACTAAGCCTGTGCTACTTTGCAGGGCTTTCTTTGTTCCTAATGTCCTACTTGCTTTTCAAGTTCAGTTTTGTTTTTTCATTTTTTAAAATATACCCTTATCCTCTCAAAATTTCAGAAAGACTGAAATTAAAAAAATATATATTTTTTTAAATTTAGAAACATTAAAAAAAAAGAAAAAGAAAGATTGAAATTAGTTACCTCTGTATATGTCTTTTTAAATTTGTATACAAATCAGATCCTATGGAGAAGATAACATGCAGTACCTTCTTGCTGTCTGGGCACTGCCTGGCCTAGGGTTAGGGCTTGATTTATTGCTTACCCAAGGACAGGCCAGTGCATACCTGGAAGTCTTCCACTAATTCAACGGCATACCTCACTAATGACTGGCTAGACAGGCTGGTGTTTCTTTAAAGTGCCAGCCATGTATACATCATTCTTTTCCTCCCTGAAACACAGAAACCCTTGTACAAACATGGGCCAAGTCCAAACTCCATGTGATGTGTCTCTTCTGTTATTCAAACATCCATTAGTTGGGCAGAGTGGCCAAGAAATCCTGGAAAATTATCCTACCCTCTACACATATTTACATCAGTTCTCTCCAGAGTAGATCAATGCGTAATAAATGGCAAGTAGCAGCATAATAGAATATGACCAAAAAAATAATAAACCAGCTTACCTGCTCAAAGCTCTCTTTTCAACTGACCTGAAAAAAGTCTGAAACTTCTTCCCACTTCTTACATGAAAGCATTAACTTCAAAAATATGTAAAAATGGGTTATTTATGAGTATAATGTGGCACCCATAATGACTTTAGCAGGACGGGTGACTAAGGGAATGGGACAGAGGACAGGCTACTTTTGTTCAGACAGATGGAAACATGGGGATCTAGAGCATGGCGAACTTTCCAGACACTCCAGGACAGACTTGCCATACACTGCAGTCCCAAAGATAAACAGGAAGCTCCTCAAAAACATTTGCATGGGAAAAGGATCAATAAAAACGTATTGGGCTTATTGAAATGATCTGCATTTATTTTAAAAATTCTATGTAGAATATATTTATAAAATATTATTTTGTCACTCCCAAGCTAGTAGTACGTTTGGATAAATCACTCTTATTTTGTACTGATCCATTATGACATATGGACACCAAGTACTATAAGATCTTATTCAAGAACACACTAGAATAGGATACTGTGAATACTGTTAACAATACATCCAATATACTTTTAGATTTCAAAGTAACAATGCACAAATCTGAAAAACTCAGTATTATAATATCTATCTTTAAGAATACTTTTAGCTATTAAAGACATATGTTTATCCAGATAAATTAATATGACTGAGGTAATTATAAGATTTTACAAAAAGTTATAATGGACTAATTGACCTATAAAGAGTATAGGTTTACTTCACTTCTCTAAGTACTCAATTGTTTTAAATAAAATAGGTACTATAAGGAAACAGGTTTAAGATGGAATGAAATACCCAGGGTTTTTTCGGTCTATCTAAACACAAATGAATGCCGTTTTATTTTATATTCAGAGAAAAAGAGTTTTTTACTTTCATCAGTTTGTCCAGAAGAGTTTATGAAAGAACTCGATTTTATTAATGAATGAATTATCAGTAAATACCTCTTCAGTGCACAACTCTTGGCAATCTCAAAGGAAGATATATACGTTTAAGTCATCACAGGACACAAAGACATAAATATAAAAAATCGACCAAAAGAGCAGGCTACAATAAACAATACTAAACACTACAAAAATAACAATGTTGCCAAAATACATTTCACTGAGGGTTCTATCATACCACAGTTAGAGACTTTGCCTACTTTAGGGTATAAAATATTTTTATGGATGCCAACCCACACTCACAGCTAACCACATCACTTAGTGCTCTCAAACGTTGGGTCAAAGAAAACAGAGAAAGAAAATCTTTAGTTCACTCATCATAAATCCTTACAGCTTTCACTAGGGCGTTTTATTTGAAAAACAAAGGTAGGTGTGAAAGTACAGGTCCAACCCATCAGAGTCGGTTGGTGGAACTAGTCAGAATTTCAAAAGAACTGTTTGACATCCCTCCAAAGATGATGCTCCAAAACCAGGCAAAACTGGACAGACTTAAAAATCCAAAGAAAGCACATGCAAATCAGAGGTTTTACCAAATGTTGTAAACTTAGCCAAAGAGCTTGCTGAAGGTTACATAACTTGTGCCTTGTATTTTTCTCCAAGTGCTGAAAGACTCTCTGGGACATCTCTTTTTCTCTTCCATTATTAAGTTTGAAGGGAATGAGACGTTTTCTGGGAGGAATGTGGTAAAACTGATCATTTGCATTAGCTCTTGTACTTTAAACCTAATTAGTAACATTGCATGTGCTGACCTTAGCCCCCAATGTGCTAGAGTATATACAAATTTGTTGCATACAAGGATTCCTGGAACCCCATGAAAAGTCTGTGAAAGCTGTTAAAATCATTATGTTGTTCACTTTTTGTTTGATAATAAGCTGGCACTTCTTCCAGTGCACCTGTAATAGAGAATCATATGCCACGTCCATATAACTTGACAAAATGACAAAGCTAGCTACTACCCAGCTTGAGTCTAAGCCATGCACATCTCCCTCTAAATTCTCTGAATGCACTTTCCACTATTTTAGATCACTTCTATCGCACATTATTTTTAATAGTGGGGAGGGTACCCTGTGCAGATAACTGAAGAGAAATTATGTAACAGACCATATATAACTTGCCTTACAATCATAGAATTATTAGCTTTTAGGGCTAGAAAGGGCATTACTGACAACTTAGCCCAACCACTATATCTTGTTAAAATGAGATTGTTGGGGCCTAAAGATATTACTGACTTATCCAAATCAGGTATTGGTATACAGAAAATAATATTCATAACCACTGTCACATTAAACATTTATTAGCATTTTTCTATTTTTCACTATTGCTGCAAATGCTTCACACGCATTAACTAATGTAATTTTTTTTCAACATCTTTATGAGTACATGTCTTGTCCCCATTTTATAGATGGGGACACTGAGATGCAGAGAAATAGAGTAACGTGCTCATTAGTGGCAGAGGTAAGGCTCATATTCAGGTTTATGATCCCAAAGAATGCTCCTGGTATCTATATTACAGTGAGGATTAGATTATCAACGTTTCATGAAGATTTAATTGAATCTTAACTGTTCACAAAATGCAGAGAGAAGACTGCCCTAAATACGAACAAAACAACTGATCTCGAAGCAACCTGATTTAAGAATGCATTATAAATATCACTTCTGCAGCTTCAATTTTGTAAAGATTTCCAATTGACAAGTACATCTGAGTGAAACTGCTAGAAGCATGGTGCAACTCTTGGCAATGGAGATGTGAAGATGATAATTGTCCTTGGATAGAGTCAAAGCTACTTTGTTTTCCTAACGACTCAGTGATTATGTAGAAAAGACATAACTGAGAAGTTGAGAGAAAAATATGATACGGGGAAGCCTCATAGGAAAAGTTGAGAAATGACACTAGTTCTATATTCACATGGCACTATTTATATACTGACACCAAAAATATTAAAAACTATTTTCTATTTCATATGGTCTCCGGTTAAGGTGACCCTACTTTTGAGGTAAAATCTTGATGTAACTATATTTTTCAGGATGCATCAGCTTATTTAGGGGAAAAAAAAACAAAAAAGAATATTGTTTCCCTTTTGAGAGTTAAGTTTGCGAAAACATATTAAACTCAACCCAAAATACTGTCGCTTGATATATATAATTTTTGTGTATCTTGACTCAGAACGCCTTTCCCAGTGTACATTTAAATGTAATATTTTAATCCGTTTTATTGCTGGAAAGACAGTGATTTTTTTTCTTCAGGGTGATATTTACTACCCTTTGGCTTGGTTCGATTTTACAGGAGATTCCAGTCAACTTTAATTTGTGCTATTTTAACACTTTACTACAGTTCTCACCCCTTTTGTGAAAGAATTTATTCCTCCTTCAAAAATTTATGGGATTCCTTTACAACTTCTTTCTGAAAGAAAAATCAGGCAGGTTGCAATTAATTCCCTTACAGATAGTTTATGAAATTAGTGCTGACTCCGTCCCTTCCTTTGCCGTGGTTTGTGAGGCCCTAAAATGTCATTTAAGAGGTGAGATTATAAGCACTTCCTCATTCAGAGGAAGTATAAAAGCCTCCGAGAATGGTGCTTCCGTCCTCGGCGCTGTGAGTGGAGCCGGTGCGTCCCCTGTGAGTTGTGTTCTCTCAAAATAGACGGTGGCAGCTGGTTAGCTTCTAAATTCGAATGTGGTCTCAAGAAGGCGAGTCGGTTTACATCCTGAGGAGCCTTCTGGAAGCCCCGCTTAGCCCCTACCTGCCCCTCACTCCCCGGGCGCGCTGAGCAGCAAGGCTCCTTGTCTGGGGGAGCCCTCAGCCGCTCGCAGCGCTCCACAGGGCCCACGGGCAACAGTGTGACGTAAAGACGTCCCCTGGAAGGCAGCAGGCTCTGCCATCTTGCACTTCCCCCCCCCTGCGGCCCAGCCTCAGTTTCCTCAACAAAGAACACCTACCTGCACCAGGCGCGTGGCAGGCAGTGCCTAGTCCCCGCCTCTCAGCTCTGCCTCCAGGCTCTTCCACAGCCGTGGGGGTCTGCAGCAGGCTCAGTCTGGGACGCTCTCTGGCACTCCTAAGAACGGAGGACAGCGGGCAGTCCCGGCCCCTCAATGGTTTCCCGGTCTGTGCTTTCAGTCCGTGGAGCCTTCAGCTCTCCCAGATCCTGGTGTGGGGTGTGGAAGCCCGCGGACCTCCTTCCGACCTCACGTCAGAGGTCAGCGGTAGTGTAGCCTGCGTCCCACGCCTACGTCACCCACCTCACGTCAGAGGTCCGCAGTAGCCTCTGTCATTCACCTCACGTCAGAGGTCCGCAGTAGCCTATCCTGAGTCGCTCACCTCACCTGAGAGGTCCTCAGTAGCCTAGCCTGTGTCACCATGCCTACCTCATTCACCTCAGGACAGAACTCAGTAGCATCCCATGGCTGCTTCACATGGCCTGCGCCTTTCACGTCATGGCAGAGGTCAGTAGTAGCCTATGCCTACCTCACATGCCCACGTACCTCACCTCACCTTCCCACGTGGGCGTTTTATCATGTCCCGTCTTCATGGAGAAGCCTGAGCGCGGTGCAGGGAGACACTTTGAGAGGGAGGGAGGGACCACGCTCCATCACTTCTATTCCGGTATATTGTTGTACTATTAGTTATTGTTGTGAATCTCTTACCGTGCCTGATTGATAAATCACACTTTCTCCTCTGGGTGGCCGTGTGGGAGAAAACAGCATCTACAGGGCTCCCTATTATCTGCGGTTTCAGGCATCCGCGGGGGTCTTGGATCCCGTCCGCTGTGGATAAGGAGGGGACTACTTGGGCCAAATTATTTAAAGATCCCTTACAACTCATACAGTTCTCTAAGAAACTTTTGAAAGTGCAGGGAAAAAATGGACTATAAAACAAAATATTTGTGACAAAAAACAAAGATAAGATATTAAAGCTAGCAACGAATCATTCTTGATTTTTTTTTCTAGCTTTTCAGCTTTAAAACTCAAAGAAACTTCCTAAGTTGTGGTAACTTTCTGTGATAACTGGTTTCAGAGATGTACTCTCTGTAATGAAGGGGGAAAGCGGGGCGGGGGGGGGGGGGCATGACATGACCCCCTGGACCATAAACAGAGGGTCTATTTGAACGCAGGCATCATGCAGCATTTATGAGAGCCCCACCCCCTTCTTTCCAGAGCAGTCCCCATTCATGGGTTGTAACACTCTCTCTGAGCCCAGACTTGAATTTGGAACCGCAGAATGTTAATCACCCGCCTGACCATTTTACCTACTTCACCTCACCATCCCTTTCAGAAGGTAATTAATTTCACTTTCTCTGAGTTGCCTCAGGCTCATACAGATGACTCTAGCCCAAGACCAGCCCTTGGCAGGTGGTGTAGACCGTCCCTGACTAATTCTCTCTGCCTCCAAGGCTTGTGCTCCTGACCACTGCTTGTATTCTTCCCCCCAGAGTAAGAACAAGAGAACTTGGAAGACGATAAATCCAAACCGAACCTCAACGTTTCTTTCGTTCATTTTATACACAGTGCTTGCCCCTTGCCAGGCAGTGTTCCACAAGGAAGGGCTGCAGTGGTTAATAAGACAGAGATCGAGTATGTGTGCTTGTGGGGGGACAGATATTAGGACCAGCAAGTAAAATATTAAATATATTGATTAAAAAAATAAAGCAGGGAAGGCCAGGATAGGGGACTATCTCTGAGAGAGTTGGCGAGGGCTCTTCTCAGGAGGAGGTAACAGTTCAGTGAGGAAGAACTGAATGGGGTGGGGGGCGGGCACACTGCACACGGAGGGAGTGTCAGTGCACAGATCCTCAGCTGGGAGGCCTGCATAGTGGCCCAAGCGCTGGAGTAGAGAGACCAGGTGAGAGCAGGGGACGCAGACTCAGAGAGGTGAGGGGGTTGAGGAGGGCAGGCGGAGTCGAGCCTTCTAGGGCATGATAGACTCTGTTTTTTGAGCAAGGCAGGAAGTGACTGGAGGTCTTTGTGTCATCTGGGCTGTGTGTTGACTAAAACTGTTGAATTGTTGACTCTTTCCCTGGGAAGAAAGAATTAGAAAAAAACCTCTAATCTCCTTAGAATAACTATAGGGAAGCATGCTGTTATGGACTGAATAGTGTGCCCCCCATCCCCTGCCCGCCCCCACACACACACAAAATTCATACTGTGAGGTCCTAACCCCCGGTACTCCAGAATGTGACTATGTTTGGAGATAGGGCCTTTAAACAAGTGATTAAGTTAAAATGAAGCCACTAATTAAAATGAAGTTAAGTGGGGCGCCTGGATGGCTCAGTCGGTTAAGCGTCTGCCTTCAGCTCAGGTCATGATCCTAGGGATCCTGGGATGGAGCCCCATGTCAGACTCGCTGCTCAGTGGGGAGTCTGCTTCTCCCTCTGCCCCTCCTCCTGCTCATGCTCTCCCTCTCTCTCTCACTCTTTCTCTCTCAAATAAATAAATAAAATCTTTAAAAAATAAATAAATAAAATGAAGTTAAGTGGACCCTAATCCACTATGGCTGGTGTCCTTAGAAGAAGAGCTTAGGGCACACAGAGAGACACCAGATGGGAGCTCACAGAGGCCACAGGGAGAAGGTGGCCCTCTGCAAGCCAAGGAGAGGGGCCCAGAAGAAAGCACACCTGCTGACACCTTCGTCTTGGCTCTCTAGTCCCCGGGACTGTGAGCAAATAGATCTACTGTTTAAGCCCCCTGGTCTGTGGTGTCTTGTAACCAAGGACTAGTAAACTAATACAAATGCCTTAGTAAACCACATAATCAAATGCATGTTTTCTTGGGGGGAATGAGCCCATTCAGACCACAAAAACAACAGCAAAAGTAATTTTTCTTCCTATTCTTCCCCCCATAAAGATAAATATATTTCATATATATTCTTTAATATAAATATCTGGGCAGAGTATATCCTACCTCACTCAGCGTGGCAATCGGAGACATACTCAGGTCTTCGGCTTATTTTACATGTGCATAATCTTAAAATGAACTGCTTCACCTAAATATTGCCAATAAAGCCTATCTGTAAGGGGGCTATTGTAAACTACCAGAGTTCATATTAACCATTTTCTTATGTACTAAGGAAAATTCTCATTTCTAGATTTTTTATAATGATTGACTTTTGTTAACTTGCATATGTTTTCAAAAGTGCTGGAGTTGAGTTTGGCCAAAGTAGAAATCTTCTTGGAACAATTTAGAATTTAAAAAAATTGTTCATCTTATTACTTAGATAAACTTCTTAATTGTCCTCAAAATATCCTTTTTGTCCTGAAGACTTAGTATTAAGGCCAAATATAAATTGAGGAAATTCTGGCATAGCATTTCTCTGACAAAAAACCAAGAAAATGAAAAGAAGGGAAGAAAAAAATGCAGACACACCAAATGCATGAAGAGCCCTGTGGTTGAGGTTGTTGGGGGAGGAGGGTGAATATGGAAATCTGTCCTTTTAGGTGCCTCACTTATACCCCAACACACACACACACAACCCACGAAAGCAAGCATACACACATGCCCACCACATGGGTTTGCCAAATAAAATACAGGACACCTGATTAAATTTGAATTCAGGTATACAACAAAAAATTGTTTAGTATACATATATCCCAAATATTGGCTGTATTTTTATTTGCTGAATCTGGCAGTCCTACCTCTGCAATCGTCCCCTCATTGGTGTGTGGAACTGACTTGTCCACGCTCGAAAGAGACGATTGTTCAGTTTTCTGGAATTTTGCAGCCTGGTTGACATCAAGTTGGTAGCTTGAAATTGGCCAGGGTAGGAGTATTAACACCACAGAAACTGGCAAAATTTAAACAGCAGGGCTTTTCTATTTGGAGGGCTGGTTGTTGAGCAGATACCAGAACACCATTGCTTCCCCTGAATGAGTAGGCTACTCAGAGCTTCATCTGAAACTATTTCTTTACAGGAATAAGGATAGCTCACAATTGCAAAACACTCTGCAGTTTACAAAACTGTTTCACATCCTTTACTTCACTGAGCCCTTACAATAACCTTGTGTTTGTTTTTAGTTAGGAGATGGGGGGAAAATGTTTCAGGGAAATAAAATAACTTCTTTGAGGTAAGCAATAGGTTAAGAACCAACGCAGTGAAGGAAGGACAAATAGAGTTAAGAAAAGTGTAAAACGACCTCCCAAATGACTTATCGTAGAGAGAGCTGGTTGTAAACACCTTAACTGGGGGATTAAACAGTAGCCAACCTCACATTTGGTCAATCCTGATGTGATTCAACATGAAATATACAATGTCACTAATGACCTATTCTTGTCGAAATATTTTCCTGACTAATCAAGCTGTAGACCTAAATTTCAGTTTATAGAAAATACAAGAGATATGGGGACATTTTACACTCCACAATGAGGAAGCAATTAAGCAAATTCAGAATATGGAACATTTTATGGATAAAATGGCCTAGACTTTTTTTTTAAAAAAAAAAAGAATGTCATAAAAAAAAAAGATGGGTATGTGGAGGAAACTATTTGCTAGAGAAACTGAAAAGATGGCAGCACATACAATGTATGAGCTTAGGTTGAATTCTTTAGAGAAAAACAAGAGCTCAAAAAGACATCCTTGGCATACATGGGGAAATCTGAATATGGACTGAATATTAGATGCTAGCAAGGATGTTGATTTTCTTAGGCACGTTAATGGTATTATACTTACGGAACAGGCGGCCGTCATTTTGAAGAATTTAAGGGTGAAAGTATTAATGCTATCTGAAATTTATTTCAGAAAATAAATGTGTGTGTATTCATATAGGGAAAGATATAAAACAAAAATAGCAGAAGATTGTTAAATCTGTGCGGTATGAATTACAGTTTTCATTGTACTAGTGTTTCAACTCTTCTGGTTGTTTGAAAAAATTCGTAATAAAAAGTTGAAGATATAAAAGAAAAACAGCAGCATTGGATATTGAACAGGCTCAAAGATAGCAGTCTCTGGTACAAATGGAGAAGCAGTAGTTATAACGAAAAGAGAGATTGCTAAAAGCTTTGTGAGGACTGGCCATTGGGCACTAGACTGGCCACTAGAGACAAACCAGAGTGACATTTATTTATTTTTTTTCTTTACTGGGTATATGATATACGCTTATAAAATAAACAAAAACTTTCTCAAGTCATCCAGAATTTTAAACAGGTTCAAGATCCTTGCTACCCCATTGATCATCTAGAGGATAGGAAGCTCATGAGATTAACTTCAGTGGCAAGAATGCAAGAAATCTAAATTCCTTGATATTTCTCAAATAACCTAATTTCTATTTCAGTTTCCCTTTGTTCTTTTTCTCCCCAAGTTGTATGTATATTCCAGGAGGTCTTGAAATAGCAGTCTGCTCTCTGTCAAGAGAGGCTGGCCCTGGCTTCTCCACCCTCCACTGAGAAGTAGGTAATCTGTTCCTGGTTCTCTGCCTGCAGGAGTTGCTACTTCGACATCCTTCACCCTCATCCATAGGCCTTCCTTTGTCCAACTGTCTTCTAGTTATTTCCCCGCTCCCTCTGAGGGCACATGATGGTGCTCTACGTCACTACCCCTTGGGACCTGTGGATGTATAGTAGAGCTAGATAAGGCCATGTTCCCTAGTGACCCATCTACTCATTTCTGTCTTACAGCCCAGGGTCATGCCTACTAAAGCCACAACTCTGGGACCTGGCTACCTTGTTTGCATAAGATTTAGGTCCCCTTTTGTGAATTCTTTTATTTCCCCTCACCACTTGGTGGCCTTCATGAAATGCAGGGCACAAGTCCTTTCTCAGGGATATGATCCCATCTAAACTCTCTTGGATTTTCTTCCTCTTCTTCCCCACCCTCCCCCAGCTGGGGAAAGGTTTATCTGCTTTTGGAGATAAGACAAAATCATTCAGACTGCTTAGAGTATCCTCCCAAATCTTTTGTTTATGCCCCAAGTTCTAGACTTTTAAAACTCAGAAATAGTTACTCTTGTTCTCTGGATTCTACTGGGTCATCACTTCCCAGAGGTTAAATGTAGTCAGACCCAGATGCTACCTTAATTAGATGAAGGAGGACAACATAACAGGCGTAAGGGAAATCTAAGCCCTTTAGGGTATTTTGGTTTGTTTTTTAATTGCTTTTTCCTGTAGCTTTATGGGTATTTTATTTTATTTTTTTTAAAGATTTTATTTATTTATGAGAGAGAGAGAGAGAGAGGCAGAGGCAGAGAAGCAGGTTACCTGCTGAGCAAGGAGCCTGATGCCAGACTTGATCCTGATGCAGGATCATGACCTGAGCCAAAGGCAGACACGTAACTGACTGAGCCACCCAGGTACCACTAAGCCCTTTGTTTTAAATATCAGCACAATATCCACTACATTTATAAAAACACTAACATTTACTTACCCATGATTCTGCCAGAGTACCATCCTCCCACAAACATTTTATAATTCAGAGTATACTAATTCTTTCTAATCACTTTTGATATCAGGCTTTTGTGTGGAAACAAAATGAATTCTCTAACAGAGGGCAATCCAATGCAAATATAATGCAAAATATATATGAAATTTTAAATTTTCTAGTAGCTACATTAAAAAAGTAAGAAGAAACCGGTATAATTCATGTGATAATTGAATATGTCCAAATATTTCACTTGTATCCCTACAAGTAGGGATATGTCCAAAATATTATGATTTCAACATGTAATCAACAGCAAAAATTTAATATTTTACATTTTTTTCATGCTAAATCTTTGAAACTCAGTGTATATTTTACACTTACAATATGTATCAACTTGCATTTGGCCACATTCCAAGTGCTGAATATGGTAGCTACTGTATTGGATGGTGTGATTCTAGCATTGTTTTTCAGTACACAACAAAATATCAGGAACTTCAAAAGTGAATATTATTTATTTTTCTAAGTAGATTAAAGACTTCCTGATGTTTGTAATATTTTCTTCATTTGATTCATGGGGGCAAACAAATGATAATAAGAATATCTATATATCACACATAGAAACCATAATCCTCTGTCTTGGAGAACTATGCTTTTAGGTTTATGCATTTTTTTTATTATTTTTGTGTTTAACCATCGTATGCATGGTTTGTCAGTAGTGATAAATAATAATTGTAATTAGACTCTGTAAATACATAGGGTCATTGTTGATCAGATGATGAAACTTCCTGGAAGAGAACACTAGGTAGGGGAAGAGACAGAAAATGTGAAGAGTAAGAGAAGCTGAAGATATTTTGAAAAACTGGATTTTAAAAATTTTAACTAGTGTTTCCTAATGACACTTTGCTGCAGGGCAGGGTAAGTGATAATTTATGAAAATTGGAAGAAAGCCTAGCAACTAGGAAGTTTCAAGTGAAAGTTTCAGCATTCAAAAAGGAAATGAAATATGTAAGGAAACATGGCATCGCCATTTTTAATGTAGTGGAGATGCCATCTCCACTACTACTTGTAGGGATACAAGTGAAAGCCTCTCTGGATACATGCTTCCCTGATGCTCCCATAGTGTTTCCCACATGTCTTAGGAACATAATTTTTTTATATCAAAGAACACAGCAGAAGTGCACCTTGTTGAAACCTGGAACAACAGTGAGATACTAAGTAACTAGAACATAGGTTATATGAGTTGAATTCTTTATATGCATTGATCAAAAGCCAAAAGTATGGCACTCAACATAATAATTTTTCCCACATTTGATTTACATTACAGTCATTCTCAACATAATGGTCGCCACAAAATTCTGGAACTTGCGCTTTTTGCAAATATCCTGTGTTCTGCATCTATCAAGTTTTAAATTCCTGGATAGCTGTGGTGATCTCTTCCATTGGCACTGATATTTGATGACCAGGCCATTCTTATAAATATAGCCAATGTCTAAATAGTTCCTCAAACGCAATTACTTTGTAACCAAAATGGTGGCTTGGCAGTCATATGGTATGCAGCTAGCAATTACACTGGAAACCAGCATGTCAGTTTAGTCCTTTCTAAAACCTATACATTGTTCAGTCACTTATAAAAAGCTGATCTGATTAGTGATACAAAATTGATTGTAGAGTCATTAACAGTTTTTTAATCCAGCACCATGTAAAGTTCCTATACCTAATGCATCATATATTAAAAAGTATAAATTTGAGCCAAAAGCTTCTTGTCTTAAAATTGTATAGGAAATTAATTTTAGGAGTACCTGGCTGGCTCAGTTGCTAGAGCATGCAACTTTTGATTTCAGGGTTGTGAGTTTAAGCCCCATGTTGGGTGTGGAGCCTACTTAAAAAAAAAAAAAAAAAAAGATTAAAAGGAAAAGGAAATTGGGACACCTGGGTGGCTCAGTCGGTTAAGCGTCTGCCTTCGGCTCAGGTCACAATCCCAGGGTCCTGGGATCGAGTCCCGCATCGGGCTCCCTGCTCCGTGGGGAGCCTGCTTCTCCCTCTGTCTCTCTCTCTGTCTCTCATGAATAAATAAATAAAATCTTAAAAAAAAGGGGGGGGAAAGGAAATTAATTTCATTAGTAAAGGAATTGCTTTAAGTAGGTGAGAAATATTTTTTATGAACTGAGATCATAACAAAATTGGGGAAATTTTGATTCCACTTAACTTGAGCAGGCTTCCAACAATCTAGAAAAATTGACCAGGGAGTTTTAAAGATATAATAGGGGGAAAAATCCAATAGGAATGTGACATTCTTCTTCTAAGAGTTGGTGTAACTTAATCTCTTTCAGTAAAAGAACACGTCTGTGACTCTTTCCCAGTAAGGGATCTCATAAAATTTGGAAAATATCATTTGAAGTTATGTTCTAACTCTCTAAGAACACTCTTAAGAAAGCATAATGAAGGCTTTAGATTTCAGGGCATAAATATAGTCTGAAATGGTTACTAAGGTATATTTGTTAGATTTATTATTTCCTTTAAAGAACTCATGTAGCTGCCTAAGATTTATCAATGTGATGGATACCAAGAAAATAATCTGTGGTCTTAATTACTAAGTTCTTAAACCATAAAGAATGATACTAGGATCAGAGGGTAAAATCGCTGCTTTGATCACATGAAACAAACATCATAGAATCTTTACTGCCACACAAATGCATCTCTGTGAGGAATGGTGGGTTTCTTTTGTTTTGTTTTTTGGGTTTTTTTGTTTTGTTTATGTAATATACAACAATTACATTGTTTAGGGTTTGTTCAGATAATTAAAAGCCCAAGCTAATATTTAACTATAGTAGTATTTGTAAGTACTTTGTACTTAAAAATAATCAGCAGGACCAATAGATGATATCTGAGGTATCTCCCTTATGAATTCTACAGTCCTATGAAGATTTTCAAATTTGGAAGAGGAATGGAGTTTTCATTTCAGCTTAGGAAAATCTTGTGTTTTTGAAATCAATATCTATAGCTTCAACTCTGAGCCAGTAAGTGTTGAATCTGTACCTAAAGCTTGAGTTTCTGCCTTTGGAGGCACAGATACATAGACCCAACTCATCTCTGAACACCCTCTACCTGGTTGTCCCAAAAGCACCTCCAATTAAACATGTCTAAAATGGGAGACATTGTCATCTATCCTCATCCTCATCTTTTTGTGTCACTTATCCTGGTAGATGATGCCACCATTCCTTCAGTCTCCCAGGGCAAAAACAACTGGAGATATTTTAAATGGCTCTTTACCATCCACATTCAGTCTTTTCAAAAGTTATGTAACAAAATAGTGTGAGATAGGGAATTAAAATTGTTTCCTGTGTCTGCAAGTAATCAATAGAGCAAGGCATTATGGTGAGGACCACTTCTACTTTCTTTAGGTAAGACCCTCAGTTTTTCCCCAAGGACAATAGAAGCTACTTTGCTAGTCTTTATCAGCTAGAGGCAGAAGAACGACCTGGGAGAAGAAAAAGGTCATCATCTTCTGGGACAGGCAGAGCTTGGATAATGGTAACCCTCCCATTCAATTCTCATTTCTCCCTATAAAAGAGAATATTTAACTTTTCTGTCCTTCTCCTACAAGATTACAGGTGTCAAAATCTCCCTTTCCATGTCACACTGAGCGGGGACTAGTAAACATGCTTGCCTGAAAGTTGTTGAGCCATCAAACTGGTGAAACACCCGATGGGATTGGGTGTGAAGAAGGGGTCAAGAGAGAATAGAGCAGCCAAGACAGGGAGCATCGGGATGCAGTTATATTGGGTGTGAAGAAACGGTCAGGAG